>NC_132881.1:22807808-23152308 GCF_030463535.1 Salminus brasiliensis | reverse complement strand
AAAAAAAACTTCAATGTAAAAACATTTATTCAAAATTATTTTGGAGCATTTCTATTGGTCCATTCATCTCGAAATATAAACACTATATAAAGACCAATTTCAAATGATGTCAAAAAGTAAAACAACAGTGCTTTGACATCAGCAGCCAAAGTCTGAGAGAGCGCAATATGCCATGCCCTATCCACCCATTTCTTTTAGGTGACATAAGCATCAGCAGCATTATGAAAAGAGGAGGTGGCTCTTTTTTAGTTTTCTCCATCATTTCATAATGATAATTCTGGATGTATAGGCCAATAGAAATGCTTAAAATTACTTGGAATAAACTCTTATTTAACACTGACTTCCATTCAAAGTTAAGATCATTTTTGCCTTCTCCTGTAAAGTATTCGGACAGCGACAATATCATAATGTCTACTTGGCATTTGTGTAGTTGTACGCATGACTCATAACCAGTCATTTTTCATATTTATATGACCATTATATGACTTTACATTTTCTCTTTAAATAGTTTTTGTTTCTGTGCCTGCAGAAGTAAACCCTATGTACCTAACTAACGGTTCTGACCGGCTGCTTTATTCAACAAGCAATCCAAACTGAAACACTCCTTGTAATTCAGCTGGAAAAACTGATGATGAATACATGTTTAAACAGACTGAGTTGGAGGATATAGGTAAATAGGTGGGCTTTTTGTGATGTCACAAAAGCAACGAATTGCAACTGGGAGATTTTTGAAGTTTATGCTACATTCAAGTGGTCTTGGAAACTGGGAAATACAGACTGTACCACTTGTAAATTGCACTCAAATAGTTAGATGATCATATTAGATGATACACGAGTTTACATGTGTGGCATATACCGCTAACATTTACCATTTCCATGAAAAAAAAATTAAGCTTTTTTTTATCTTTTTACACTCCAACACCAAGTTGGCTAATAGTAATTGTTTTAGTTCTTTTGTATTTTGCAGTGTTTGATATCCTATGGATCTCCATCCTTAGTGGGCAGATCCTCCAGCAAGCACCCAAACAGAGAGAAGGTGTATTTACTAGTTAAGCCCCCCAACATGGTCTCTAATAGCTAGAAAGCTCTAGCTATTACAAGTGATCCTGGCTTGCAAATGAGAAAAGTGAAAGCCATGACTACATCAGCACATGGTCTCCATCTGGTGGAAATTCAATGAAAACACATTTCATAATTAAAAACATTTTTAAAAATTGCAGAAGATGAAAAAATATTTAATGTTTTATATAACCCCTAAGAAACAATGCATGTAAGTGTGTGTGTGTGTGTGTGTGTGTGTGTGTAAGCCAATGTTTGCCTCCAACAGCAGGCTTTCAAAAGTAAACTGTAGATGATCTTCTCAAGTTACACAACATAGACTGACAGGTGTGTGTATGGATGTCGCCCTTGACTTGGCCCAGACAAACACCACCTGCTGAATTGGAAGCCAGAGCCTTTAGAATGGGTGTTCACAAATGTAGCTTTCCTAAGGAGCACTCTAGTGTGGCCATTAACACAGCATGCCCGGCTATCGGGTGGTAATAACCCGCAGACTCTTGTTACCTGCTGTATTTTATCTGGCCCACCACGTGGCGTCTGTTGAACGTTATTGTGAAAAGGCATCATGCGTCCTAAGTGGCAGGAGCATCAAGTTCTGACTAGAGAGCGAGCCAGTGGAGTGTACATTAACTGAGCAACACACAGGTGGCATTTTCCACTTTATTTTATAAAGTAAGAGTAAAAAAAAATAATTAACATCAAGTTTAGCTTAATAGCTGTGCAGGAAACCAACATTACTGGCTGACTGCATGTTCAGTCTGAGCCAATTAAAAAAAAAAAAAAAAAAAAAAAAAAAACCACAGGAACAAATTAGAAACCATTATCAAAATTGTCATACAAACAGTACATCTGACTAACATCTCCACTTATGAACTTATTTGGACTTTTTGGGCGTTTTTGCTGTGCTTTTCTTCTTCGGTGAGGAAGAATCGTTGTTGCAGCAATCACAAACCCAGCAGCCTGCAACAAAACAACAAACCACAATTAGCTTCAGGCAACAAGGCCGCTCAACACGGGGCCATTGCTTCTACAGCAAGGCACTCCAAGGGAGAAAATGGGAGTTGGCAGAAGATGCTGGAGCTTGATTGGAGGGGGCTTACCCAGAGGAATGGAGTCCATGCCCACACAGAACGTGTGGAAGCCACGGTCACACTTGTCACAGAACATCATCTCCTCCTCGTGGTGAGGCTGCTCGCACACTGTGCACGTCTTGCACTCCATACACTGCCACGGATAGGTCTTGATCAGCGCCACCAGCTCCGCACTCATATCCAAGCAGGACGGGTGACCTGAACACACAGATGTGCCTCTCTGAGTAATATACACGCTGTACTCGCACCAGGAACCAGGGCTGGACGCGAGAAAAACTACGCTTAGTAGTCATTAGAGAGTTGGATTTTGGACTATTGTAAAGTAAAAGCAAGATCAAGCAAATGTGAAAATATATTACAGCCACATTTACAGCATATTTTGCATCTCCTCAACTGCCAGATATTATTAGAGGGCGGAGGAATTAATACATGTTACATGAGTTGGTATTTGCTATGTGGAAATCAAGAGAGAGTTCAAAAGAGAAACATGGAACATGGCATTTTCTGTGTATTTTTACAGATGTTTCTGGATTTGCTGAAATTACCATAGAACAAACTTGTGTTTTGTGGATTTGTGCTTATTTCCCACTAAAAAAAAAAATCAACAATACATTTTTTATCAACTAAACAAAGTTGCCAATTTGACATGTATTAACTGGATCAATCAAAAAAAAGTGTTCTAGCACCACCTTCAGTGCAGCATTTGATACAACACCTAATGTAGATGTAATGCAAAGCTGCCCTCTGCTGGCCACCTTTAATAATAGCAAAAAAATTTTTTTCCAGTTTTAAAAAGCACATTTTGGAGATGTTTACTTACCGCTGTTTTGGCATTGGGAGCAGTGGATGAGTGCCTCAGGTTTGCCCTTCTTGTTGGACTCCTTACCCTTCTGGCATATGCCACATATAGCATTGGGAATGACCTTAGGCTGCAAGGGCAAAGCAATGCTATAAAAAGCCATGGCAACCAAACTCTCATAAGACTGTGCTCACGGGTCACACAAAGTAATATTTCAAATTTAATTTCAGTGCAATCAATAGGTCTAAATGACGAATTAAAAAATAAAACACCACCCTATACATCAGAGGACTACATACAGCATATTTCAACAATTCACAATTAGCCACAAGGTGTTCATAAAAATGTAAAGGCCCATATGATATGGTCTGCTTGGTGAAACAGCGCATTCTGCATGCATCTATGACCACTGAATCCTGAAAATAATCATTTTTCTAGATCACAATAAAATCTCCACTGAAATTTAGGTTGTGATCAGTGAAGATTCATTTAGAAATTGTGATGCGTGTTTCCAAAAAGGCAAAGCTATATTGACATCATCCAAATAGCTATTTAATCGTCCACGTTTGTGCTTCTGAAACATTTTCAGGTAAATCTGTGGCACCCAAAGAGTGCAAAGCATATTAGGAGTACAAAGCATGAAACACAGTTCACCTGAGACCAGGCTAAAGACTTTCATTCGGTGCTCACATCATTAAAAGAAAAATGGCTCTGCAATCTAATTTCTTTAAAACCTTTTTATTCAAATGCTTAACTGGGATATCCGCTCTAAATACTAACATGTCAAAAGGCCCTACTATAAAACCACTTGAAAGAGCAGCGGTAGCATTTTGAGAAACAAACAGTAAATGGAAAGTGGGTGGCAAGCTGCGGGTCAGACAAATTATAGATGTTAGTAAAGCTCGCAGTAAAGTCAACGACATGATATAAGCCTTCATTTCGTTCAACGTAAGAGGAGTTCTCTACCTAAATGAATACTTTTACAGTTGCATTTAAAAGGGGAAAACAATATATCTATATATGCACTGAGAACACTGTAGTTACACTAGAACAACACATTTAACAAGACAAGAAATAGTATAAGGGATGAAAAATAACTGATCATCCTGTAAAGACAAGGATCAACAGAAGCTGTACCTACCAGGTTTTAAACAAAATCAATGGAAGTTATGTTTCAATGTAATGTAAATGACTTCATTTGTCCAACACTTACTAAAAGACTAAAATGCAAAAATTCTATTTGCTAATCTATAAACTTCAAGGAACACACCACAAATTCTTCAAATGTCTACATTTTAATTCCCTTATAGTAAAATGACAAAAAGGTGTTCTATGTGGGTTCAAAGATTTCTGATCAACTCTGGGACATTTATGTAGGACTTGCTGCTAAAAATATTATGTAAAATATTTAAAGGAGGGTTAAAGGATTTTCCATTAAAAACAAATGTTTAGTTTTGTATAGCTCTATAAACTATAGTTGCTTCTTAGAGGTAGACATGGTAAAATAAAGTAATGGACTTGAGGGCCACTCATGCACAGTGCAATAAATATCTATCTGGACTTGGAACGTGTTCCACTGTAGACAATCATTCTGGTATTAATAAACTATTAGTTTATACATAACTTGCTGAATTATGGTCCTTCTAGCGATATGTGAAGAACAGTGCTATGATGGCAGATGTTGTTTGTGCAAAATAATTTAAAGTAGTGTCGCGGTCTACTAGATTATGTTTGTGAAGGTATACCTTTTGTTGATCCCTCAAAGTGCTTTGACAAGAAAAATAACACAAAGAATTTATCCATAGGCAACCAAAAACATATGTCAAGCATGAACTGCCCAACTGCTCAAAAAGCTCAAATTCAGCTTAACAAATATTTCATATCAAACTATAGTTTGATAACTGCATGCTAGAACAAGTTATTGCACTAATGGTGAATTCCACCCAAAACACATCATTCTTAGGTTACTGGCAACCAATACAAAACAAAGTGCTTTCAACTGCTACATGCCTTCCAGGAGAGACGTTTAGTTGAACCAGTTTCGTAACACATAAGCAAAGTACACTTGCTTGAAAATGCATTAGGTTCATTATTTCAAGCTAAAGATCACAGAAATGATGTATGAGGCAAATATGGGACATTTTAGGAAATATTTTTGGGTGGAACTCCCTCTTAAGAGCAAGAACAGGCTCAAATACATCATTTTCTTTCAATAGTTGTGTACTTTAAATCTATAAATTAGCTGCCAAACATATCTGCACACTTGCCTTTTAGTGTAACTGACAGGCTGGCAGTCAAGAGGTATTTTTTAAAAATATGTTCATATGGTAAATATAAATAAGAAAAGAAAAGAAAAGAAAAAACTGTGCAACTCAGCAATAAAGCCTTAAAGTAATGGCAGTGCCACACAAAAACGTTATTGCTCCAAAACTGTTGAAAAACTCTCAAAAAGGCTGAGTGGCACCAGACAAGTACCACAATCAAAAAGGAAAAGAAAGTTCCGCTGATGAGTGCAGTCCCAGTAGAGAGCTGTAACCTGTAGAAGTGTGTGCACGTACTGTGTATGTGTGTGTTGGTTGTGGATGAGTAGGATCAGGTCAGATGAAAAGAGGGTTTCTCTGGTGAAAGTGCTGGAAAAACTGAGAGGACGAAATAGGGGGAAAGGGGAAGAAAAAAAATATCAGGGGCTTTTCTCTTCTACCTTGTACCCAGGGACAGATTTGTGTTGGAGGGGGCGAGGAGTGGCGTCTTTGCTCTGGGTGCCTGCCCGGTCCTTGTTCTTGCCTTTGGCTTGGACCCCACTGTCCTGGCTATCTCCATCTGATGTGTTTCCAGATGAACTGTCCTATGTGTAAATTACAATAGCTGTCAGAGAAAATATACATATTGCAGGATAATACAGGCATCACATAGCTAACCACGAGTTTAAATCTTACAGAGGAGCCTTTGTTTTTCTTGCCATCTTCTCCCTTGCCCTCTTCAGCATCATCTGAGTCCCCATCACTGTCCAGGGCGGGCAGTTCTGGGTCCAGGGGGGGCTCATACAGTGCTGTATTTAAGGGAAGGTAGCGTAGCTCGTTTGGAGAATATCTGTAAACACAAACAGCCAAAACATTCACTGATAAAACTGCTTTAAACCAACTTATGACTTAAATCATTTTCTTTTCTGGTCAAGTCTGAAAGGTGGCAAATCAGAATACCTCTTGTAGTATTCCTGAAATTGGCCCGGGATGAGAGCAACTGGATATGGCCCTGTCTTGGTCTTTTCTGGTGGGAGGACTTTGTATCTCCCTTGAGGTACTTGAATTATCTTCAGGAGGAAATGTAAGTTATGTGGAGAAGTCACAAAGTCTTCAAACTCCATATAAAACCGAATTCTACAGGTCAGTCCACAATAACTAAATGACTAGAATATTATTAATATTATTATGAATATTTCTTTAGAAGCCGAACTCTTTTTCTGATTAAAACTTTGATAAAGAGTGAAGCTTCTGGGCTACAGCACTTCTCTGTAGAGCTTAGTTTGTAGAATTTCATTCTACTAGATAAAATCTTACATGCGTCTGAAGGTCAAAATAAGCTCTTCTTTCTTCCATGCGCTCTCTGTTGAAATTACTGTTAAACTCAGCTGCTTTTTTAGCAGCTTTCTTGATGTACTCCGGCACTTTGCTGGCTTCTACCCTCTGAGGATTTTGTTGCTGCATATGCTAAACAGGGAAACAGAAATCAAACCATCACACAATTATTACATAATTCATCACCAGTCAAATCACATCACAAGATCAAATGGACAATTCCAAAAAAACTGGGGCCTTTCCGTTCATTAACTAAATGCAGCACATTTATCCACATTTCATTTACCTTAACTGATTTTTAGTTTCCGTCACCTAGGACGTACTTGGAGATTTTCAAAAGTAAGAAACAACAAGGGAGTGAAAGTGTGTTACTTACAGCACTCAGGGTGCTTACTGAATATTCTTTAGTGATCCTTTGTCGTTCTTTTTCTTGAAGGATAACAGAGTACTCTGCATGTTTAGCTGGGTACTCCTTAATCATCAAGTCAATCACCTCATCACTTCGCAAAGCAGTGAGACCTAGTAGAGGAGGAAAAAACAGGAAGCATTCAAAAGATAAGCCTCTCTTACAATTAATAATCAAACGGATTCTGAATTACATAGTTCAATATTGCCACAACTCAAGCTATTTGCAAGTGACTTCGGTGACCTGTTAAGGTCGTCAAGAAACAATAAACAAACAGACTGCTTAAGCAGAGCTCACCTAAAGTACACTGGGTCTCTGTGATGACATTTTGTTCCCTTAGATAAAGCTTCTCTTTGTGTGATAGGTCTCTTCTTTCCAAGTCTAGGAAAGAGTAAAAAAGTAAGGTACTATTCAAGTCCCTACATCAAAACACATTAACACAACTGACGTTTTATTCATACCTGGATATTTCCGCTTGAAAGAGGTAACTCCTAAATACTCGCTGACTTGCTCTTGTAACATATAGTACTCTCCAGTGTCATCTGGGGGCCATTTGTACTCTGTCAGATTCTCAGCAGGGAAGTATGTTGGTCTGTAATGAAACACATGGGATTCATATCAGTGTTGCAATTAGAGCTGGACTATATGACAATGTGTTATCATATTGTGATGAATTTTGTTATTGTGGTACACAATATGTTTTTTATGGGTGTATTGTGAATATTGTCAGTGCATAAAGAGCACTGATTGTCTGCACGTTCCATTACAAAGAGTGTAATCAGTATTATTTAATCCCATTGAGGGATACATATTTTGAGTAAAATCACAGTACTCAGTATGGAAGGACATCATATTGTGCTAAATATTGTAGATCATATTTTATATATTTTATTTTAAATAATGTGACATTATTTTCACCCAGCTCTAGACTATACAAACATAATACATCCAAAATAATTATTGCATTTCAAGTAGTAGTGAGATAAAAAAAAAAGGTAAAGGTAAAGGTGCACGTATTTGTCACTGTACACTGTACAGCGAAATGTGTCCTCCGCATTTAACCCATCTGGTAGTGAACACACACTCACACGCACACATGTGTTAGGGGCAGTGAGTACACACACACACCCAGAGCGGTGGGCAGCCAACTCCAGCGCCCGGGGAGCAGAGAGGGTAAAGGGCCTTGCTCAAGGGCCCAACAGTGGCAGCTTGCTGAGCCCGGGAATCGAACCCACAACCCTGTTATCGATATCCCGGCGCTCTAACCGCTGAGCCACCACTGCCCCTATCTGCCCCTAAAAGGTCTTACCCAAGCTCCTGAGTGGACGTGTCGCAGCTCCTAGAACTGTCCCCAGAGCCCATTCGTCTTCTCTTTGGCGCTTGACTGCCATCACTTGAATTCTCTTCAATGTCATCCTGAAAAAAAGAGACCAGAATAGATGTTTATATAGCTTTTGTCCCCATCATGAAAAAACTGGTTGTGTTTAACCTTTTGACATTATTCAATTATCCCACTTGTTCTTTAATTGCTCCAAAATGGAATGGGACAACATTTTTGTACACTGACTACCACTGAAAGTTAAAAGGAGATCGCTTCATGGGCGCTTCCTTCATATTTGTTTTGGTTCCCGTCCGCTGGAGCGGTAGCTACTGTTGTTGCACTTGTATGAGAAATCCTTCATTGTTCCATTAATGAGTGTCAACACGAACACTTCTCTGCCAATAACCCAACCCCGTTCATGTTTCTAAACTAAAAACTAAACCACACTTCGCCACTGCAAACCACACTTCAATAAACGTCTTTGTCTCCTGACCCCGGAATGTTTATAAAGCTAATAGCTCATGCTAGTTAGCTTAGCATAGCTCCACTAGGCAACACAGCATGAACGACTGGAATGTGCGCGCGCTCGCATAGACCCTCTCAGTTTACCCCAACCTTTAACAGTGTTAACAGTGTCCTCTCGGGAAACGTGCATGAAGGTTCTCTCACACCTTTAAAGACTGAGCTCCAGGCGTAGCAGGATTGCTATCACACTGTCTCGGAGATAAAACAGCTGCCATTTTAAATTGATCACACCATTACAACAATCACAATCCGACTGGAAACTGGGAACACGCGAAGAGTTCCGCCCATTCCGAAAGCGTTCCCTCTGACTCTGATCAGCAGGGCTGGGATGTGTTTAATAAAACAAATTGTATCAAGATATTTTTTACAATTTATAACGGAATCAGGTGATGTTTTAATTTGCATTGATACAATTCAAGGACTTAGCTATTTTAGTATTGTATGTCATTGCTGTCTAATGAAAAACATGTATCTCCATTTTTGTCTGTTTGTGGATTTCTTTATGGTTGGACCCTGTAGCTGCTCTGTGCACTTTGTGAAAATTCTGGATTGAATGGAGAAATAGAAATGCTCAAAATTACTTATGACTTTACATCGACTTCCATTCGAAGTTAAGAGCTTTTTTGCTTTCTCCTGTAAAGTCACCATTTTGGAGATACAACCCATATGACAATCTTTGGAAATTGCTACTGTAAAGACATGTCAAATAGTTTTCTGCTAAACCTTGAGTATGTTGAAGAATCCAAGATTTAGAAACAGTTTTATATCAGCCATTAAATTTACATTTGTATGCATGTAATGTTTTCTTTTTCACAGGATGTTTTTTTTTTAATTAGATGCAAAGCAACTCACAAAAACCTGGTTTCTACAGACCAATTTTCCTCAATGGGGCACCATTACTCTTAAAATAGCTGTTGGTGCTTCACATCAATGACACTGCGTGGCCTTGTTTTTCTATTACAGCAAAACTCCTAAAGGACCAAAGTTGGCGGTGCATGTGTAGCTGTAGGACTTTCCTTTTCCACTCATCTTTCTCAAATGCATGCGTGCATTACATCATCTACATACAGATTGTCATGGGAAATCGAGACAACCTTTTATTGCTCTATAAATGTATTTGTCAAAAAAAAAAAACATAAACAACTCATTTAGAGCCTTACAAACTCAAAACAGAATTTGGTCACATAGTTGACCAGTGGGTTTAAACAGGGTAGAACAGTGTTGGGAACTCTGGTCTTGGTGATTTTTATTTATTTTTTTTTTTTTTGCTTTTCTGATTTACCTCAGCAGTTAATTGGCATGTTTACTTGGTTTGCTAGAGGAAGAAAATTAGCAACCAGTGCTGGATTTTGGCTCTTAGCTCTCCACACGTGTTTTAAAAAAAGCAGGCCTGCAGCAGAGTGGTTCCCAACCCTACTTCTGGGGACCCCATGCTCTGCACATATTCAGTGTCTGATACACGCAATTCAGCTCGTCAGTGATTCTGCTAAGAGATAAGATAAGATAAGATAAGATAGTCCTTTATTAGTCCCGCAGTGGGGAAATTCACAGTGTAACAGCAGAAAGGGATAGCAGGACACTCAGTTACAAAAAATTTAGATAAATAAATAATTTACACTATATACACACAATATAGATAAGAATTAAAAAAGCAATAAACAATATTATTTACAGTAAAAGACTCTTAATTGCACATGGGGGTGGGATATTGCACATAGTATACCCTGAACATGAACATGTGTGTGTAGTTAAGTGTGTGTGTATGTGGTCCGCTGGGAGCAGTGCTGGTTGTGTAGTCTGACGGCAGCAGGAAGGAAGGACCTGCGATACCGCTCCTTCACACACTTGGGGTGAAGCAGCCTGTCGCTAAAGGAGCTGCCCAGTGCTGCCAGAGTCTCATGCATGGGGTGGGAGCTGTTCTCCAGCATGGATGCCAGCTTGGTTGTCATCCTCCTGTCTCCCACCACCTGCACTGGGTCTAAGAAGCACCCCAGGACAGAGCCGGCCCTCTTTATAAGTTTGTCCAGTCTCTTCTTATCTGCCGTCGAGATGCTACTGCCCCAGCAGACCACTCCATAAAAGATGGCAGATGCCACCACTGTGTCGAAGAACGTCCTCAGGAGCGCTCCCTGCACTCCAAAGGACCTCAATCTCCTCAGCAGGTAGAGTCTGCTCTGGCCTTTCTTGTAGAGAGCTGCAGTGTTGACTGACCAGTCCAGTTTGTTGTTCAGATGAACACCCAGGTATTTATAAGTCCACACTCTCGATGTTCATACCGCGGATGTTCACTGATGGAGAGGGGTGTCTGCACCTGCGGAAATCCACCACCAGTTCTTTGGTTTTTCCAGCGTTTATCTGCAGATGGTTCTGCAGACACCAGTCCACAAAGTCCTGAATAAGTTCTCTGTACTCGCTGTCCTCCTCATTGGATATGAGGCCGACGATCGCTGAGTCATCAGAGAACTTCTGGAGGTGACAGGTCGGTGAGCTGTACATGAAGTCAGCAGTGTACAGGGTGAAGAGGAACGGTGCCAAGACCGTTCCTTGAGGGGCTCCTGTGCTGCTGACCACCAAGTCAGAGACACAGTCCCGTGCCCTCACATACTGGGGTCGGTTGGTGAGGTAGTCCAGTATCCAGTTTGACAGGTGACTGTCCACTCCACAATGTCCCAACTTGTCCTTTAGAAGCCCTGGCTGTATGGTGTTAAAAGCACTGGAGAAATCGAAGAAGGTGATCCTCACAGTGCTGCCGGGCTTCTCCAGGTGAGAAAGAGCTCTGTGTAGAAGATAGATGACAGCATCATCCACCCCGACACCAGGCTGGTAGGCGAACTGAAGAGGGTCCATGGATGGGCTCACCAGAGGGCGGATGTGGTTGAGGACCAGCCTCTCCAGTGACTTCATCAGATGGGAAGTCAGTGCCACCGGCCTGTAGCTGTTTAGGTCCTTTGGGTGCTGTGTTTTGGGCACAGGTACCACACAAGATGTTTTCCACAGCTGTGGTACTCTTCCCAGTTTCAGGCTCAGGTTGAACATATGCTCAACTACCCTGCACAGCTGATCAGCGCAGGACTTGAGGAGCCTGGCACTGATTCCATCAGGACCTGTAGCTTTCTTAGGCTTGATCTTCCTCAGCTCATTTCTCACCTGGGTTGTTGTGAAGGACAGGTTGGAGCAGGGGGGCTGGGTGCTGGAATGTGTGAATGGGTGGTTGATGCTGCCAGACGATGAGCCATTAGGGGATGATGATGGTGATGATTGTGAGCCAGAAGTTCTGAGAGAAGAAGAAGAAGGGGGAGGGCAGCATGATGGTAGTGCTGCTGAGTGGGGATACAGCAGGGGTGTCTGTGTGGGGGCAGGGCTAGGTGATTGATCAAATCTGTTGAAAAATAGATTGAGATCATTCACCCACTTCTGGTCCCCCACCACCTGGGAGTTGGACTTTGTGTGGCCAGAGATGGTTTGAAGGCCTTTCCACACTCCCCTGATGTTGTTCTGCTGCAACTGTTCCTCCAGCTTCCTCTTGTAGCTGGCTTTCCCCTCCCTGATCTTCCTTCTCAGTTCCCTCTGCACAGCTTTCAGCTCATCCTTGTCACCAGATCTGAAGGCCCTCTTTTTTGCTTTTAGGAGAGCCTTTATATCTGGATTAATCCATGGCTTGTTGTTGGAGAAACACCGAACAGTCTTGGTGGGCACGGTGTTATCCACACAGAAGTTGACGTAGTCCGTAATGCAGTGAGTGAGATTGTCAATGTCCTCCCCATTAGGATCACACAGTTCTTCCCACACCGTTGTTTGGAAGCAGTCCTTCAGAGCCTCCTCAGACTCCTTAGACCATTTCTTCACTGTACGGGTGACAGCTGGTTCCCTATGTACAATGGGTTTGTACACAGGCAGAAGATGAACCAGACAGTGATCAGATCTTCCAAGGGGAGGGAGAGGTGATGAGTTGTATGCCTCCTTTGTGTTGGCAAAAAACAGGTCCAGTGTTTTCATGTCTCTGGTGTGGCAGGTTACATACTGGGTGAAGGTGGACAGAGTGGAGGATGGAGAAGCATGGTTGAAGTCTCCAGAGATAAGGAGGAGGGCCTGCGGGTGCTGTGTCTGCAGCCTGCACACAGCTGAGTGCAGGACATCACAGGCCGAGTCAGCGTTAGCAGAGGGGGGGACGTACGCAGCGATCATGATAACGTGCGAGAATTCCCTCGGCAGATAGTACGGCCTCATGCTAACAGCTAACAGTTCAATGTTCTTACAGCAGATCTGCTCCTTAATAGTGATGTGCCCAGAGTTACACCATCTATCATTCACAAATACTGCCAGTCCGCCTCCCTTCCTCTTACCGCTCTCCTCCGTCCTGTCCGCCCGGCTGAGGTGAAATCCTTCCACAGATACGGGCGTGTCTGGAGTCAGCGTGGTCAGCCAGGTCTCTGTGAACACCATGATGCTGCACTCCCGGTATTCCCTCTGATAATGAAGGGATGAGTTGAATTAGGTTGCAGTGTGCAGATGTGCAGTGTTGTGGGTCTGTAGGCTCACTTTGGAAAACCCTGTCATAATGCTTAATTGACTTCCAGTCAAAATGTTATATTTATGAGATGAGTGCACATGAATGCCACCCCTAAAGTCCTATTAAGCAGAGTTGGGGGCATGCCTGTGTAAAAACTCATAAATGTTTTATGACTTTTTTTTTTTTTTTTGCAGCAGTGGCAAATTAACCTGTTCTCTTTGAAATTACTTGAAAGGAAACCACACTGTACATATGTCTGTATAATCTAATGATGTAACTAATTTACATAAATATAATTATGTAAAGATAAGACTATAGTCACCATTTGTGTTGGGCACTGATTGAATTTGGCCTAACCCATCCCTGCAGTGAACACACACACACACACATACACACTAATGATCAAACACACACAGTGACAGTGAACACACATGCCCGGAGCGGTGGGCAGCCTTTGCATTGACGTCTGAGGAGCAGAGAGGGACTTGCTCAAGGGCCCAAAACTGGCAGCTTGCCAAACCTGGGGATCAAACCCACAACCCTGAGCCACCACTGCCCCCAAAAGCTATCTTTAAAGTGCTTCTTGTGATTGGACTTAAATGTCATATTTACAAGATGTCTGTGATATTCTGGTACTGTTTATATACATAACTGTTGAGTATTGTGCATTGAGTATCTTGCATCTAGGTCTCCAAAATGACTTTGGTATTTGGCAGTATCTAAGCAGAGAGGTACATTTGCACAATAGCCTGTTCACACTAGCTAGGGGTATATTCAGAGTGGCCAGTGAAGCACTAGAGTGTGCGCTGCCCTGAATAATAGCACCTGCTAAAATGTTAATATTTACATTTACAAAGGTTCCTGCACTGAGGCGTGTTCATTGGTAAGGAATTAGTTAGTTAGTTAAAGAGCTGAGTGAGAGTCTGCTAAATAAGGGACAGCACAAAATGTGCTTAGTGTAAGGGTCCAGAAACACTTCAGTAACCCCTGACCCCTGAGTACAGTGTAAACGGGCCAGGAAAAAAA
Organism: Salminus brasiliensis; assembly: GCF_030463535.1. Lineage (NCBI taxonomy): Eukaryota > Metazoa > Chordata > Actinopteri > Characiformes > Bryconidae > Salminus > Salminus brasiliensis. The sequence continues at coordinate 23,137,996 of NC_132881.1, read as the reverse complement.
AACAGTAGAAAACTACAGAGCCCCTTGTGTATCAAGGTAGAAATAATATTTAGAGACATTAATCATTCCCAAATTAATTTAATGAGATGAGTGAACATGAATTCCACCCAAAGTCCTGTGAAATAGTGTTGGGGATGTGTCAATGTTAGATACATTATTCATTCCCAATTTATTTAATTTATTTATTTTTATTAAATCGTTTCCTCAATTGAATACATCGTTCCTTCAATTAAGAAATATTTCCCTTATTTTAATAACTGATTCCATCAATTTAAGAAACCACTCTCATTTTATCAGCTAAATCTTTCGCTCATATTAATAATTTATCGCGAGGGAATTAATTATTAAATGGAGAGAACGAATGGGTTATGTGTCTGAATATTATTTTAAATTTAGAGACTTTGTACAAAATGCCACTCGTCGTTTTTGTGTGACTTCTCTGTGATCTGTCAGTTTGACTGAACGCCGAGGACGCGCTTCACTGATGGGTCTCTCGACTTTCCTCTACAGGAAGTTAAACCCCGCTCTTCAGGTTGGGCTCAGTTGAGTGAGAAAGTTGACCAGGGTCTGTCGCCTGCTGGGTTTGGAAAAATGGATAGCCAAGGAAGGAAAGTGGTGGTTTGTGATAACGGAACTGGGGTAGGTTTACCAACCTTCAATCTTACGCAGATTTCTTCTCCTCGGTGTTTTTGAACGAGCCACACAGCAACAGTAACGAGCGGACGCTGACAGGAAGTTAGCCAGCTAGTAAGGCTGCTGTCAAAGCGCAGCTAAGCTAAGCGGGTAGACGAGAGGAAGAAATGGCAGCTGTGTCCTAAGAAACACTGAATAAACCTGGTTATGTTTCGTAGCCCACGAAGTATGCATGTGGTGCAGCTGTGGAGCTATGTCTTTTGATCCTGCATGTTAGTGTTTAAGCCCGATATTTGCAGGCTAACTTGGCTCCATGGTTAGGGCTGAGCTTCGTTAGTGCTAGCTTAGCGTGAACTTCCTCCGCCCTGTTTAGGAGTGAATGTAGAAATGGTGACCGAAGTCATTCAGTTTTATAAGCAGAACACACAAAAACAGCACTGTTAGACAGCGGGGAGATAAGCAGGTTCGGTCTGTGACAGTGTTACTAAGCAAAGTTTCACAGCTAGCTTAACTTGCATAGCTACACAGGCAGCCAGTAAGCAGGCTAACGTGTCAGCTAGCTAGCTATGTAGAAGAAAACTGGCTGTAATAGTCCGTGTAGAAGGGCTTTGATCCATTATAATAGCCCAACTACATCCTCGTCGTCTACAAAACAAACAACTAACTACAAGTAGGCTATTAAACCCGAATAATACCTATGGGAATGCCATTTGATGCAGTTACTTCCTTAGCTACTTCCATCATAGATGCTAGCTGCTAGTTCAGAGAAGTGAGTAGGTGTGTCAGTCCCATGTTGTCCAGAGTGTGTGTGTGTGTGTGTGTGTGTGTGTGTGTGTAGACCAATGCTTTCCAACCTTGGTCCTGGAGGACCACCTGCTCTTCACATTTTAGTGTTTACCCTGCTCCCAACACATGATCCAGCAAATCAGCCAATTACCAAGCCCTTCCTGGGTTGAAGGAGGTGTATCAGAGCAGGAAGCCACTAAATGTGCAAGGCAGGGGGTCCTCCAGCACCATGGTTAAGGCCCACTGTTGTAGACTGTCTGTTTTACTGTGTAAGAGAAGCCAGTCAGTGACCTGTGTATTGCAGTTGTGACAGAAATGCAGAAACGGGGGACAGAAACGCTTTATTTGTTGTTGTAGTTGTTTAACACTGAGCACTCAAACAGTGACTTGGAGTAGTGTGAAACCAGCAGACGATGCACTACAGGCTGCGTTTCTTCTCGACCTCTTCTCCTCGTAAAGTTCTCTTTCCGAGAGGAAGTGCAGTGGCGGAGCAGCGGAGGCAGTTATCAGCCTGTGAATCAGGAGGAAGTGAGATCGGCAGTAAAAGCCACATAGCGCAGTACACTTGATGTGTATGACCGAAGTCAAATGGCCATGTAAGGTAGCCAGTTTTGTCAAGATTAAGAAGACTCCTTTTTCCACAGCTTTTTTTTGTTTGTTTGTTTTTTTTTTTTTTTGTGAACACCAGGAGCTTTTGCTGCAGTTCAGATATGGCCCCGGAAATTATTGTGGAAAATGGAATAGTTGTGGGGTGGTCAGAGGTGCTGGTGCAAGTGGTATTTGCTATTCTGACATTGCTATTTTAGAGTGCACATAAAAAGAATTCGCATATCTAAAATACTATCAAAATGAATTAGTTTGATGAATGCACAGCACTTAATCCAGTTAGCCATGTCTATTTTAGCTCTCTCTAAAATATGTAGTTGATCTGTCGTCTAGAAGGACTACAATACGCTTAGAAAACACTTGACAACATTTGCACTTACTATCTGCCAAAATCAATGAGTTCAATGAGTAAAATGTTAACAAAAAGTTAAATGAACAAACCTTCCAGCAATTGAAATACTACTGTCTTATGATAGCTTTGGTAACCCTGGTCAAATTACACATTTGGTTGAATTACTGATCAAAATAATAGAACAAATTCTCCACAGGAAAGAAACAAACAATAAAAACATATTAGAGCACAATTCTTGTAAAAGGGCTTGCTGAAGGGCCCAACATTGGCAGCTTGCTGTGAAAGCCAATAGCCTGGTGCTCTAAACGCTGAGCTACCACTGCCCCTAAACTTATTTAATAGTTGTTTTGCATAAAAGCATAAACCTTTGCATAAGATATGTGCATTAAAAAAAAAAACTTTAGGAAAGTCTAGAGGAGCTCCAAAAACTGTAAAGCATCTTGTCTTGTATTGTGTCATTCGTCATACCAAGAGGTTTCCCTCTTTTAAATGAACAGACAGGATAAACACCTCTAGCTTCTAAACATCAGAGTATTGCATGCACATGTGAGCAGTTCTTTTTAACGGTCAATCAACCCCTGCAGCTTTATTGTGGCTGATGATCATTTTTGAAAATTTTCTGTTTCTCTAAAATTGGAGTGTTTTACAGGCTTTTATACAGCTCATACACGCTTAACGCAATTCTTCCCCACACAGTTTGCTTCAAGCTGATGTTTTCTATTGTTTTTCTGTCTTTTTCCCCGTCTCTGTCTTTGTGTACAGTTTGTGAAGTGTGGCTATGCAGGTTCCAACTTTCCAGAGCACATCTTCCCTGCCCTGGTGGGCAGGCCCATCATTCGCTCCACAGCTAAAGTTGGCAACATTGAGATTAAGGTGAGTTCCAGATGTTCCACACAGCACACCAGACGTTCTACCCCTTCTCTGCTGATGTGTTTCTTTCTTCCAGTCAGCAAGGATATCTATAAGGCTACGAAATGACTCAAAAAATGTTCAATTTAGTTTTTAGAGCAGAATGGATTTTGACATGCAGTGAGCATTGTTATCAGTACAGCAAGGGTTAACAGCAAGGGAAATCAGTTGGTTGTTTGTCAGTGCTATTTTTCTCTCTTCTTCAAGAACATACAGGATAGTGTGTAATTCATATTTTGATTTCTTTATCCAAACACTTTTGAACCCCTCCTGCTGTGTGGTCTCAATGGACCTTACTCACCAACCATTCTTATGCAACCCGCTTATACAGTTTTCTTGGGTAAAAAAAAAAAAGTAAAGATTCTAACATTCACCAGTATTTCCTTTTTTAGGATTTGATGAATTTACGAGGACAATGGAATTCTGAAAAACATCTTGAACTTAATGTAGGCTATTTGTTTGGAATTTAGGTAAATCCTTATGAAGATATTGGTAGTTGGTACAGCTTATATAATGTTGTATTTGGCGTTCAAACCCAAATATTTTCAAAATAATTTCAAAATCAGTTCAATTATTCACAAAAACTGCAACACCGTTTGGCCACAGGATTAAAACATTGCAAATTCCGATTTTGAGTGGTTTTAGTGTGGTCATCTGGCTGGCAGCTTGGTTGGTTTTTAACTGTGGGCAGGAGGTTGTGAGGAAACTGCATTAATAAGAGAGGTTTTAGGAAGGTTGTTTTCCTTCTGTTGTCGCATCCAAAGCATTCGGGTTATGTGTCCTTAAACATAGGCACAGGCAGCCAGCATAGTCGACGTGAGTGAAAATAGGAGAGAGAAATTATAGCCCTAATGTTTGACATCTCTCATGTGAAACCATTCTACATGCAGAAGAGACCATTTTGCTGCTAGAGAGAGCATGTAATGTGATGCTCACTTTACCATTTTTGTGCTATGTACCTGACAACATGGATCAGACCAAATATAATTAAAACAAGTCTAAATAGAATTGAAATGTGTTAATATGTTCCTGCTAACGTTTGTAAGAGTGTAGGTGGGCTTGTAAAGGAGAAGGAGGAAAAAAAAAAAAAAGATCTGATTGGCTGAATAATGTCACCCCAACGGCTCACGAACGCCATGTAGCATAGCATAGTTTTTAGAATTGTTACAAGATCTCATTATTTTTGTAATTATTCCAGTCGTAGCAGTGTTGCTGTCCTCTCAGTGTCCTGTTTTGGCGATAGCAAATTTTCCATTCAATGAAAAGACAACATGATTTCATGATGTATCGTTTCCGTTTTTCATTCTAAGGCACCATTAAGACATTGTTTGCCTAAGTTTACATCTAATTTCACTTTGCAAAATATTTGCTGGGTTGCAAGATAAACACTGCCTTTAAATGTGGGTCCTGTCATGAAACAATTGGAACCCCTTGGGTTTATGTTTCCAGAGCAGATGATGTCTTCTACAGCCAGTCCTTTCACTGTCCCATCCTTTGACCTTGATCTGTTGACCTCCTTATCTTTTCTCTTTACACTCTCTCCTTTTTTCTTCGCCTGTTGTGGTAGAATAACAAAAAGATGGTAAGTGCAGACTGTGTGCGTTTGCACCGATCGCCTGGCAAGAAAAGCGTGATGTGCCATGCACTTTTACCCAAACAAGAAAACCGACCCCTTGTTCTTCTAATCTAATTCTTTAGCGTTTTGTTCTTTATTATTTATGTATTAGTTTGTCTCACCTCTATCATATATTTGCTTATTTAATCCTTGATTTTACTTCAGTTGTGTTTTTGATCTACTGGTTTTGCAGTGAGTGAGTGAGTGTTTCTAACATTTTTTGTTTTCTCTTAATTGTCTCATCCAACAAAATCTCCCCTTTAGTTGTTATATCTGCTTATTAACAAAAGGAAATCTTCTTTAAAATTGTGGCTGCAGTTTTAAAGCTGCAAAGTTGCAAATGCCTTTCACAGAACATGGCAGTGCTTCAAAGTCACACCAGACCTCATACCCCAAGTTCCTCTTCTCTGTTCTGAAATAGGTTTAGCAGAAGTCGGCCTTAAGATGGAAGAAGCTATTTAAATGTCTGCCTTTTACGCAGCTGAATGTCACTTTTTTTTTCAACCGTTGGGTAATCAGTGGGGGTTTGGCCAGTGCGCTGTGTTAAAATGAGTCAGATGTTCAGTATGGCTGGCAAAGGAGCTTAATGAAGTAACCATGTGCAGCTGTTAACTAGATAAGTATTATTCTCAGTGTGTTATGACATAATTTCACAGTATGGGATTAGAATAACTTTTATATAGGCCTCCTTTTACAGCGCAGAAGAAGTCGGTGTAGTTCGGAGATGACTGTGCAGTACCCAGGAAGCTAGTCAGACAAATGAATTTTAAGCAGGGTGTTATTGAAAACATGTGGTGCTGCCCGACTGGTGCTTCTTCAGTGCCAAAACACACACAGTGCTTGTGCTTGCTGGCTTTTTAAGATGGATATGTCCGTATGCAGTGCTCAGTGGATGTCTGGACACTGTCTTATAGAGTGTCGTTCGGAACAGGAGCAAACTTCAATTGACAGGCCACACTCTGCTCTGAGTTACATCAAGAGCACCACTGCGTGCTAGTTTCCACATCACCATTTACAGGCCTGGTGAGGTTTGTGTCCCAAGTGATATCGCCTGATATTTCACTGCTGTGGAATCGCTCCCTTCTTATTGAAGGACGCCTGTCCGTTCTAGCCCAGCCACAGGACCAAAAAGCATGTTCAGAAAACAAGGCAGGAATTCAAAAACATCCAAGTATATGATGTTTGGAAATCAGTTATCATGAGCAAAAGCTTTGGATCCCTTTCATCAGGTCAAGGCTAATGAATTCAACACATTTTTACACACAAAATCATTTTGAAGCAAATAAGACCAATCTAATGCAACTGACTACAGTTTCATTGGGTCCAATGGCTTCCAGGCTGTTTCACCCAGCTCCAATGTTAAAATGTCCTGTCAACAGGACCTCGTTTCAGTACAGTTTTTAATATCTTATCTTATTTTAATATCTACTTTGACTCACCCTACGGAAATCCATCATGCCTACGTTACACATGGGGAGGAGCATCATTTTTAATCGGAATGCATTTGCCTTTGGCTTGGTTAGCCTCAGTTAGCCTCAGCTTTGCAAACTTTGGAAACTGTCAAACTAAATCTTGACAATAGTGTATTAGATTCACATGAATGATAGAAAAGTGTGCAACCTAAAGTTCAGCAAATCTGATGTTGGTTTTTAAATATGAAGCATTTTTACGTAGTTTGCTTCTATGCCTCATAAAACGCTGGAAATTGAGAGTCTAAGTGGAAAAGGCCATGTTATTATTAAAATGGTATTAAAATGCTGTGAAGGTGCCTTCTGTAAATAAGGCCATCTTCTGCAGAGACTAGGTGATTCATAATCTCACATTCAACACACCCTTTGTAATCTAGTCTTTAGCAAGTTAGACCAGGGCTGCAGAATGTAAAGAAATTTGATTTGGCCCATGAGAGAGTTGGCCTAAACAAACCTCCTCACACAAAGTGGGGACCATTGTCTAAGCATTGGGCCTATCAAAAGGTCTTATTGTGAGTTCGGTCCCTGTTGATAGCTGGGAGTCCAAGACAGGATATGTTGAGTCCATGGCTGGATAAGGTCACCGTCCCTTTCCCCATTAATCTAAGGGTGTTGAGTTGACCAGTGAGGTTGCATCAGTTGCAGTTGAAATAGATGCGGTTGGCTTGCTTTACCCTCCTGATAGCTGGTAGGTTTGTGTGGTTGGGAGGGTCACTGCAGGTGGGTGAGTTAGCAATGACAAAATTGTCAGATGAAATCCTTTTTATTATTATTATTTTATTTTGTAGTTATTCGTTTGTTGTGCATGTTTTGTATTTTTAAAACCTTGGAAATTCACTAGAAGGGGATTGAAAAACGATGGTTGACTCAATGGAAGCAGTCATGCTTATGATTTTTATGGATTTCAAAAATATTTTGTTTCTATTTCAAATAAAATGTGTGGCAGTGCACAGCAAAATTGTTTATACACAATGCCTAATGCTGATGTATGCTACAAAAAGCATGTATTTTAAAACTTGTGCATTACAGCATTCATTGTCACAAGTAGCATTCTTATAAGAAGAGGAGGCTAAAAATCAGCTCGAGATAATGGCTTCAGCATTAGACCAGCATAAGATCATGGTTTCTGTTTCACTTGGTGAATGATAATAAAAAAGGTCACCAACGAGCTAAGAGTTGTGAATGGTTAAGAGGGTCTGTGTGTGGTCGTGTGCGTGAAAATGACTAACAGAGTTTGATGCATGCAGAGTTTGTGTTCTGTGCATGCTGGGTTTGCTAACGATGGTAAATGGCTTTGAGGGGGCATCTAGTCCATCCGTCCATTCATCCCATCTCAGCGGCTGTGTGCACCATGCTTGTGCTCACTCTTGGCCACAGTGGAGCCTCTGTCGGTACATAAGTCACCAAGAATGCTGATGGTGGAGGATACCGGCAGGTTTGTGATGCAGAATCCCAGTGCTGTGTGCATCCGTTCTGGACATGCTGTACATGCTACATTCATAGTGGCAGCTGTGCTGTCACATGGACATTCTGTATGTGCAGGATGACTTCTGGTGTGTTCCTTGTACTGACCTTTCTAAGCATTTTCTGTTCTGGATTCAGCACTGTTAGGCAACAGTAACCTCTGATATTTGACCTTGTAGGACTTGATGGTAGGGGACGAGGCTAGTGAACTGCGTTCGATGCTGGAGGTAAACTACCCTATGGAGAACGGCATTGTCCGGAACTGGGACGACATGAAGCACCTGTGGGACTACACCTTCGGCCCGGAGAAGCTCAATATCGACTCGCGCAACTGCAAAATCCTGCTCACAGAGCCTCCGATGAACCCCACCAAGAATCGGGAGAAGATTATTGAGGTGTGTACTTTGGCTTTTCAGACTTTTCAGGTAGAGGATTAAGTGATGTGATATGTTGTATAATTATCTTTTGAGTATGTTATTGATATTCCTAGTACTTCTAAACTGCCTTTTGCATTAAAATGAGGTTTAGAAGGGGCACCCAAGTGTCACAACTGTCTAGACTTCATTAAGATCACAAGTGAGAATCTGAATGATGCTGTGAGTCCATGAGCGCAAAATGGGCCCAATGTTTATACTTTATATCTATCCTGTTGTTGATTCATCAGGCATCTAAGCGCATGCTGGGCTGCAAACCTAAATCACTAAACTAACTAACTAAGTTGCTTGCGGATAACTTGGAGGAAGCTGTGTGTCAATGTAAGATGTTGCAAAAAGATTGGTTAAGAGTCTTAACCGTTCTTGCTTAGGTGGATGGGGGGGTGGGGGTGCTTGAGAATAAATGCTGAAGAAATGTTTCAGTCAGAATCAAAAATTAGATTGATGGCCTCCCATATTGTCTGATATAGTGGGGAATATATACCCCTCTGATATAACTGGGTACAAACTCAAATTCCAGTCAGCCAATAACTATATAAACATATCTGTTTCCCCAGATGCCCTCCAAAAACAATTCTTTAACTGGGGGTGGGGGGGGGGGGTGTTGGTGAATGACCGTGTGTGTATGTAATGCTTGTTTTTTGTTTAGGTTTTGTTTAATATTATAATTGTTTTAGTGTATCAAATGTATTTGTTTAACTTAATTATTATTTTTTACTAATTTGTAGGGTTGAAGCAAATGAGCAAATCCGAGCAAATGATTGATGTAACTGTATTGGAAATTCTTGTTGCATTTATTCAATTTATTCAATTGTTCAAAATCTTTTGCTCAGTAGTTTGGTACTTCTTGCATTATTCGCATGCATGTGCTTTATGTGTGTTTTTATTTAGATTGTTTTGTATTTCCATGCAGGTTATGTTTGAGACATACCAGTTCTCAGGAGTATACATTGCCATTCAGGCTGTGCTCACATTGTATGCCCAAGGTATGTTAATGAAACATCAATATTGTCATTTTATTGTATTTTGGAATTCCAAAATCATGTTTCTAATCTTTTTTTTCCAACCCTTAAATATAAACTTAAGATACAGATACGCTACAGATACAGAGACCCTTCTATTAATAGTTGTCCCTTTTAATATTATTTTTTTGCCCTTGCTTGTCATTGAATGTTATGATACCCAGGTCTCTTGACTGGAGTGGTGGTGGATTCAGGTGATGGCGTCACCCACATTTGCCCAGTATATGAAGGCTTCTCTCTTCCCCATCTCACTCGCAGACTGGACATCGCGGGCAGAGACATTACTCGATATCTCATAAAGGTGCTTCCCTCTGACCTGCTTTTTGGACTGTTGATGTTTTCATGTTGTTGTATTATGCTTATTATTATACTAATTATTACAATTAGCTAGTTATTTATGTATAGCACAGTAGTTTGGGCAGTATTAGTTTGAGTTAAAATGGGCAGTTAGTGTAAAGCTGTCCTTTTGTTGCCTTTCTCTAGCTCCTGCTTCTGCGAGGCTACGCCTTCAACCATTCAGCAGATTTTGAGACTGTACGAATGATGAAGGAGAAACTGTGCTACGTGGGCTACAATATTGAGCAGGAGCAGAAACTCGCTCTGGAGACCACTGTACTGGTGGAGTCCTACACGGTCAGTCTTCCCCAACCCCCTTTTCTAAACATGAAGAGTTTGATGTAGTTAGTAAACATTAAGAGAGGTGTCATAGAATGTGTTTACTGAGTATATTAAGTTATTTTTATATAAATAGTTAGCATGTGACTTTTGGGTGGAAAATTCACATTAAAACAGTTTTTCCTTTTTTTTGTGGGCTTGTAAAGAAGATGGTTGCTGTTGCTACTGCTGCCTTTTAACCTAGCACCCACTCACTTAGCACCTAGTTTGCGCTCTTCCTTTCTCATGGGGGCCAAAATAGAATGAGTCTAGACAAGATTTAAGATTTTGCATCTCTGTTTTGGCTATTCCAGATTCTCTGGAAGGAGTGCTTCAGGTTCAGGATATGTCAGTTCCATGTACCAAAGTCTTAATCAAAAATAAACGCAGGTTCCGCTTCAGGGCACCTTTTGAAACTACCATTTGGTTTGAGTTGATCAGGGTTGTAAGGTCACTATAAACTATAGACATTAACATATGGCCATACATTCAACCTACATTGGCTTCAGCCTGCATGCCTGTTTTTTACACAAGGTACAATACAATGATCCCGATCCCAGAACAGAGGTCACTTGCATGTGTCTTAAAGGCACAGTAACTGAAAAAACAGCATGGTAATTCTAAGACTATAAAGAGAGTTTAGAAAGTACTCAAGCAAAAATAAATGAAGTTTGTTTTAGTAGTTCTAAATTAAAGTGAAAATTAAACAAGAGAAATGTACAGTATGGGCCTTTAATGTCAGAAAGCTGAGGCATAAATGAAAGTTACCTTGTATGTCAAAAAGTTCATGTCAGAACAAGCAGATGTAGATTTGAGTTAGCTGGAAGTGTTCTTAGGGAGTGGTTAGCTTGTGGTTTTACAGGCTGACCAATGGTGTATATGCTCAGAAAAATTGGCTGAAGACTTGCAGCAGGGAAATTCCTCAATTTGCAGGCTTATGTCTGCTGCACGGTTTTCTCTGCGGTTCTCGGACTTGCTCCGGTCCATAAGGACCAGCGATGCGGTGGGATGTAGGGATGGGTGTCTGTGAAGGGCGGAGGCTGCTGACCAGCCGTCCCCTCCTTTCCTGTGACTGTGTAGAGTATGGGGGTAGAATTTTCCTCTGGAGGTCTTGCTTTTCTTTCCAGTGTGTTTTCCATAAAAGGGGAATAAGGAAGAGAAAAAAGTGGACCAGAGGAAAAAAACATTAAGTAGCGAAACAAGGACGGCAGTGTAGCGTCGGCTCTACCTAACTAGCATGTAACATCATTTCCTGCGTGGCCGCAGTCCTTCCCCAGCTGGGCCGCTGGGTGTTTCTGCATCTGGAAACCCCTCAATGGACTCTTTATGCGCCCACACACCCCTCCGCCATCTTCTCACTACTCATCACCACCAGACTAGAGATACCACCCCGATTCACCGCTCAGCTTCTACTTCCCAGTCATGAAAGAGAATTTGATTATTGCAGCAGACCTCAGGACAGTCCTGAGCCAGATGACCTTTATGCTTGTGCGAGAGAAAAGGATCATGTTAAAGAAGTTAAAGTGAAGGCTCTGCGAAAGAGTGATTTCCATAAATTCCCCTTTAGACCAGATATAGTGATTCAACCATGATGTTGTGTCTGAAGTTTTTGATTGAGAGTTTGTCATCCAGTGTCCATAGCCGCGCAACCAAGTCTATTTAAGATGATTTAACAACTAGATTTTGGTTTGAGACTAGTGGGTTAGTAAGTGCTAAATGGTGGAGCGTAAGCATCCATTTCGTATTAGTAGCAGTGTGTGGTATTGATAAAATTTAATGACAGTTTCATCACAAATACATCACAATATTGGATTGTCTGATGGAGGCTTTATCATTTTGGTCAACAGTAGATTTTAAACTTTGAATCAGTCCATGTGATATCTCTTTCTTTCTCTTTTTATATACCTCTTTAGCTTCCTGATGGTAGAGTGATTAAGGTCGGAGGGGAGAGGTTCGAGGCACCAGAGGCCCTGTTCCAGCCCCACTTGATTAATGTGGAGGGGGTGGGGGTGGCCGAGCTGCTCTTCAACACCATTCAGGCAGCAGACATTGACACCAGGTGACAGCAGACTCCACTGTAATCCACTGTGTCTCTTTGTTAGCCAGATTTCATACATGTAGTACTAAAGTAACCTTCAGTTTGTGTCTGTTAAGAAGGTGGTTTGGAGGTGTTTTTTAAATTCTTATCTAGTTGTAGGAGGCATCCTCTCTTCTGCTTTATTGTAGAATCCGTTATTCTTTCCACCTGTGCAATAGACCACTGGTTGCGACACGACCCTAAAACACGATGGATCCACCTTTGTGTGTCCTTTTCATGAAACAGTTCCATTTTTCCTCCAAATGTACACTTGCTGATTGTGGCCAGAATTTTTCATTTTGACCATCAGTCCACAGCACTTGCTTCCAAAACTTTAAATGTTGAGTTTTGTCACAAGATCACATTTAGTGGTTTTCTTCTTTTGACTCTTCTATGAAGATAATAGTGCACCACCCTCTCGACACAGCTATACCTTCCTGCAGGTTCTTGGCAGTCATATGGGTTCTTTGATTTGCCTTTTTATTACCAACAAACAAGCAGTCCTCTCTGTGAGCTTTCTTGATCTTCCAGCTCTCCTCTTGACCTCTTTAGCTCTTGACCTCTTTAGCTTTAGTGCCATTTCGTAACATTCCTCATTGTAAAAAACACAAGCTGTAATCTTCTTCTAATAGTGTTCCATATGTTAGGACTTGTTGAGGGACTGATAGAATGCCCATACTTGCCCACAAGGTGCCCAAACCTTTGCATAAGAATGTATATTTATAAATGTATTTATGAAAAGGCAGCACTGGCTTCCTTGCTTTACCTATATTGACATAACCCTTGTGATAAGAATATTCTTTTTCTCTGCCTCTCTTCGTTTCTCCCTCAGGGCTGAGTTCTATAAACACATTGTTCTCTCAGGAGGTTCCACCATGTACCCTGGCCTGCCCTCTCGGCTGGAGAGAGAACTCAAGCAGCTCTATCTAGAGCGTGTGCTTAAAGGCGATGTCGACAAGCTCTCTGTGAGTATGCTCAGTCTAAAAATGCACACAAGCAATGGGGCTATCTGTAGGCGCTGTATGATTGGATTTTGATTCAGGATGCCAAGATTTCGGGATCCTACATTGTTTTGTTTCTGTATTATCATTAAATGTAGGTTATGTATAAATCTAGATACAAAAAATCAGTCAATATTATGAATCAATATCGAGTCTTTCCAGAGAGACCCGTGTGCGATTTCTTTTTCTTTTTTTTCTTTTTTTTGCCAGCCCTCGTAAACAATCTAACACAAAATTGTAATCTATCAAACCTTTAGCCTTTGTGTAGTACTTTCAGTCTTTTCCTCCTAAGTTGAACTACCTCATATTGACCAGCAGGTGGAACTGGGTGACCTCTTTTAGACTGTTTATGGCAGACAGGATGGAGCTCCTTGATTCCTCTGTTCTCTGCTCTTCAATCTGGAACTCTAAAACTGGTTCAGGTCCACCATCATTAAGAACACGTTTTTTCATTAAATGTGTGAGGAATTGAGAGGGTGTTCCAGAGTCTGAATGCACACTTTCATAATAGGATCTAAGAAGATATAAGCAGATTTTCTAAGTCTAATAGTTGATGAAAGTGATGATTCAATGATGGATGGCTCATTTTGGATACACATTTGGTGTTGATTTCCCCGTCCTCACATCTTCTCCGTGCATCCTTACGCGTAGCAAAGACTCAAGGAAAGGAATCAAGGGAAAGAAACATGGATGAGCAAATAAAGATATGAGATCCAGCCTTTGTGTGTGAGCCGAAACCAGGGGGACAGCCCGTAGTCCCGGGTTGCACCCACACACTGCCTGCCTGGCCTTCTTCTCATTTAGAATCTGGCCATAAGCATTTTGGGGTGGCTTTGAGCTGCCCACTTGTCAGAACTCTATTTCTGGATGATCAATTACAGATGGGTCACTCGATATGTTATGTATGTGAGCAGCATGTGTCTGTCCCAAGGCTGTGGTCAGTGCAAATAAAAACCCATTGAATGCTCAAACTACTTCCTTGAGATTCTTTTAGACCAGCAATTTTCAAAGTGTTCATAGTTTTGTGTGGGTGGACTCTAAAGACTAAGCGTCACAGTTCAGTGTAACAGTGTAAAGGGTTTATTTTCTTGTAGCTGCTGATATGCTGAACAGCAAGACTAGAGGTCATCCACTAGTTTTTCAGTGAATTGTACTTTAGGGTAAGGTTAGGGTTGTAAGTGTTTTTGTTGTTGTGTTTTTTTTTTTTCTTTTCTATTTTTCCACTGCATTTCCCTCACACTATGTCTGTGACACCTTGTAGAAATTCAAGATCCGCATTGAGGACCCTCCACGGCGCAAGCACATGGTGTTCCTGGGTGGGGCAGTGCTGGCCGACATCATGAAAGACAAGGACAACTTCTGGCTGACCCGGGAGGAATATCAGGAGAAGGGCATGCGCGTGCTGGAGAAGCTTGGCGTCACAGTCAGATAAACTCTGTTACAGTCTCCAAACACCCCCCACCCCCACAACATCCCCACTCCACCCCACCCCCACCCCACCTATCCACTATTTCATATACAGGATATCCAGAGCATCTGTTCGCGTGTTGTCATACCTCCTGCATTCTGCTTCTCGTGCCACTGAACTGCGTGATCACTTTTAGGAAGGAGATGGGGGGGGCGGGGGGTGTTGTATGAGGGATACTGGAAAGGGAAGGTTAGAGTTCAGCTTCCGGTTTCTTTGGTCCTTTGTCATTGTCCTGACACACCAGTAGCAGAAAGTGGGCACTAGACGCGGCATGTCACCAGAATTAATTTAAACTTATGTCAGTCAATCTTGCCTCACATAAGACAAGAGGTCCCCTGCAATACTGTGATTATGACTGAGGGTACTTTCACATTGTCACACCAAATTTAATGTGTCCATATATATATATGCGTAGCATAGCTAAAACCACCACCAACCCTTGTATGAGTTATGAAGAACACCGATATAAGTTGTAAGGGATTCTTGTGACATCTCTTTTCTAGCACTGTTGGCCTAATGAAGAAGGATTGAAGCTCTCTATCCTCTGTGTGACAAATTCAAACTGAAATGAAACAACCAAACTTAATGACGGTTACTGCTTTTCTCTACTGTGTGTGTGTGTGTGTACCAGGGATTGGTCTCTGGACGATGGGACGCAACTCCAGTCCTCCATTTCTCTCACATTTTTTGTCCACTCTCCTAGTCCATGTGTCAAGTGCTTGTCCTTAATAAGTTCTTGTGCTCAGGGTTTTGGTGTGCTGGGCTTTTTATGTTTTTTTTTTTTTGTTTTTTTTTTAAGCTTTCAGCTTAAACTTACTTTCCTTTTTTTCTGTGCTTCAACGTTGACTCAACAATCCCTTTAAAATGGGAATTGGCCAGTTCTTTCCAGCTCCCAGCTATTCCAGAAGATGATTAGATAGTTCTATGAGAGATTGGGGAGAGTTGCTTTGCTTTTCTTATTTTGAATGTTTTAATTTCTTTCCCCCATTACCATAACTTACTCATTTGCAGTGCATTGTTGTCATTTTTGAAGTTGTCTGGTATGGAATCTGCAAAATACTCAAATATGTAGTATGAATTTAACTCTTCAGTGTACTGAAAATGAGTCTCTTTGTTATTCAGACAAAACAATTGGGATTTGTAAAGGACTCAGTTCATAACTGAGCTTAAGGGGTGAATCCAGCGTGGCTGATTATTATTATGAACCGTAAAAATGAGTGACATGCAGGCGATATGAAAAGATTTTTTTTATTATTATTCCTTTATGAGCCTCTGGGCCTCATGTATACTAGATGCACCTCATATTCTTTGTACGTTTCCATACATGCTCATGCAGTGCCAAGGGCCGTTGATCTGACTGGATCTCCTGTGTTCTTTTTTTTTATTATTATTATTGTTGTTATTAATATAATAGCATAACTGCCTAATGTTGATTTAAATAAAGAACTTGATTTATACATACTCTGACTCTTCATTTTGTATCAGTAATCGATTTGTTTACAAGGTCTGTGGGCAGTGCAGTTACAGAATACGTCTGGATTTTGCTTTGTTTGATTGAGGCCTGAATGTTGTTTTGGTGAAAGTCTGTGTAAATGTGAAGTGTTATGTTAACTTGGATTGGGGGTGGGAAGGGGGGCAAGTCTGGGTCCTGGTGATCATCATCAGAGTTTAGCTCAAACCCTAGTCCAGGTATTGAAGGCTTTCAAGAGCATCTGAATATTGAAGCCTGGAGAGTTGAACTCTTTAGGGCCAGGACTGAGCACCCCTGCCTTCCTCTCTTGCCTTTCTAGCAAGGGTGGCAAAAGTATAGACAAACTGTAATTAATATAAATAGATTAGTTGAAAATAAAGGTGTCTAACCAGAAATGCACTTGAAATAATTCCCAAGCTTCATGAAAAAACTTGGAAATGTAGAGACCTATAGAAATACCTGGAAAATTGACTAAAACTGCTGAAAAAGTTTATTATTAAGTATTAATAGTAATAGGATCCTGGGAAAGTTACGCTGTTTAGCCAGGGAGACTGGATATTTTCTACTAATGCCGGATTTATTAGTAATGCCATACTGTCATTTGTACAGTTTCGCCGCCACCAAGTTTCGTAGTGTTCTAAATGGATACGTAAGTCACAAATAATTATACACATACATTTTTGTTGATGAATAGGGCACTGGTCAACACATGCTTCACACATACTGCCAAGTATTTCTTTGGTAACAGTTAGCAACTGTTACAACAAACCTTTTCTTGCTAGCTAGCCTTATGAACATGTAAGGCACTATTCATGCACATGTTTATCACTGATGAATGAGACACATCGTTTGCAACTGTCTTTCTATAAAGCCTACAGAACTGCAGTTCCCAATCAATGAACAGACACCAATAAGCCTCACGTCCACGGATGGATTTCATTTGCATCTTACAGACAGGATTTGCATGTAGTTCTACCTAGGTGTTGAATAGAACATCCAGTAACTATAAAACTAGTTTCTACTGAGGGCCTTGTAATAAACATGTTATATGTATATGGTCATGTAATCATTGCGAATATCCTTGCTTGAGTGAACATAAAAAGGTGTAAAACCACATATTGCATTGTGGTATTACATATAAAATGTAATAAATAAGTTAAATAAAAATAAAAAAGTTCTAATAATACTGATGGATCGCCATGAATCAATCATTGTATAGCAATGGAATTCTTTGAAACAATAAAAAAAAAACACCTCATAATGACTTAAAACATTTGTGAATTGGATTCCAATCACTCGTATTTTTCCAGCAAAGTATCTACATTTCTTGGATTCTGTGGGGCCAAATGTACTCTCAACCTAAGCTAATAAAGAAATGAATGAATAAATAAATATTGACCAGATGGTGGCATCCAAATAACATTTTCACCCAGGGATCAAATGGAGCTCCATTCATGCTGAACGAAGTTAACCACGGTCCAACCATGGTCAACTACTTTCTGCTACTCCATAGCAGTAAATTACAATTCAGATCTCAGTTACAATAATACCATACATTAAACACCAGCTGATATGCGCTGTAGTAACTTTTGCCTTTTGCTGTGTCACAGTTAGTCGAGAACATAGCAACACAATCAAAGCAGCAGTCTTGCCTCATGTATCTGAATGAACAGCGATCCAGTGATTAATCTTCTGGAGAAATCCCTGATTTAAAGTGATCAGAGAGGAATTTGGACGGTCCCTGTTTTAACCTACCTGTCAGATGTGAACAGGCCTGTTCTGGCCTGATCAAAGCTACCCTTATCCTTAGTTTTCTCTCGCTGTCAGGAGAGAGACAGATAAAGAGCCTGCGCTGTCCACCTTTGCTCCTGATTACACGTCTTGCAGGAAATGGCCCACTAAAGTACCACTTCAAAAACCATTTTGCTGTTGTGTAATAGACGATATTACTACAGTGGCGTTACCAACACACACATACAGACTCACTGGTATAATGCTCACAGAAACATGCTTATAATATGAATTTAAGTCTTTCAAAATAGTGTGATTTCCTCTTATTTTAAGATTCAGATGTAATTCATATGGAAGTCTAATATATGGCGATATATTAAATATATATTAGAAAATTACAATCCCCTTGTATATCCCCTTACATATATTTGTCACATTTTGAAAGCTATGTGGTGTACATGCCAACTGACTGTGATATAACTGATGTATATCAATATATAAAAACATATTCCTGTTACATATACATTTAATATGACATATGTATCATACATATATGTACAATAATTGATATTAGTTACATAATTAGTACATTGTTTTACATATTTACCTACTAATTACAAAATAAGTGTAATACATGTATATGTACCTTTGTAAACATATAAGCAATCCATATAATATGCATGTGTGTCCAATATATGATACTTACATACATGTATATATATGTATTTTGAAATGTATACCCAATCCTTCATTATATAGGTACATTTGTGGCCATGTATCAGCTTACCCAATGGGAATAGCCTCTAATCCATGAATTACTATGTGAGTAAGAGTGTCTGTGGAGTGAAATATAAGCAGTAGTTCTGGAGTTAACAGTGGAGACCACTTACTTCTCAGATTAAAAGTCAGCCTGCAGTGTAACGAAGCTGACGTCATCGTTTCCGCCCTGTATCCCCCCCGCCTTCCTTCACTCCTCCACCCCCCCCCCCCCCTCCCTCCCTCCCTCTCTCGCGCTGCTGCTGCTGCCTGCTGCAGAATCCAACATGGAGTAATGAGAGATGGGGCTCGGACGGGGCCACCCTCAGCAACATCAGCGCTTAGCGAGCAGCAGCACGGCTGAGAGACTCGCCTCAAACACGAAAACACACCGCAGGTAAAAAAACAAACGAACAACAACAGCCCGAACATCACCCTCTGATATTCACCCCTACGCACTCGGGCTGTCGAGAGCGCGCGCGCACACACACGGGGCTATTCTGCGAGGCTGTGCGGACTCC
This sequence comes from Salminus brasiliensis, assembly GCF_030463535.1. NCBI lineage: Eukaryota > Metazoa > Chordata > Actinopteri > Characiformes > Bryconidae > Salminus > Salminus brasiliensis. The sequence goes on along the minus strand of NC_132881.1, from coordinate 23,119,027 downwards.
GCGGTCGGGCAGCGATAGTTACGATTTACACAACCAGCAACTGGTTTCAGCTCCGGAGAAAAGGAGGAGAAGAGAAGAGGGGACGCGAAAGGCCGCCAGGACGGAGGACGAAGAAGAAGAGCAGAAGAAAACAAACCAGAACACGACGGGAGGAGAGGAGGCGAGAGGAGGCGAGAGGAGGACGGCGGAGCCAGCTGAGGCGCGATGTGAAGGGATTATTATTTGGGAGAAGACGGAGAGAAAAATGACGACCGAAAAGAGAGCACCCGCGGTGGGATTTTTTTCTAGGTGAAACGAGAAAATGATTGAAGAAACCCGCCCGAACGAGTAAGTACAGGGACTAGTCTCTCTCCCTCTCCCTCTCTCTCTCTCTCTCCCTTTCTGTCTTTATCTCGCTCGCTCTCTTTTTTCTTTTTGGAGTTACTCGGGTTTGTTGTCGGTTCCCCTGCTCTGTCTCACCGCCTGAGAGAGAGAGAGAGAGAGAGAGAGAGAAGTGTGTGTGTGTGTGTGTGTGTGTGTGGGGGGGGGGGGGGTGTTTGGGGTCGTTGTGTTTAGTCGTGTTGTGTGTGAAGTTCTGACAGTGGGCGACTAGAAAAAAAAACAAGGGGGGATCAGGCCCTCTCCTTCAGTCTGCAGTCTTCAGAGGAGAGGGAGGAAGAGGGAGAGAGAAAAAGAGTGGGGGAGGCTCGGAAACATTTCTCAGCGAAAGGGATTCACTGTTCAAGAGTTCCTTAAAAATGGTTACAACCAGCTCCGAGGCTCTCGAGGCCACGCTGAGTGACTGGGGGCTGCACAGATCACCCGGGGGGGTCTTTTCCACAGGCCTCATTGACTTGCAAAACGGGCAGGCAGACGCACACCGGAGCTGAATGATGTTAGTCTATCCGCCATTTGTTTCCCCCTTTCTTTGAATCGCACTCATTTGCATACAGAGCTTCATTCATAAAAAACACTCTCACACCACACACACACACACACACACTCTCTCTCAGACAGACAGCCGATCTTGTTGACTCCGTGCTCCACGGTTATTGTGTGTGTGGAGACTGATCTCTCTCCACCGATCGTCCCCCAGTTTGGGAGGGCTGGTGAGTTAGCTAGCTAAAGCTGCGCGTATTTAACCGGGGGTCTGCTCGAGGAGGCCGAATGCACGGGTGACCCGGAATGGAAGCAGGATTTGCTTTAATCCACTTCACTATTCTATCCCAGGATATGATGAGCTTTTGAAGCCCCCCCCCCCCCAATACTTCCCACATCTCCGAGGCTAATATTATGTCGCGAAATTGCACGCATGTATATTTGGCTTTATGCTCGTATAAGGCTGCAGCAGGCCTCGCGTGCGGTTGTCAGTTGGTGTCAGTTCGGCGGACACTCACGGTGAGAGGGTGGCGTTACGGACAGTAACGAGGCGTCAGTAAACGGTCAGCGAGAGGTCAGGCCACTGAGTGGAGCCGCTTTCTGTGCCAGAGCTCGTGAACCGGCGGGGCTCGCGCGCGCCACAGCGTCGCGTGACGCTGCCGTTCCATTCATAAAAGCGGGAACGCGCGGGCCGCTCCATTCAGCACGGCGCTCGCGCCCCGCCGAAACCATGGCGACGGGAATAGAGCGACTTCAAGCTGTTTTCTAATATCCTTCATTTTTGTGAATAGAAAAGCAACCGCGGCATGTCGACCTAGGTTTCTCATAAAGGAGCCTATTCAGTGCGTGTTAACGTTAGCTCTACAAGGTTCGCAGACGTTGAGGTTTCAGCCTCCCTGTTCGGCACTTTGGCGTGTTCGCCATATCGCTTGGTAATGGCTCTGTTGAAAGCAGCTCGATGAGCGCTCGAACAACACCGTTTCTTAGACCGTGTGAACAGTGCTGTTCGCCGGGGCAGAGAGGCCTAGTCCAGCCATGTCAGTCCTATCGATCACAGCAGGGCTTCCCGACTCACGTGTGTCAGTGTGAGCCTGTGATGGCACAGGAAACAACAATGAAAAATGACATTCAGAAAAGGTCACTGCAGCCAATCCCAATCCGGCGCAGGAAGCATCGATTTCAGATCCTCATTTTCACTCTGACTCAGGAGGGGCAGTCTCTGCCTGGACGGTATGAAAACAGTTAGTGTCTCGTAATGCCAGACATCTTTTACCTTTTGCATAGGATCATTTTTGATAGTTATGTTCAGATGGTTAGCTTGTGGACCAAAAAAAAAAAAAAAACTATTGCACTCAGATCTGTTTCTGTGCTTATTCCTGGACTGAATAACATTGCACATTACTGGTGCTCTAGTATAACCTGTACGAGTCAATTCGGATCATGCAGATGCCATAACTGTCTGCATATTCCCAAATGTAGACCTATTTGTTAGAGGTTAGAAAATACTGCATCAGGGACAGTCACTTTGCATAGCTCACTACTTCCTTTCAGCTTAGTTTCTAAACATGCCACTGTGACATGTGCTGTGTAAAGAGTACAGTCTAGCACATGTCTCTCATTAACTTCACAATAGGAAAGTCGGCTGTGAAATGGCAAGCACATTTTAGGACACGATGTCTCTCCCTTTGCATCTAAGATCTGTAAGGGTGACCGTTTGAGTTTTCTCTAAGAGGATATACAGCTTTAGGTAGGCCTGTAGCTTTTGCCAATCCCAGTTGAACAATAATAGCTTTACTCAAATCAGCTTATGCTCTAAATGAGAATTTAATGTGTTTCTTGAAACTATTTAAGATGGTATTTCCTACAAAAAAAACCCATTGTGTGATGAAAACCCGGCCAGACAGCTGCACATGACTAGAAGGTCTAATGGCAGATAGATTGTCTGTGCATTGTTTTAGTATAGACCTTGGCCTGTCTCTCTCTGATCTAGGATTGAGTGGAGTGCCGAACTTTACGTGTCAGGTTTCTGTTGAAAGTGATGATCTAATGCCGAGGAAGGAAAGTCAGAGTATGTGGCCGCTGGGGATTTTCATAATTCCTGCTATTAAAGGGGAGTTCCATGTGTTTTTTTTCCTTCTAAATCTTTGAGGTTGAAATATAAACAAAAAGACATTCAGGGTGATTTCATGTAAAATGGTGTATTGTAGAGAGGCTGACTCTTTACCACCACTACTGTAAAGATTTGTTTGCAGGAGTGGTGATATGAACCAGGGGGTGTGATATCTACACAATGCTGTATCTACCCACCTGTGTTAATTGTGAAATATGGGACTATTTTTCACCCTGCATGTATCTTTTTAGCCTAATACCTTTTCTCAATACTACAGGAACAGTGTCCCAGGCAGCATATTCATAACCAGTTTCTGTAGCATAATAACTACCTTTATTATGGGTCAGTTTTGTATACGATAGTTGTCTCTAGAATAGTGCAATTAATATCAGATCATATCAGATAAAATTGTACAGAATGACTTATGGTACAGAGTTATGGGAACATTACGGAGAACTCTCTAAAGCCAAACCATACAGACACACAAATTGTGCAAACTTGTGTGAACAACAGCTATAAAGTCTTACTAATTTTCACATGGATTTTCACATGATTACATGATTCAGACATGCATGAAATATGCTCCATCAACATGATAACTGTGTAAGTGTAGCTAATTTGGACTGATTTTGTGGTGATGTAGCATATTTCGCTTGAATTACCCCTAATCTTGATCATTTATTTGCCATTTTTACCAAATCTCAAACCCCTTGGTCTTTAAAACGATGTTTTAAAATACTTTAGTTGCTGTATTTCAATCAAGTGAGTTGTGTGATAAGCACAGATGCTTGATTCCTGATGATTGACCATGTGTATTGACTCTGTAGAAGCGTATTGGGTGTGAATTTTGTCTTCTGTAGGCATAGTGTGTTAAATGTGCAGTGAGCAGAACGACTCTTCCGCCCCTGTGGAAACTTGGAAACAGTGAAAGAGGTGTTCGAGAATTGGTTGTCGGTCTCACAGATTCTGAGTTTAATGGCCACTGTACCTCATTAGTGAGTCCTCATGATCTTGCTCCCTTTATAGTAGTATGTATCGTCCACAGTCACTGGAACCCAGTGAAGAAGACCAAATGTCTTTTTTGCTCAACCATCCAGACTGTTCATTTTTTAATTTGATTGTTTCCTAGAACTTTATTGGTCAAGTCAAGTAGTAAAATGGGATGGCTTATTTGTGTAGGCCACTTTCCTGCTGTAAAACTGGCCTGTCCAAACAGGGCCCCCGGGTCTTGTGGAGAATGACTGCCTTGTCATCTCCACGCCCCCACCCCCCTTCCCACCCTTTGCCACAGTCCCTGCTGGGAGGGAGCACTGATAGTTCTTCTGTCACGTCCCAGACAGGAAGCCATTATCTGCGCTTTATTGAACCTGTTGTTCCTTTTTCATTCACAAATGCCCCTCTTTTAGAGCATTGCCGGAGCAAACGAGGCCCTTTTAATTTTGATGCTCTCATATGGTAATGGGCATGTGGCTTCTGGAAGCTGAGTCCACTGCACAGAGCCTTTTGCCGTGTCCACTTCTATAACTGGCCATTCAAAAATAAGTCGAGGGTCAGCAAGGGCAGTTTTGTTAACACCTTCCCAAGACAATGGATGGGGATAGTATTTAAGCCGGGAGAAATGCCATGGTTTGTGTTGGCCAGCCAACAGTGGCTGCTCTAAATCTGTAATCTGTAAATCAGCACGCTAACTTTGAATATCAAATACTTTACAAGAACAAGCAATTTGCGACAATTGCTTTGGTACCAGCCTAATATTCATGTTTTCAGGGATATCCCTGGCAAGTGAAGGGAAAAGCTTTGATTTAGATGTTTTGTGAAAGTGAGGAAATGTGATTGCTGTGTCAAAAGGAGAACTAGTGCGATGTCACTCCATGTGTCGAGGGTATTGCATGTTTCAGTGTGTCGACACCCGTGACATTGTTAGTGCTCTAAATATCAACACGGAAATGCAATGAAATTAGTTTCAACGTTACCACGTGGCAGAACAGTGAAATCTGTATCACTACTATTGCTAAAAAATTGAGGACACAGATTTCTGTTTTTATATTTTCAAATTTATATTTGAAATATATTTCTATGAAAGTATTCATCATAAATAACAGCATTAGATCTGCTGTCCTTCGGTACAAATGAGATGTGCATTTCTCAAGTGTATTGTGTGTTGAACCACACTATCGTTAGACCTGGAGACACAAGTGTTAAAGTGTTGTATAAGTGAACCGCTCTCCGTGGAGCTAAATGGCTCTAGTCAGCAAGTTGTTTGTGTGGTCTTCCATGACCTATAAAGTACGCCTGCACATTAACACTGGAGTGCCAAAACATATTTGCATGGTTAACTGAAAAGTAAAGTGAATGTTGAGCCAAGGGCCACAAAATTTTAAGTAAACCCACATAAATTTGCCTATAAAAGGCAGGCTGTTGTCATAATCAATGGGTTCTAGTCTGTTAAAGCTGTTCAGAGCCAGATCTGGTCCCTGAACTGCAGCGTGGCCAGCCGTGCTTAAACAGAAACCGTCCTGCGCCCACTTAGTTGTTTTGAAAATTGAAATAAAGTTCTAACAGCTAATATCCGCCTTTGACGTGGCTCTGAGCAAAATCTGGATGATGGTGTTGCTGGTGCAATATTACACATTTTGAAAACAGGAAATAATAGACAGGCCTTTAATGAAATACTGTAAATTCTTCTGTGTGTGTGTGTGTGTGTGTGTCTGCAAGTGTTTTCTTCTCTCTTGCTGCTGGATTGGCATTGTGAGAGGGCCAGGCGGGGTTAGTGAGCCTTATCTAAGGAAGTAACAGTCTGCCCTTATCAGGTTTGGTACAACTGTTCAACCCACCTGCCAAGAAGGGCGGAAGCCACTATACCCAAGACCTTTTTTCCTCGCTGGCTGTGGTTTTAGTGTTTCTTTTCATGTGTGTGTACAGTGTGGCAGTGACAGAGAGCGTTGAGTCAAATCAGCAGCTGCCTGTGTCTAAAAGAGAAAAGTTCACGAGTGGTTTGCAAGTCTTGTTTTACATGGGCTTGAGCTAATAATTGAAGCGTTTCCATGTTGCCCCGTCACCTTTTCATTCCACTCCATTCAGAGCTGTGTATCTTGGTTTATTAAGGTCACTGTATCAGAAGGCTCATCCACAATATGGTTTTACAGCTGTGTAAAGGGTTTACACAGTTATGATCATTCTAACTCGAATAGGCTCCACGCCCAGCAGAGTTGTGAATTGCGTTCATGGCAGAGTCATCAAAACCCCTGCTGTGGAAACCATGTTACCACAGTGCATGTGTAGCGTTAGGTCCGCTTGTTCTTAGATGTGTATTAGAAGACATTGGGATTGAGCAAAGTGGTATGTTAGTTTTATTGTGATCGATTTTAGCGTAGTTGGATCATCAGCACTGAGCAGTTGCATGTATTGTAAAAACCACTACATTATTGTCTAAATCTCAACCATTCTCCTTTTAATCTAGATTATTATTGGCAATGCTGAATTAAAAAAGACATTTTTTTAAATGTGCCTCCACTGTTGTATTTTGTAGGTTCCAACCAGGCTGCCGCGTACTGGACGTGCCAGGCAGTACAATGCATTGAAAAATAAAAAATGCACAAAATAATGCACACTCTAATCCTGCAGGTATAACAAAATAAACAATCAGCCTGGTTTAGTAACTATATTCACTCTCTTTTCACACACTCACTGTTCCCAGCAAATGGTACAAAGTAAATAAAAATGTGAACAGGCTAGTAACATTAGCTGAGGTTACAGATGAAGATTAAATTCCTTTCTAGGCCTCAAATTCAAGCCACAGTTCTTCTTGGGCCGAATGTAATGCAGTACAGCAATACATGGAGTGGCAGGCTGTGGTGCTTAGAGAAATTGAACAGTGCTGCAGCGAGTACTGAACTTTAGAATGCTGTGTGACGTGGCTTTTTCACGGTTTTGTGTCTGAGCCTGACCCAAGCCACAAAAAACGTCTGCCTACACTCGCCTCGAATCCGAACACAGTCAACATGTGGCTGAAAAAAGCCCCACATTGGTAATTATAGCACAGGTTAAATTCGCTTTGCGATACGCGAATGACCTAATGAGAATGATAATGATTGTCAGAGGTAAAAATTAAAATAATAATAGTCTAATTATCAGCTCTTTAAAATGCATCACAATGTCATCAGTATCAAATGTCATCATTATTTAATTATAATAATTACTGATTTTTAAGGATGTTCTTTAAACAATCATCCAGATGTTTATAGTATGGAAAAAGGTTGTGTAATGTTTTGTTCACAAGCTGATCTACTGAATCACAGAGGACCTTGTTGCTAACAACACAAGTAACTCCGGTGTGGGAGCGTATAACATTAAGGTAATGTAAGAAGGGTGGAAGAATAAAGTAAAGGAGAAAAACTAAAGCAGGGGAGCTGCAAGCCAAAACCTCTTAGAGGTGGAAGACAGACTGTAAGAAACTTGAATGTGAAATTTGAACCCAATTCAAGCTCAACAATTGTTTGAGAAATAATATCCCTACCAAACCCAGTGTGTACAGGGTCCCTGTTGGGGTTTTCGACATAGCTTTGGGGTGGGGGGGGGGGATATTGTGTATCATGAAAATGTCTTCAAGTGTTGTGTTTTTGTATTTTGGCCAAATGTCTTTGACAACCCATATTTCAGCATGCTATGCTTCTGTGTTAGCAGTTAAAGTTGTATTTGACTTTCCAGTCATTTCCAATTCCCACCCACTACTTAGGACTCTGACTCACATGAAGCCAGCTAGCTTCATCTTTCCAGACTGCCACTGATACATTGTCATTGGACAGCAGAATGCGCTTTGAGGAGAATACTAACTGGCAGTTTGGCTAACAGCTAACAGACACCCACACTAGCATCGTGCTGAGTGATGGGGGGAAGAGGGAGGACAATATGCTCTCTGTGGCAACACCAGGAATTGAAGCTACGATTTTCCCATTATAGGGCCAGCACTTAGAGAGCTGCGTCACTCAGGAGCCCATTAATTTTTACTATATTATTTTTTTTTGTCATTACATTTCTCATCCACAAAAGACATTTCAGACCCTTGGAAAAGAGGGTGGTGCGTATCAGCATTACAGTCTTAAATTATATGAAATCATTACACACTTAATGATGGTTAAACTGAGCAAAATGGCTAAAATGGCAGTAGTACAAGATAATGACAGCTACTTGAGGTTTCACCCTACAATATCAACGACTGCAAAAATGGTATGAGCGCATCCCTAATGTGTGACTTACTGACAAATGGTTCTTTCCTCGTTTCACAGACAGGACTGCAGCTACAACTCTGTGACTGAACCTGTGACCCACTTGTGCTCGCTGCATTTTGAACAGAATTTTCCTTAACCTGCCAAACATTTGGAAAACCATTCCGAAGATGGTTGTCAAACAAGGCTGTATATGTGAACGGGGCTCTTGTGTTGTAGTTTTGCAATCCACTGTGGCTTGCGCTGATTGCTGTAGCCAGTGTTTGCAGTGTCTGAATAAAATGCAAGACTGAACTAGCCTCGCTGGGGAAGCACCAGGCCTGTGTTTTTGTGGCCACAAATTATATGACAGACACTAAAAGCTGTTTCCTCTCTTTCTACCGTTTGCCAGTCAAATTGTGAAAACTTTCTGGGCAGTGTTAAGTTGCCAGTTAGGACCTCATGTAGATTAATTGAACGCTGCACACTGTAAGAAGGATAAGTCTTACATTTAAACATATGGTAGCATACAAAATATATAATATTTAATATTATACAGTATAACACACTAAGGAAATCTTCAAAAATTGTCTTCAGCTACTAAATCATCTAACCTTAGACACTGCCATGTGTCTGGGACATTAATACAAGGCATCTCTAACCAGCTACACATATATCTCTTGCTGTCTAACTAGCTTGCCTATCTAGATCTAGTTTCAGCTAAATCGCTCCATATACACGTGTACTGATTTTATGACCATTTCAGTGGTTGTGTAACATACAGGAGGACAGGAGAACCTGTGGTCATGTGCTGAGTAGCTGTCAACTGGCATACAGGAAACGTTAGCACTATCTGGCTTCTCATGACTCAGTATGGAATAAGATTTGTGTCGGAAGTATTTAACATTCTTTCTCAAAGACAAAATAAAAATAAATAAACTGAAACTGAACTTCCACTTAGATTATTGCACTGTTATACCCAAGCTGACATCACATTAGAGCTTCACCGTAGACACAGGAGCAGCTCATCTAGCAAATTATGAACGCTCTTACAGAGGCCCGGAAACGCAGCAGACATAAATACACTGCGTTGCCAGTTTATTAGGTCCACATTGGCCATATTATCAAGTACATCTACCATGTAGGTCCACTGTTACATTTGTGTAATTACAGACCATTGGCTGCGTGGTGCAGTGCAATTTGTCCACCCACCCACCCCATAGACAGGACCACCCATAGGGCCCTCGCCGACTGAATATCATTTGGATTCTGGGCCATTTTCATGACAGCAGTGACAACAACAAGGTAGTGACATATTGGCTGGTGTGAGTGTATTATGTGCTGGCCACTTTATAGCTGACACATCCACCTTGTTGGTATACCTTGTGTGTCTATAGTCATTTATAATGCAACCAGAAAAATCTGATTTCTATTGAACATTAATGCACTAAATACTATTTTTAATGAGACATGCATTTGGTCTGTGCGAAATTGGTGGACAGTATCAGCAATCATTTATTAATTTCTGGAAGATGGCAACATTTTGGTGCGGCACCACCACTCATTTTGGGATGCTTGATTGGCTGAGAGATAATGAAGTAAGAAGATGAAGCCATATATTAAAGCCAACTGCTCTGACTGAATATCCACATAATCTGGTGGCCAATGTTAATTATTTTTTAATATCGCAACCTATATTGCAGATTAAAAAACCTGCAATGTCAGGTTTTTCCAATATCTTGTATCCCTGGATCAGTTTTTTGGGGCCAATCGGCAGACGTTTAATGATGCATCATCGTGCAGGTCTTCTGTAATGTTCTGTGCTGTTTCTCACAAGATGAAATGAACTTTACTTTTTTAGAATCACATTTAAAACACTTAAAATGCTCGAACTCCAAGCACTCGCTGAGAGGGCTTATGAATTCCAGTACTCCCAACTGCAATGTGGAGATCAACAACAGAAAAGGGCGGCTTATGGAGCACTAAACTCCTTCACTTTAGATACGATTCCTTCAGCTTTCCGGCTGTTGCTGCTGTGCTTTTGGTTGCAGTTAAATGTGGTCTGCACTGTTTGCTATTTTGTGTGGTCAGTAGTGTGTGTTAGCTCTGCTGTGTTCAGATACTCACTGTACTTGACTATCAAGAGAGCTATCTGGTTAGTGGCGGTAACAGTCTTTACCCGTCTTCCTCCACAAGGCACGTCAGTTTCTACAAATTCTGCAAATATTTATATATTCTGCAAATATAATATTGATAATATTAGTTAAAACCGCCAACTTATCCTGTGTACACCACTAAACTGGATGTATCGCTGAATGCAACTTTGAGCCACACTGCAACCTTCCCCAAATATGATATTATTAAAACATAATATATGGTATAATATGATATTATTCCACAAATATATTAATATTAAAATAAAATACAGTGCAGACATACTGTACTAGGAGCAGACAGACTATTACATCTTAAAGCCAATTGGATTTTAAATCCATAGTAGCCAATGAGGCTACCCCTGTAACCCAACCCCAGTAAAACGCACCCACCGTGTGTTTGTGTCTTAACTGAGAACTCTAGTAGGAGTTGAAAGCTAAGGCTAAGCTGTTTGTGTGTGTGTGTGTGTGTGTGTGTGTGTTTTGTTTATCTAATGCTGAAAATATTACTTTCTTTTAATGATAAAACTTTGATTCCATAACTCTCTATCAAAATCATTATTCATCTAATCACCTTTCGGCACTCTTAGGGGTAGAAGAGGCCGCAACAGAAAAAGTGCCAGTGAGATTGCATCCCAGTCCTCTAACTGCATGTGTTTGCCCTAAAGTGAAAGAGAGAGAGATGTCTACTGACTTTACCCATGTGACAACTGTCATGTGTTCCAGTGTATACCAAGTGTACCCTCTATCTGCTGTGTTCAGAATCAGAATCGCTTCTTTTGGCCAGTGGACAGTAATTGTGCACAAAAAACATAAAATGTGCAAACAGGCAACCGTGTAAGCATACAGTCGTGCAAACTATACATTACAGATACATATGGAGTCCATATGGTAAAGAAGAGGTCAGGTGTGCTTATGTGTTCTACTGACCGTCCTTAGATACCTGTGTTCTTATTGAGAATGCTGATCTTGTTTGTCGAGGTTGTGCTTCTCCATAACCAACCCATTATTAACGCACCCATGATAAACCCTATGCTCCCTTTCAACAGAATAGATGTTGTTGTGACCTTGGATTTCGAGACAGTGTCGTCGACCAAGACGATCTCAAAACCACATTCTTTGACCTGGCCGTTTTTGTTGTATTTGTTTCCTGCTGATTCACTTGAGCACACAGACAAAGGCATATAAAGGGTTGCAGGAATCGCATTAGCCGTTGCCTGACTCACGTGTGCCTGTGGAAGGTAAGGCTTCCTCTTGTGGTGCAGGAATGCTGGTGTGCAGTCTGGAGAGATATAGCGGTACTATTGCACTCCGTACAGAGACAAAATAAGCAAGGCTGTCACGGTATTGTTTTGTTTCGCAGTGCTCTTCTATAGGCGCATGTGAAGCTCTCTCTTTCTGAGCGGTTGTAAGGAATGTTAACGGTGTAGGTGTAGGTTGGTGTGCTGTATAGGCGCCAGAAAGCTTTTGGTGTGCATCTAGAGTGTGTAGGTGGATTGTTTGATGTGGAGGTGCACAGTAACTACACTGTTTCATGCTAGGTTGATCTCATTCGCTGCTCTCACACATACACATACACACACACACACACACACACTACACACGCGTGCACCCTCCCACAGCATGTGTGGGTGTCGTTGGCTGTAGCCTTAGCTTGAGGTGTAGGTGTGCTGGAGCCACGCTGTGTAGAGATCACATTCTCTGCCTCTTTTTCTTCACCGGAGACTGCAAGAGAGGAAGAAAGCAAGCAGACTGGAGAGAGAGGGAGAAAGAGAGAGAGGGGAGTTGAGGTATAGAGAGCAAGAACGGATTGGGCTGTAGGCCGGCGGCTGAAGGCAGAATGGCTGCCTGCCGATGACTCATCCTCCACCGCTCCATGTGTTTGTCAAGGAGACTGAATCATCCGTCATTTGTGGGGATAGATGAAGCTACGCCGCGCGCTCCATGCAGAGCCAGTTCCCATGGCTGAGCCCAGCGTCTGTCCTTCGCACACCCGGGACAAACCCGAGCCGATGCCCTGAGCGACGTCGCCGGATGCACAGAGATGAGTGAGAGCAGCCGGTAAGCCCAGTCGCGGCTGGTTTTTCTAGATCGTTCTGCAGTCGAGCATTGCTCTTGCCGTTTCATCCTTCTCCACCTCGTCCTCCTCCTCCTCCTCACTGCCTCTTTCTCCGCCACTTCCCTTCGCCCTTCTTGCTCTGCAGCATTCGCAGCAGACGCTTGTGTTTTAGGGGGCCAGGAAGACGATCTGAGTGGATATGCGAGGCTCTAGCGTGTGGGTGTGCGGGGGCGTGTGCGCGTTTGGGTGATGGAGGATTGTGCCATGGTTTGTCACAGGCCAAGGAAGGCAGCACCATAGGATTCACAAGGAGCCTGTTACCAACAAGCTTGTTGAACGCCATTATTAGCTGAAGCATTTGAGGCTTGTGCACTGATTGCTTCCCGTGTATATATGTGCAGACTGCTACATGGAGCCATAAGATTAGGGGTGTCTAGTTGGTGCTGGTACAGGAGGACTGGTGTCCAGCATAGTATGCTGGTTTCCCTGTGCAAACAAACCTGGTTCAGCTCAGCAGTTAGAACTAGAAGATTACTACACTGTTTGTTAAGGCCTTCTGGGACTAATGCCTGGTCAGTACTACAGGATACTCTGGCCAATTTTGAGGCCAGTTTGCTCTCCCGACATCTGGGTTTTCTTAAACAGTGATCTTTCCAGATTATCCTGTAGTGTGGGACATTTCTATCTACTACCAGTGCAGTTGTGGACGCCTTGATTGTAAACCGTAAATTTTAACCATACTCACCAATATTTATGCCTCAGTATCCTGTAGTGTGGGGTGGACGCCGATTATCTGGAGTAAAACGCAATGCTGATGTCATGCCTAAAGGCCTGTCGACTAGTGAGTAGCCAAGCTGAACAGAATTTGTCAGTGTGTGCACAACAAGCGTGGTTGCTAAATCGTAATTGTGTAGAACGGACAAGCAGGACAACCAGCCACTGAAATATGAACCCTTTTTATGAATTTAATAGCGATGAGACAATCCACATTTTTCAGTTCCGGTCTGATTCCAAAATCTACCGATACCGACAAAGGTTTTGAGTTTTTTTTTTACTTTTAATATCATTATTATTGTTGAAATTGCACTTGGAATTCTTACTTGAAGAGCAAACAAAATACACAAATGCTTTGAATTTATACGCATTTCAAAGTAATTTCCAAAGATAGCAGCAAGAGATGTAACGCTTTTTTCAAATTAAATATTTAATTTAATAATTAGAGACAATTGGGTCACATCTGATGGTTCGTGGTTTTAACATCTTCTACCTGCACCGCTAACTCTGATGACACTCAGTTGTACAGTTTGCGTAAGGCAGTCTCTGAAACGTAATTTCTAGATGGCAGATTATATCTGACATGTTTAACTACAGCTACTGGTTGGTCATTGAGTACAATGAAATTGAGCAACATCTTTGGAAAACAACAGCGAGAGTCTGCTGCCTAGTGGTAGCTTCCTGTCTGTTGGCTAGCATGAACTCCGGGTACTGTTTTACATGAAACCTCTGCAGGTGCTTGGTTGAACTGGTTGTATTGTATGATGCAACCGTACTTCCACCCCTCAGCAGGCTGGCTTTACACATGTTACATTTAGGTGTCCGGCATTTTCGGCAAACTAAAAGCAATAATTCTTACTCACTCATTTGCAGGCTGAAGTTGCCGTGGAACAGAATCTGAATTGGTAACTTGACTCATGTTACGTTATGTTGCGGTACAGTGGGTTAATGGTCCGGCGCAAGCTGCAGACTGGAATCTGGATTGGGAAGTTTATTAAGCCCTGTGATGAGTAAATAATGTCAATATTGGACCCGATACTGATTTAGGATTATAGGATATTGGATCCATCTCTAGAATTGAATATTATTCTTATACTGAAAGAAATTGGAATTGTTGAGCCGGTTAGTCTGGCACCTTATCAGATCCCTGCTTTCACAGCTCTCTACATAGGACTGAGCACCCTCAGTAAAGTGCACAGGTGGTCAGGGAAGGAAAAAGGGAAAAAAACTGCTGCATTCCTATGTAACCATCTACCTCCTTCTGCCTAATCCACAAACTTAGCACATGCCGACTCACCTTCCGCCCAGCAGGCCCGGAAGCATATTGCTCAGCTAAGGGGCTTGCAGTGTATAAGCAAGAGATTCTGTGAGATGTTTAGTGGTAATAGAGTAGAGGTGCACCGACCCAGCTTTTTAGCTCTTGATATTGATTCTCATATTGATTCTGAAACTTTGGATATCGTAATTGGAATCAGTGCTTCAGCCAGAAGCGAGCAATCCCATGCTCTGTTAGGACAGTTGTCTTTTGTAGTGGAAAATTAGTAATAACTGTATTGTCTCTTGCAAGTTGTAATTTTAGGTAGGAATGAAAAAGATCCAAGCATCCATCTTCTTATCCATTTCTTTCTGGTAAGAGTCACAATGGGGGTCCAGAGCCTCCCCGAAATGACTGTGTGCAAGGCAGGAATATCCCCTGGTCAGAGGGCGCCAGAGGAAAGGTCTGGGAAACGGCAGGAGCTTGTGTCTCTGATTCAGCTCCATGAGTATTGACAAGAGATGATTGGATTAGCCTCTTGCTGGTGCCATCATGATGTTCTTCATTGTTGAAATGACCAAGCCCTGGGGAAGAGGTGGCGACTTATTATTTTGGACTGTGAGAATGGGCACAATTGTGCATTATATGGCCACTATTGTCCACTATTGTAACCAGGGTGCCCCCTGATCATAATCAAATAGACTAAACTATGGAGAGAAAAATCTGGCCATTTCCACCCTGTGATCTGCTGACTTCACTCCACTTCTCTCTTCTCCAGCCCTGCACTGGCTTGCACGTACACCAGAAATACCCAGCTAGCATGTACGCAGGGCATCACGCAGTTCAGCTAAACAGCTCTTTGTCATAGCCTGGTCAATGAGGGCAAAGCCAGTCAAAGAGCAAGTACATTGTCTATATGTCACATGGGCAATCTCAAGAAACCACAGTGTCGTCCTGGTGGCCTATTTGTGTGATTAGTCTGGAAAATCTCACGACTCACTGTAGATTAGTGGTCAACAGTAACCTTTTAAGTGATGGGAACAGCTGGCCTTGGTGATTTCCCATTAAAGGTATACCAGGCAACTGAACACTTTTCAGTCGTTGACCTTTATTTCACCGTGTCAGTTAGTCAGACTGTCATGTGACTTACAGTAAGTCTGTTTATAATAACATGCTGATCATATTTGAGTTGCCATAGGCTGTAATAGTGTTAGTGTTTATGTGCGTGTCTTTATCTGTGCTACTCAGGAGAGGTGGTATTCAATATTAGGCCGATATTAGCAAAAATACGCTGTCTTAGACATCCGATACGATCCTAAATAGTTAACCTTACAGGCCTAGGTACAGTGTAGTATTAGTGTTTTCATATCCACATTAGTAGTAAAGTGGTAAAGTGGTAAACCCTGCAGACATAGTCATCTAATAATGTTGACTGTATCTGAAATTACAGTTGTAGTTGTAGTTGTAGACTGTATGAATAGATGCAGATGAACTGTTCATGCAATACTGAAAGTTTCAGGAGCTAGTGAATGAGTGGTTTGTGCGATGACAGAGAGAATTAGAGTTGTAGATGACCAAGGTAATAATAATAATAATCATCATCATCATAAACATGCCACTGAAAGAATCATAGTGTGACTATTGAAGGAGGGCAAGTCTTTAAAAATATCCATCCATCCATCCTTCCAATCTGCTCTGAGTCACGATGGGTCCGGAGTAGGGCTGCACAGTGTATCGTTTCTGCGTCACGTTCAGAGTCTACCCTATTTAGGGTAGTGTGTACTCTAGCTTAGACTACCCATGTGCCACACTCTGCAGTATGTGAAGTATTATAAATGCAGTTTTCTTATTATATGTACAATGTATTTATTTACTTATATTGCACAACAAAAAGCTGTTTGCTGACCAATATTTGAAACAGAACAGCTAGCGAACAAAACAACATGTGAATAACAATTTGGCTGATTTAAAAAGCTACACTCCAATTTAGTCTACATAATGTTTATCTAAGGAGTACACAGACAATAAAGCCATGTGTAGCTTGTATTCTTATCACAGGAAAAACAGGAAACTGCTTGCTGCTCGCGCCGTACATGTGTTGTGTCTAGTGTGAAATGGGCTTAATACCGTCTAGACATTGGCTCCAGTCAATCGCAGCACTTTTGTGTATACAAGGTATAATGAACAACAGTTCTCCCACAAAAAAACTACCTCAGTTAACCGATTAAGCCAGTACTGGAATATCAGAAAAAGTGATGTTGTGCAGAATTGCGAATCATAGATAATTCCGTGATGTTCTGTAAGAACACTGAGCAATTGCAGATTTTCATGATGAGTGTATTACGAGCCTTTGGAGAAATCAGAGACGTTTATATGATCTAACAAGTATGATATTTAAATTGTTCTTTTCTAATATTATTGATTCAGTTGTTTACGTCGTTTCCATGTCAAAAACATATTTCACCATTCAAATCTTTTTTTTTTTCAAGTAAGTTTAATGTATAATTTTTTCATGGTTCATACAGTGCTGTCGTGTAGGGTCATTCTGAAAATCAGTAAATCGAGACAAAGTACCATTTAAATGCTTTAAGCAAATATTCCCAAAAATGCAAAAGAAAATGCAGATTAATCAGTGTTTTCATTAACTACTGATATGCACAAATTTCCCAAAGATTACATCATTTGCATGCTCCAAACGACACAAGAGGCCTGCTTGTGGCGTGTGCCGTACACAGTGGAGGGTTTGAGCCTTTATTAGCTCTCCATAGGGCAGTTCTGACAGCCCTCTGTCAGTTGTACATGGCTGCTGCTCTAACAGTTCAGACGGAGCAGGCAGTGTTCCAATACATGAGGGCTGAATTCATTGTCCCGCATCCATCGTCCACCAAACCCCAGTGAACACCACGCAGTTCGGAAAGACGTGTTTTTCATTCCTGCTACATCCTCACTCATCCATGCCTCATCAGCCTCATCAACCCTTTTTAATGCATACTGCCAGCAATTTGTGGTTGGAAATCCCTTGAGGTGGTTGGAAAATCCCTTGATTTGATTTACTTTGACGACAAAAGGAGAAAACATGACAGTCAAAGTGCTTTACACTTCCTCTCTGTCACCCAAAAAAACGCTGTAGCGCTTCAGCTGCGGTGTGAGTCGGTGGATCTCCCTGGGCTTTTTAAGGGGCTCCACGTAACAGCAATATACACAATGTGTCAGGTTCCTGTGTACTATTGTACATGCCAACAAACAAGGAAATGTAGTTGATTTGGAGAAAAAAAAACAACATTGCGAAATATTTTTATTGGGATATATATTGCGCTATTAAAACATATAGGAATTTTCACCAGAAGTCAGTGATCCAACATGTCATGATGTTATTAATATGTATCAAATATTGGAGTAAAATACATGATATTGGGCAGATCAAATCCGCCTGTGGTAGATCTGTTATGAAAAATGAGAATAGTGTGAATTTTGTCCTAGCCAGCTAGCTAAAGTCTAGATAGCTGGTTACGAGTCCAAACATGGCAGAACCGCACTGGGCTGTCTGATAGTCTGTGTATCTCTTGCTAAGCAAAGGATGGCTAGCTTAGCGAGTGGGCTACACATCCATGACTATGGGGGAAAAAAATTAATTCAACAGTCGCTTGATCCAAGTCATTTATAAGTGGGCTTTCTGTCAGTCACTGAACTGAAGATTTTACAGATGCCACGTAAACATAAACGTGTGGCATAAATGCCATATGCTGTGGTAAAAATTAGAGACAGTATGACAGTATAAAAAAGGGGATACCGCCCAACCCTATATGAAGATCTATCTTCAGAGTGACCTGGGCTTTCTTACGCCTCCTGCTGTACTTCTCATGTCTGGATAATAATGAAAACAATCACTGTTATCGGCACAGAAATTCCACATCGGTGCATAAATATAACACAGTTGCTATTTGAATACGCTGTTTCTGCCAGCACAGAGCTAATGTCCATCTTAAGGAGAACAGGGTTCTGCTTTGTCAGCATTGCTGAGACAGAAACAGAGAGCTGAATGAAAACTGGACGCATTGCTAGACCAGAGTGTTCTGAATGTGCACGCCGTGAACCAGAGCCTCCAGCACACACTGTGTTTATCGAATTGTTGTGAGTGTGTTTGAGCTGTTGCTTGGCTTTGATATGGCTGGGGTGTGACGCTGGCCCCGGGCCGGCTCCTGTGCACACGGTCCCGAGCACAGATGGGAAAGACGACGCAGTGAGACACCTTCCAGCCTGGGATAGCAACGAGCAGAAGGAGTCATGGCTTCAGACGCCTTCGTACATTCTGTTACTCCTGTGTGTGTGTGTATGTGTGTGTGTTTGTGTATGTATTTGTGCTCATGCGTGTATGTGTGTGTGCTCTGTTTTGTGTTGAAAGCATGTAATACTATAACCCTGATTTTTCGCCCCACATGCCAGATGGTAAGTGTCCCATAATGCTAAATGGGACGTGCAAAACATAATCAGATACTTTAGAGAGATTAGCAACATTGTAAGGAGACGCTCAGAGTAATAATGCTACTCATTGGCCATAACACTGACACTCAGATTGGACCTTGTGTCTGAAATTCCTATTTTCAGGAGTTTACAGAAAGCTGTACATGTGTCCTGAAGGTTTTTGGGATCTTTCATTTGTGTGTCTGCGATGTGACCTTCATATATCAGTATAACCTTGAAGCCTAAAAGCTCATTTTATATGATGTCTACTATTAATATTTGAGCTGTAACGGTTCTGAACTGAAACGCACACGCTTATTAAATGTAAATTTATTGGTACCATGTCTAATGCCAGGTGTGAGCTAAAAGGGTATAAAGCCCTCCAGCATTAAGCTGTGGAGCAGTGGAACTGTGTTCTTTAGAATGATGGTGCTCCATCCAGTACTTTTAGGATGCGGTGGGGTGGTGATCATCCAACATCCTGACCGTACTAACTCTCTAGTCACTGAAAGCAATCAAATCCTCACAGAAATGGTCCAAGATCTAATAGAAAGCCTTCACTAGACAGTGGAAACAGTTATTCCAACAAAAGCAGGATAAACTCACACAAAGTGTATTTTTAATACCCTTGATGTCAGAAGACACAGTGAAAGGAACCGTGATCCAAACTGAACCATGACCCAGAACCTGGACACTGAATCGAACTGTGAAGGGGGTGAATATAGCATGTCAGTTTAGTAGTTATTGCTGTGAGAAATTGAAGTGTGCAGGCCCCTTAGAGTTCAAGGGGTTAACCCTCTTCCCTCTTTTTGACCTATTCAGGTGGTGCAGGAAAGTGCGGTAAGGTGATGAAGGCAGAAGTGGTTTTATTTTACTTACCATTAGATAAGTAAAATATGATCTAATGCCCTTTGATTGTAGGATTGTAATTGATTGACTGCAGTGTGTTTTTGTGTGAGCTCAGCTATTTGTAGATGCCTTTGCCAAGGGCCATGTCTTTCAGGCTACACCTGCAACAACAGATCCTTTTCCAGCAATGAGATAAAGCCGGTGTAGATGTTCAGGACTGTTTGTGCGAGGTTTCTGATTTACAACTGAACTGTCCACATGATGTATTGTGTACAAAGTAAGGCTTAGGACACTACTTGGGTTCATTTGATGGACTAGTTGTGTGGAGAGTGACCAATCGTTGTTTTTTACTAGTTCATGTGTTTCAATATGTATAATTGACCCATATTGTACCATGTATTTTTTGGGCTGTCCATCCATCTACACTGCACTGCAGGGAGGATATACCTCCTTCAAAGAGAGCAAAGTGAAATTCTTAAATCTAGAAAACTCCCATTATGTGAATCATACAACTAGCAGAACGTGTTCCTGGTAATGCTGGTGTGGTACAGGCTTGGTTTGAGGTTGCACTCACTAAGTTTATATAGAGAAAATAATTGCTCAATTTGCTCATATTAATCACAGTTAAATGCTGTTCTGGACTGCCTTTGGCAGTTTATAAGGTACATGATAAGACTGTTTACTTGTCTGATGTGGATAATGACAAAGCAACACATTTGGGTAACTGGAAAAACTGTATTGTATAAATAGCACTATAGTACACAGCATTCGAAACAATACTAATATACTCATTTTACACAGTATTTGCCGGTGTTCTGTCTAGGCTGACCTAAACTTTAGCTTGGTAAGTTTTAAAGTCTTCTGCTTGCGAACTAATTTTGGCTTTTTACTTTGAATATTAAGTCCCAGTAATCGGTTATTTTATTAATTTGGTGTGCTCAGCATTGGTATCGCGTATCGATACCTCCCAAAATATTGTATCAAAGTTAGAAATTCCAGTTTATGCCTGTGAAGCGCTATGTGTCACATAAAATGCACCTATTGTGATTCTCTGTCCATTTAATTTGCTTTCTATAACAAAAACCTATTGGTTTCGCAAAGTGGTTATACTGGAACCACCCTCTGTTTTTCAAAAAACGTGGGATGTGTAGTTTTCTGAATCTATGTTCTTAAATTTGAACATTAAAAAATTGGATATTGACCCACAATTTCTTAATCAAAGAATCCATATATCAGGGAATCTGTCATTGTGTGTCATTTGTTTTAAAGAGCAGATATAAAATATATATATGAATATAAAATTAATAAACATTAATTTACCTTTTTAGGAAATGTTAGGATATTTCTAATTACAGTACTGTTTAAGATTCCCTTTTATATAATTTTAGGAGATGATAATAGAACAAAACAATCAAAACAAGCTCCCTCAGGTTTATACAGACATTTTTAGCCTAGAGTACCAGAACCGGTTGTCAGCTTAATTAATGCAATAAAAGTTATAATATTATCTGATACTATGATGCTGTATTTTATCCATACCACCAACACATAGTGGGGAAAACTCAGAGA
Source organism: Salminus brasiliensis (assembly GCF_030463535.1). Classification (NCBI taxonomy): domain Eukaryota; kingdom Metazoa; phylum Chordata; class Actinopteri; order Characiformes; family Bryconidae; genus Salminus; species Salminus brasiliensis. Next base: position 23,097,735 of record NC_132881.1, on the reverse strand, counting down.
ACATTGGGCTGGTAGCTTCTGCTCAGTGGAAAAAGGCCAGATCCCCTCTGATAAGTGGAGGTAGGAATGAGAAATATGGCAGAGTTAAAGGGAGGAGGGTTGTGGTGGGTTTGCGACTTTGCGGTGAACACATGAAGAAGGTAGAGGTTAAATGTACAGGACGACAGATTTGGAGAAACAGGGTTAGTCAGTTATTTCATAACTCCCATTTTGTGTCTAGAAAGCTCAAAGCTCAAACGTCAAAGATGTGTTTATTTTTCTCTGACACAAGACCACACAGATATAGAGGGAGGGCAGTTTCAGCTTCATTTCAGCTTCATTGCACACCCACCTTGTGGTACTGTCCAGAACTCAGAGACCTCGTCGGTGTACACTTTGCGGTGGGTGAGAGGGTGACGGCTTCAAAATTGGAGGAGATGAAAAAGATGGGAATAGAGAGAGCGAGGAAGAGAGAGACATGTTTTTGTGAATTTCCACATCGCAGATGGATAGAATGACTCACACAGACCCGTGTGCACACACACACACAAATACACACATATATCGGTGACATTTTCTCTCTCCTGCCTGTTTGCGACAAGTGACAAGTCCTCCAAGTTCTGTCCTACGTCTATTTTAGTTGGATTGCCACTAAGCGTTCATCCGAAACTGTGGTTCCTACGTAGTCTTCATTTAGCTGTCTTTGACTAGGTGATGTTACTGATTTTCTGGCATGGACTGCTGGCATGGAGGGCACCAGCGTTATTGACCCAGCAGCACTGGAAGGGTGCAGGGTCATACAGTTTTTTTGCTGACCACTGCCTCAGTGCCCTTCAGTGAGGTACTGAGACCTGAGTTGTTCCAGACGGGCTGCAGCATGGCTCCTGGGTGTTCCCTACCCACTCTCAATGCCAAGGGATAGTCAGTACCTCCTAGCTATATTAAGAGATTTAGTTCAAAACTAAAAAAAAAAAAAAACATGCCTTGGAAGATGAACTGAAATTTACCCCTTAAACAGCCGATGGCCTGCTGGCGGGTTATTACAAACATCTATTACCAAAGAATACCCTCTTCTGTTTGTACAGAAATCCCTGTAGCTACTGAGTAATCCACCTTAATGTGTGATTGCGCTAAAGGGTTAAGAGCACACTTTGCTTTTTCACTTATTCCTGTATAAAGCATTTCATCGCTGCGCGTGACTGTATTGTATAGTATTGTATTTCTGTATCATGACTAACATTGTGACTAATGTGTTAACTTAGCTAGAGTGTTACAATGGACACAGAAACCTTCATGTTATTCCTTCTTTCTTCTCTGTCTCTGTCCTTTATTAAGTACTAATTATGTAAAGCTGCTTTGTGACGACAACAGTTGTAAAAAGCGCTATACAAATAAATTGACTTGACTTGACTTGACAGAAAGCAGAGTTGAACATTATAGGACATGAGATTGGGAGGTTCGTAGCAGTATTGACGCTATCCAAATTATATTCATATCACCATGTGACATATTATTATGATGTCATATTTACCGCAATAACGATAAATACCGTCCTATTTTTTCTAGGCCTGCGTTACACCCCTAATATCAACCTATTTTTACTGGCAAGGAACTTCACAGACTGGCTTATACTGATGCTTTCCTCCACATTCCTGGTAAATGAAAACATTGTGCTTACAACTTATCGTCTTGTCGTCCTTCCTTACATGACAAGTATCACAAGTACTCGGAAAAACATTAGCTTATATGCCAACACTTGATGCCTGTGAAACGGGGCGAACGAAGTGCCCTCCACTCCAGACCTCTAGAATTCCTCCGCACACGCGCCTGCAGGCCTGGGAATCACACCGCCAGCTGCAGATTAGCCTGCAAACGCCAGCGCTCCCCCAACCGATTAGGAGGAACACCTCGTTTTATTGGGCTTTGCATCTGATTTGATTTTAATTACGAATTGATATCCGATGACTTTGGCATGTGGAGGCTCCCTGGTTTTGCTCCCTCTCAGCGCCAGTACATTAGACGGGCATTCTCCCTCTGGACTTCCCCAGTCATTAATTCTAATCCCACAGCCCTTAATACACACACACATACACACACACACACACACACACACATACCCACTCTCTCTCTCCGTACTCTCTGCGTCTCTCCCTCTCTTTCCACAAGTGAAGCCACATCGTCCGGGCTGATCCCAGCATGCCGTAGCCTCAGTGTATATTAATTACTAATGCCATGAAAAGGTGGAATAATCTTAAAACATGCTGAAGGAGCGGGCATGGCCCCACGCCAAGTTTATGGAACTGCACCCCCCCACCCCTTTGCTTCCTCTCCTCAGATCCCTCGCTGTGAGAGGCCAGTCTCTACAAGTTCTACCCTCACTGCTCTCCTTTAGCGTGTCATCCCTTATTATGGCATTGGTGAACCAAAACGTTGGCGTCCAAAATTTTTTTTGGGTGCATATGTGTGTATGTGTGTGTGTGTGAGAGAGAGAAAGAGAAAGAGAGAAGCTCTCAATGCCTTCCTCTTGTGCTTGGAATGTATCGATTTAGTAGCTCCTTGGTCCTGAGACATAGCCATACCTCATTACCCGTCTCTCTTTCTGTCTCTCTCTCTCTCTCTCTCTCTCTCTCTCTCTCTCTCTTTCTCCTGCCTTCACTTTCTCCCTCTCTCCCTCTCTCATTCTCTCCCTCCCTAGTTAATTATTGAACACACTGACTCAGGTTACCATATAAGGCTGACTCCTGGCTTGCTAAGCATTACAGAGGAAGAATGGGAGAGAGAGAGAAGACTCGCTGAGCTGTTTGCATTGCCAAGTTGAGTGAATGTGAAAGTAAACTGTGCCCAAGCTTTTGACTGGTTCCTGTGCAAATAATCCTGAGGAGAACATTTTTTTTTCCTACGTTTATTTTCCTGTCTATATTATTTGTTACCTGGCCATGAATAACATACACACCCAAAGAGTGGGTTGTAGGAGTCTCGCATTGGCATTGGCATTCATCGTCTGTGTTATGCTTGAGTTGTTGATGCTTGATTACCTGAATGCAGTAATACGTAATGCAGTGCGCTCTGTTGTGTTTTGTGCTGGATGTCCTGGATGAATGGAAAATGTTCCAGTGGGTGTGGAGTTTGCCCTGCTCACATGCTTGAGAAGATTAAAGTCTCAACCCATCTCTCTCCTTCTTTCTCTCTTTGTCTCTTTTTCTCTACCTGTCTCTCTCTCTCTCTCTCTTTCTTTCTCTCCTGCAGTGACAGTTACATCGTGCGCGTCAAAGCGGTGGTCATGACCCGGGATGACTCGAGTGGGGGTTGGCTAGCCCAGGAGGGTGGGGGGCTCAGCAGAGTGGGCGTGTGCAAGGTGATGCCCGCCGAGTTGAGTGGCCACAGCGACTTCCTCATCCATGGAGAACGCCTCAAAGACAAACAGGTATCGGGGCTCACTCACAGACATCCAGGCCGCCTCAGGGAACACCACAAACGTTCCTTGTGTCCTTCCACCTGGTTCACTGCACAAACACAGCACTCCATGTGAAACCTGCAAACCTGCTATTTGCCCATTTCCTTTATTTACTGTAGTGGTGGTGGCCTTTGTGCATAATATCGTACCATTCCTTAGAGGTGTAGAGGGGCCCAAATAACGGCCTCTGACCCTGTCCTGCATATTTAGTTGTTTTCCCTTCACTTACACACCCCAACCAACTTATCAGTGTATTTACAAGCTAGAGCTGAAGTAAGTTGTGTTTCTGACGGCATCGTTGTTTTGACTGGCAGGTGATTCTGGAATGTTTTGTTCGGAAAGATTTGATCTACACCAAGGCCACACCTACGTTTCACCACTGGAAGGTTGATAACAAAAAGTGCGGCCTCACGTTCCAGAGTCCCGCGGACGCTCGTGCCTTTGATCGAGGGGTACGCAAAGCCCTGGAAGACATTACGGAAGGTGAGTGGAACTGCATGGCTGAACACACTTGAGCAGACCTGTAAGACCAGAGCTGTTAGTTTACAGTCCATTATACGTATGTGTGTGCTAACTGGAACGTTTAGCTGATGAATAGACTTCTGTCCATTGCTAGCATGTCCCAAATGGTTAGCATAGAGTAGGCAAGAGCATGCCAGATTTCCAATATTCGGTCACAGTCATTTCGAAACCATATATTCAAATAAAACATGATAAAATCTTAAAAAAAACCTGAAAAGCATCTTAGAAAAGCCCAACCTAAAAAGCCTGTGTTCATATGTGTCTGTATCTATGTGGACTTGCGACATTAGCATTACAGTCCTGAGAACCTGCAGCCTCAAAAGCTTTGAGCTTTAGCCGTGCAGTTCAGTCCAAAATGCAGCTCATCCATTCAGCCAGCAGCATTTATTGTATTTACTGAAGTAAAACAGAGCTAAAAGACTGGAAGTGACACACTCTTGTGAACTCTTTACTACAGTTTAACGGCGGTTTTAGCAGTTACTCGCTGAGTTGTGGTGTCGTCATGTTTCCACTTTAGGTGTTCTGCTCTAGATGCTCACGCAGGACAGTTGTGCTACCAGTCTGTATTTTACCATTTAGAGTCACATGATGTAAATGGGACAGTCATATGTCATCAAGCCAACTAATCGATAATGTGATTAAAAGCTCATTTTATTAGCACCCTTATTGATTAATGTTGACTAGTTGTCACCACTTTATTCGTACTACCACTGAGCCCTTGATTGTCTCCTCTAGCAGGTCTGCATCAGGTGTTCTCACACATATTAGCAGTACACTGAGATTTCCACACCTTTTCAGTTCAGTATATATAGTTTCCATCTAGTATATAGTTTATCTAATCCGTCCTCGAGCTGCTGGTGGGATCAGACAAATCTATAATGTGTCCAGAGTTCACAGAGAAGTCAGCAACTAAACCTGTTGTTCTTATCACTGTTTTCTTCCAATTGTGTTTTTCTTACTGCTTTTTACCAACTGTGTTCTTCTCACTGCGTCTTTCTAACTGTGTTCTTCTCACTGTGTCTTTCTAACTGTGTTCTTCTCACTGTCTTTCTAACTGTGTTCTTCTCACTGTGTCTTTCTAACTGTGTTCTTCTCACTGTGTCTTTCTAACTGTGTTCTTCTCACTGCGTCTTTCTAACTGTGTTCTTCTCACTGCGTCTTTCTAACTGTGTTCTTCTCACTGTGTCTTTCTAACTGTGTTCTTCTCACTGCGTCTTTCTAACTGTGTTCTTCTCACTGCGTCTTTCTAACTGTGTTCTTCTCACTGGGATCTAACCTACATATCAATAACTTTAACACATTCTGACTATTGACTACAGGCCTTATGTATGCGTTTTATGCGGTGCAGTGGTTTTTCATACGAAAACAGATTTCTGCCCAGTTTATCAGTCTAAAGAAAGCAAATATATACCTATTCCGAAGTTCTTAAAAGGGCAGAGGAATCCCCAATGGAGGTGTGATTACAAGCTTTGTTTACTACTGGGATGTTACACGTCTGATGGAACTGATGTCAGACAGTAAATTGTTGTGGAACACAGTTTAAATTAGCCATATTGAGTCTAAAGGAAAAAAATTAGACTCAGACTGAACCATTATGGACACGACTGGGGACCTGACATCCAATTGTGACATGGTGTTTTACACATTTCGGTACTATTTTGCTTTCATTGTGAAAAGTACATGTTCCATTCCTCAAGCACACCACTGAGGCACGCCGCAGCCTTATCTAAAGAATACGTACAGGCCTGTGGGGGAGCTAAATGCGGCTAACTGTATAACCAGCTGCAGAGAGAATACACAAGCCGCATGTTGACAATGTGAATGTGATACAGGCCTTGGCGATCGGCTCTGGAATGGCTGCTCGGCGTTGGGTTTCAGGAGTCACATGTGACTAGTTGTGTGTGTGTTTCATTCTGTTTCTTTCTCTCCTTTGCTCTTTGTCTCTCTCTCTCTCTCTCTCTCTATATATATATATATATATATATATATATATAAATACATCTGTCTGTCTGCCTCTTTTCGTGCATGCTATCTCTCTCTTCCTCTTGTCTTTCCACCCCCCACCCCACCCCACTCACCACCCCTAACAGACAGGATATGTGAGGTTCTGTCCGCTCATGTCTCCTTTTTGTGTGTGTGTGTGTGTGTGTGTGTGTGTGTGTGTGTGTGATTTTTTTAGGTTCCACAACTTCCTCTTCAACACTCCAGAATGAGGCAGAGCTGGGCGACGATGATGTATTCACAGTAAGCTGCTTTTTTAGCTCTCAAGTGAACCGCTCGTCTGTTTGCTACTTCCACTTTGTGAGGACACTATTTGTCCTCCACGCAATTGAAAAGAGTTCAGCCCAGCATGCATAGATACCATGTTGATTCATTTACCAAACACTCAATTGCCATTCTGAAATCTGATTGGCTGAGCCACAGCCAAAGCGCCTGCCAGATACAAAGGGGTATTGCCATTTTTTTTTTAAATATCGTAATTAAATCATCAAAGCCAGGATGTGGTGATAAGAATCAAACATCTGAAGAGTTAAATGTCTTAGAAAGCAACATTCAAGTTGTGATTTCAAGAAATGTTCAAGAAGACACCACCTGTTGTCTGAAGAGTTATTTTAATTAAATATTATAGTAAGAAAAGCTTTTAGACCAAAATAATTTTTAAATTCATTCATGGAAGAATGGTAGAGCTTTGGTGTTTTTGGAAGGTAAAGGTTATATTTGTGTTGTGATCACTGATTCCCATCACCACCATTGTCAACTGTGTATACACATGTATACACAATCATCTCAGAATATTATGACCACCCACCTAATAGTGGGTCAGATGACACTAGTGACACATTGTGGCATGGACTGTATTGGATGGTGGAAGGTAGCATCTCGGAAGCAACTAACTTTGTGGAATGTTCTGTAGTGAAGGTTTACTGAGAATGGACCTCTCACACATTGTGTGCCTCCCAACCACATAACAGTGGTGCCCCATGGGCCATTGATGCCAGACGGTAAGGACGACTCTAGGGAGTGGTACAGAGCAATCAATGCTCCACTGTGGACCAGTTAACCTCTACAGTGATCACCTTCCAGTCCATGCCACAATGTCTTGTTAGAGCCAAAGGTGGTTATTCCCACTATTAGTTAAATAGTCATACTATTCCTGATATGATATGATTTATATGAGTATGTACATATTTTTATAATTATTTATATATATTTTTTTGTTATGACATGAAGATCAACACTTCTTACTGTGGTCAGTGGCACATTGCCTTAGTATATAATATTCCTGATAGTATGTTACATTATGTAGGAGGAGTGAGTATGAGTACAGTGGAGAGATTGAACGTCTATGGAGGGCCTAAACGTTATCATTCTCACCCACATAGTTCACACAAGTCCTCTTCCCTCCAGCTGTTTTCCTGTGCTTTTTTTACTGTCTGTGTGTGTGTGTGTTAAACATCCCAGAAAAGGCTGGGTCCTTGTGATATTTTTACCCTGCAGAGGCTGCAGTTGGAAAGATGGCCCTTTGTTTCAGCAGAGATGATGGGAGCGATAACGGGACACAGGGCAGCTTTCCTGTAGCTTTTTTTTTTTGCAGTTCCTCTGCTCTCTGCCACACTCGTTCTGTCTCTTTCTCTCTCCCTCTTGCTCTCTTTTCCGTCCCCCTTTTTTTGGTCCCAGTCACGGGAGATGAGGAGCAGCAGGAGGGGTCAGGAGGTGACTTCCTGCTCCGCTCAGTAAAACTATCATTAGCAGCTGCTTCCTAGCTAACTGCCATCCTGATTTACTGCCGCCTGGGGCAGGGGGGAGGGGCTGGGGGTTAGTGTGCATGTGTGTGTGTGTCTGTGTGTGTGAAGAGGGGGGTGGTGTGAGTGCAGGGGAAACCTCATGGCTCCTCTTCCCCTCGCTGTCTGTCTCGCTTTCAAGCCAAGAAGAGTTGACGGCTAAGCCAGGCACCCTGAGCCCCAAAGGAAACCTGAGCCACGGGTTCTTTCCGTCCCTGAATTTTCGCACTCCGGACAATTTTTAAAAACAGATTGACAAATTTTTCAGGACACGAGGGGTGGTAGTTGGAGTAAAGGGGGTGGTTATTCCAATGTGTTTAACTAGCTTTAATTTTACATCTTTTATCAAACCTCTGTTTCCCCTGAGAGGGCAGAGCACATGCTCTTGCAGCACAGAACGAGCTATGCAGCACCTCAGTGTCGAACTGCAACCGGTGCAGTTGCCTGGAGGCTCATGGTTGCCACTGATGACCTTTCCAAATATTGCTGGTGGGAGGCAAGTGGCCGCAGACAGCAGAAATGCTGTTCCGGATTTACAGCTCAGAGAGATTCTGCAGGGAGGGGGGGTGAACTGTTGCTGCTGCTGCAGCAGCCTGGGTGTACATTCCTCCCAAATTATTCCTCCTGAACTAACCTATACTTAACCCCAGACTATTTTAGTCCATTCAGAACAGGGCAGAGGAGTCATTCAGAGACTGCTGCTGAACCACTTCCATTTAACTGGGTGTGTCACTTCAGTACAGACACACACACACACATTGTAAGAGGCTAGGCCTCACGCTAGAACAAGAATGGCATCAAGAACAGATTATGTTCCGTAGTTCCAGGAAAAGAAAAGGGTGAGGATTGTTATTTTCCAGCTAAACAGCAAAGCAGAGATCGACTGCCCCATTGAATGTACTATTTTTTTTTCTTTCTTCATTTTTTAAACCCTTGTAAACCTGTCTCAGACGTAGCTAGGGCAGGGCTGTGTACACATGCCTGTCAAGGCACTGTTGCATCAGCCATAACATTGAGCTGCCATGCAGATGAGAGAAAGACCAGCTCTGCATGAGTCACCTGCAGTGCACTCAGCGGTAGAGCAGGCCGGTCCACCTCACACACTGTTTACAACTCTGCGCTTCACCACCACCACCACCCCCTTTCAAAGTATGTGTGACGGTTCAGCTCTGCAGAGCTAACATTGGTGTACCGACATTTAGTACTCATACACTATATGGACAAAAGTATTGGGACACCCGCTCATTTATCGTTTCTTCTGAAATCAAGGATACTGGAAAAAAGGTTTATCCTGCTTGTGTTGGAGTAACTGTCTCTACTGTTCAGAGAAGGCATTGTACTAGATTCTGGAGCATTGCTGTGAATATTTGATTGCATTCAGTGTCAAGATTAGTGAGGTAAGGATACTGGATGATCATCACTCCACCACATCCACAACTCCCCAGCTCATCCCAAAAGTATTAGATAGAGCATCATCTACCATTCCAGAGAACATTCCATTCGCAGCTCAATGCTGGAGGGCTTCTACACCTCTAGCCCATGCCTGGCATTAGGCATGGTGCCAGTAGGTTCATGTTTATCTGCTCCAGAGAGTCCTCATCTATTGGCAGTACTTCTCTACTGGAACTAGACAAGCTGTGGATGTGTGCATTTGCACATCTGTGTTAGTAATGGGTATAGCTTAAAAGTAGCTGAATGCATTTATTACAAGGGGTGTCCACAAACATTTGGACATATAGTGTGTAGGAATTTAGCTTTAGACTGAATGGATTAGGACTGGACGCTGGAAGCTTCCAGCGTCCAGTCACCTTTAGGTGTGGTGTGATTGAAGGCCTCGGGTTGGGTTGGTTACCCAGATATGTTAATGACATATCTAAGCATATTTGGCAACACATTTTCACATTTTTATTTTTATGAAGCCATTTGTATTCAATTAACTAGTGGATATTGGGATATTTAACAAGCACGGACTAGGTAACGCAACTCCTTTTCTCCTAATTCTCAAGTTTTTCTTTGACTTTGGTAGTAGCTTTGAATTCTATGAAAGGAATCGGTGACTGTGCTGCGTCGGTAGCTGTGAGACTCGAGCGTGTATGCACACCTAAGTATAAGAAAGATACATATTTTTTTCTTTTAAGGCTATGGCGTTTAAGAGGACTAAGATTAGCTTTAGCTAAAGTTAGACTACTCATTTTTCATGATTTTGCAGCATGAGGAACAAACACACACAGTCCACAGACAGCCAGTGTTAGCATTTAAGCATGAAAGGGCAATGAATAAATGCATGCTCCTCATTTTTTCATGTCAGTTAATGTGACAACAAATTACAACTACAGTCAAATGCATAGGCCAGACTTGATTCAAGCTTGTTCAGTGCTGACGGAGCTATTTTGAATTTGAAAAGACAGTAAGTAGAAAATATATTGTTTACCTGGTCTGTGCTTGTAGAATATCCTTTGTTGAAATGAAGAGAAGGGTTTAGAGGTTGAATCTGTGAAATATTATGTGAGGTTAATGTCATTTCCACCATAATTATATTTCAGACCTGTGGACAGCACTGTTTACTCCACAAATAGTGAGACATATATATGTAGCTAACTTTCATGCACCAATGGCATGTGATTATACTGTAAGATGACTTTGCTAAAAGTGCCTAAAAGTGTATTTTGCGTCTTTTAGAATGTTTGAACTGCGTTTTACCACGTTGACTGCAGAACCAGTCTACCAGCTCTGTAAAGAAGCCTGCTGTGATGTGTTTAAGCGTGAGTCAGTTTAAGGAACTAGAACTCGAATTTAGTAGTGCAAGCAAATGCTGTTTTATTGGTAGTCTGGAAAAGCTTACATCCTTTAATGTAAGCTAAAGTACAACAGTTAGCCTTGTGCAAACCAGCAAGCTATAGACCTAAATCCTCACACACGTACCTCGGCCATTGAACTTTTAAGCAATCTCAAATTGCCACAAATGACCTCAGCGAATCACAGCCATCATGTTTCTAAAAATGTACATAATTATGGATTAAAGATATAGACTAAATCTGTTTGTAGCTCTGCAGTGTACTTTTATTTGTTTCTAGAGATAACAGTGTGTAATTACCACCTGCATTCCTGGGGTAGAACTAGTGGAACTAAGTATGTGTAACCAAGTGTATGGTCATAGTAATGTTTTGGTCAATGGTCCATGCTTTGCAGACATACTAAGCTGAGCTGTAACTCTGAAGTAAATGACATACTGAAGTAAATAGTACAGCTATTAGTGCAGTATGAGGACTTTATATGAGAAAAGGAAAATTCCGTTGAGAACCCAATGATAGCGAATTATGTAAAACTCACCGTGACTTTTGTGTGGGCTACATATTTGAGTTTTGCGACTGTACACACAGAGCGATTCAGGTGGAGCAGCAAAAAACACACTTGACTGTTTGAGAAAAAGGTTGTGCCTCTGACTCTGGCTGCATGTTGACTGGGGGAGAGGAGGTGGAGGGGTGATTGACAACTTCCTGTGCTGCAGCAGAGGCCAAGAGAGGGAAGGGCCTCACTGTGTACAGAGCTGACAGCCAGGGCCCTAAAGGACACACAGAGGAAGTGGAATAGGAAGGACTAACAGTCTGACGAGAGGAAGAAAAAGAAGAGGAGGAGGGAAACATAGAGTGAATCACTGCACCTCAATAAGAGGGGATTCTGCATTTCTCCTTCTCCTGCTCCCCTGCCTGTTTTAAGTGGTGGCAATGGACAGTGGAAAAACCACAGGGGTGACCCAGCATTTTGTAAAGCAATAGGGTGATGCCCTGCTACGTTTAGATGTTATTTCAACAAAACCCGGTCCATTGGACTACTGGTAACTTCAGAGATGTTAACTAGCAAAGTTTTTAAATTTTGAGAGGTTTGACAGAACCTCTGGTGCTAGCTGTCAGGACAAATCTCATTAGAGGAACAGGTAAGTAAGGTAAGGTACGAAACAGCCGAATAGCTTTACATTCAACTGTAGTCCAGTTTGGCTCCTACTACTGTACTACAGTTTGATGGTTTCCCTAATCCACTGCACCCACTAAACCTGCTAACTAACTCATGGAAAAAAGAGGAAAGTGGTGATTCATTTTAGTGTGTGTGTGTGTGTGTGTGTGTGTGTGTGTGTGTGTGTGTGACAATGGAAATGCATCTCAAACTATGCAGCTACAGTATGTTAATGTACGTCATTAATACATCTTTATTTACTCATTTAGCAAGACTAATAAATAGCCATATTAGCCTATATGACCAAATCATCTCCTTTTAGGTCAACGTACAACTTATGTGAAACCCTCCAGCTACAATATCCTATATGGTCACCCTAGCCTTTGGATCCAGTGTTTTTAAGATGGTGATCAGCACACATTCAACTAGTCAAACAGAAAAATGCTGACATTTTAACATTTGCTTTGCAAAATTTACACACATTTGCAAGTGTACTGAAAGTAGTGGTGAAAATAAAAAATGGAAACATCTGAAAGAAGTCATGGCGACAATGTGGCCCCAATCATCTTCTCTTTGAGGCGTTAATTTGTATTGCTTAATTTGTAGTGTTGAGTTAAGGTCTGCATCTGGTTTGGTTTTTTACCTTTTGTCTTGTGTGGTCATGTAACGTCCCATGAACTTTGCACCATTTTGATGTGGTGCTGTTCAAGCTGGTCTGACTTGGATTGGTCTGGTATGGTGTGCTGCCGGGGGCCTTGGCCGTTCTGACTTAATTAAGGGGGCCCATTTGTGAAATTACCCAAAGACTCCAGTCCACCCCCCCACCCCCACCCCCAACAAAAAAAAAACACACTCACTGCCCCCAGCTCTCTCTCTCTCTTTCTCTCTCCACTCATTATCTCCCTGCCCTCCCCCACTGCGCCATTGATTGCGAGTCATTAAGCAGACTGCATTTGCTGGGCTTGCTACGAAGGTATGCCTTTGAATCAGAGTCAGTCCACATGTGCCTTTGAAGTCTCTCTTTATCTCCACCACGCCACTAACTTTAGAGCCCTTTGATAAGATGACAGATTTTTAAGAGTGTTAGCGTTTTTGGTTAAATTTGCTGCGTCTGCTTTCTCTCTCTCTCTCTCTCGCTTTCTCTCTCTCTCTCTCTCTCTGTTCTTTACATTCCCATTCCATTCTGCCTCCTTTTCCTCCCCGTCTCAGACTGGTGTGTTCAGGCCCGGCGCTTCGTATTCGGGCCCGACATGAAAAAACCTTTAGAAAAGGGTCTGTGTTTTTAATTATCTCCAGCAGGCCGGGTCCAGCTATCCTCCTAAACATATTTTTAAATCATGTTGGCTCGGGCTCTTGGCAGCGGTGCGAGGGACGCCTGTATTATTTTTGGCTGACAGTTCTGAGTGCTTTGTACGAACATGAAGGGGAAGCGACGACCAGGTCAGGCTGGTCCAGGCCGGGGTTGGAGCATGCAGAGCAAGAGCCCAGTTTGGGCCACTGTCCTGGGACTCCTTTTCAGTCTGCTCTGCTGCATCTCTGCCTCGATTCACACATGGCAAAATAAAAAAAGGAATGGCTCAGGTTCTGACTACCGGTTCTTTCTCCAGCACTGGCCCAAAGCTGCAGTGATATGACGATGTCTACATGAACGTTCATTCATCTACGTGAATGATTATCATAATATTCATGCATGAAAGTTACTATTTTACTACTAGGGATGCACCAAAAGGAAATTCTTTGTCCAAAACCGAAACTGAACCAAAATGGAACCGAAGACCAAATACCAAACACGGAATTTCACAGCTTTTTATTCATTTTGCCACTTTTTCACTATTGCAAAAATGAAATAGTATTTTTGTCCTGCTTTTCAAAGAAAAACAATTATAAAACTACACTTAAAAATATTTTATGAACGCTGACATACAAGCAGATAGAATAAACACCAGATTTGAGTGCATCCTCAAAAACATCATTGTTCAATATAAATTATTCAGAAATTTGTGTTTGGTAGATTATTTCTTTGTTGTAACAATGCTTCTTGCTAATAAATCTTATAGCTTTAAAAGCCTGTTAATTTCCCTTTTAAATGGTTTCACATTTGTAAAAACATGCATTTGTGGGATGAGAAGCAGAACTGAGTAAGTGGGTTGCACTCATGAAAAAAATGCCAAATCCTCTCTGCCAATACCAAACTCGTCTGGTGTTTGGTGGACTAGATGATTGAAGTTTAAAGAAACAAGATATATTGTCAATTTAACAATTTATTAATTTACAAACAGGAACTTCAAGAGCGGAAGAACCATACACAGCCATAACATCCTGGCATCTCCTCCTCGTGCTGGTCAGCAGCCTGGTCAAACACTGCTGTGATGGCATTTCATTCTTCAACCTGCATTTGTCGCAAGTCAGCCAACATGGTTGTGTTGGTCACTCTGGCTCGAACAGTACGCCCAAGCTGATCCCACAAGTGTTCAATGGGGTTGAGGTCAGGTCACTCCACTCCCAAATTCTGCAGGTAGTCTCTGATAACCCTCGCTCTGTGGGGGCGAGCGTCGTCATCTTGGAGGATAGAGTTCGGTCCCAGACTGTGGAGATATGGGATTGCCACTGGTTTCAGAATTTCATCATATCTCTCTACATTGAGATTAAGCCTCCAATGATAACAAGCTTCGTTTTTCCAGTGAGGGAGATGAGACTGGAGATTGGTTGCGTACAGTCTGTTTTGGATTGTCCGTGCAGAGAGTCGTCAGCCATATCGTCCTGCAAACCTTGACTGCAAATCTGTAGAGTCTATGGTACTGTGCTGACAGGGTGAGGAAACGATCTTCCAGGGGTGTGGTCTTCTTGGGACGCCTACTTTGCGGCCTGTCTTTGACATCCCCCGTTATACAGCTGACGCACCTGATTGGCAGCAGCCAGGGGTTACCAGAAGCTCAAACCAAGTTTCAATAGCAACAGCAAAATGAGCTGTTTGGCACTGGCACAGAAGATTTGGCAAATGTTTCATGGGCGCTACCCATATACTCATCCTACATGCATGTTTTTTACAAATGTGGGAAATTAACAGGCTTTCCAACGGTATAATATTTATTGCCAAGAAGCATTGTTACAACAAGGAAATAATCTACCAAGGCACAACTTTCCTTACTTTGTACTAATATAGCACCACCTACTCATGTGAAGTTGTAAGGAGTGTTTTGGCCTGGACTGCTTTTTTAGTACCAGACACAACACAGGGTCGGATCAGACGTCACTTTCATATATCTTAAAGGCACAGTGTCAAAAACAGCCTGCTTAATTCTAAGAGATTAATTAATTCATTAAATTTAAAATTAATGATGGCTGTTTTCGGTACATAAACCTACACAAATGCCACAAGGACACACATTCACATTCACACACTAATTATGGGAGAATGTTGCATCATCCCCCCAAACTAAAGAAGTTGGGGCACAGCCACCCCAAAAATAAACAAGGTGTTATCTGTCATGTATTTGTCTGTATGCGCATTTGAGTACATGCATATTGTATGTGTGTGTGTGTGTCTTTCTGTGTGTGCGCTCTCCACCTGGCAGGTGGTGGTTTTGTGAGCCGGTGGTGGTTGAGGGAAGCAGCACAGCCAGAAGGAAGTAGCACACGCAGACTTTCAGCCACTAATCGCTGAAGCCATGGCCCATCCGGCCAGGCTGTCTGTCTGTCTGTCTGCCTGCCTGCCTGCCTGTCTGTGTGTCTGTCTGTCTGCACAGCCCACCTCCACAGGGAGCTGGCTGTCTACACCGCTCTTATGTTTTGCGTCTCGCGAGTGCGCCAAAGTTTTCATTGGAATGCAGCCTGGAAGAGAAAGGCTGCGTTTCTGTTCACATGCTGGACATGGACCTGTGGCCGAGCTGAGGAGGAATGGAAGGAGCGAGGGGAAGAGGGAGAGAGAGAGAGAATGAAAGCGGGCACAGCCCATCTCCATTGACTCTCAGACACGCTGAAACAGGGCAGTGTTTGAGGGCCTCCGTTTTACTCTTACCTGGCAAAGAATGTGGCAGACATGAGGCTGCGCCCTTATTTCCTTTCGCACTGACCACACACACACACACACACACACATCTTCAGTTTTATGGGAACATAAAAAAGACCTTTTTAGAGGATCTTAAGTAAACTCTGTGGTTCTGGATATAACTGCAACAACTTCAGGATCCATTTTGATTGCTTCAATGGTTCTTTGCCTGGTTTAAGGATTCTTTAGATTTATGGGAAAGCCTTTGTAGATGCTTCTATGTAGACCTTTTAAAATGGAAAGAATGGAAAGCCTTTTTTCAGCACAATCTACAACCAATTCTGCTTAGTGTGCACAGTGAGCTGTGAATAACAGCTGTGAACAATGACTTTTTGTTGGGAAAAACAAAAAATAAATTTCTTCCTGATAAGTTACTGGTGAATGGGTTTAATTTTGTTTGAATTTTGTTTGTCTGAATTCTCAGAAATTGTCACAGTGCATCCAACAAGAAAGACAGCATTGTGCTACTTTTATACATTTATAGGAAACACAGTTACATGCAGAAAGCTCCAGGTTATTTTTAATGTAAACAGAATGGCCATACATTTGTTGCAACTGGGATCAATAAAAAGTGTTATTAGTGCTAATACTAATCCAGCATATCGAGTTGGTACATGACTAACTGGTGACATCATGAGTGTGCTGGTTTCGCAGGGTAATGTGTGCATAATTAGTAACTTTTTCCTTTGTCATGATTGACTGTAGCCACTTTTTTGTGGTCCTATTAATGGAGTTCTTGGAAGCTAATTCATTTCAGAGACTGGCCTATAGTGAGTACATGCTTTCAACAAGGAGGTACTCCATAGCGCTTTGCTTGATGATGATGTCATGGACCAGCGCTTTGGGTTTCATGTGCGATGGCCAAAAATTCAGCAGGCTGGATTCATTTAGAGCCTCTCTAATAACAGGGAGACTTCAGAGAGGTTTCTACAAATCCTGTGGCCTGGGGGCTTTTTTTTCAATTTCATACTGAAGTTGAGCCACATCACGTCAGTTTGACTACACTGATGTGTGTACGTGCGTGTGTATGTGTGTATAACGTATTGTGTGTAGCTGCAGAGCAGTGCCAACAGTCCATGAGATCATGGAAAACTGCACTCACTCTGCGCAGCACCTGCCTGCTGGGTGTCTTTATCTTGTCCTGAGCACTGGACCACACATCATCCACCTTCACCTTCCTCTCCTCTCCGTCTCGTACATCAGACTTGAGTTGGGGAAACACTTTGCTGTAACCACAGCAGATCATTTGGCTTTATTTGTGTGCCCATATATAACGGGGTTATGGATTTGATTGGGTCTCTTTGTCTTTTTGCCACAGACCGCCACCGACAGCTCCTCCAATTCCTCTCAGAAAAAAGAGCAGGCAATGCAGCCTCTGGCCACCTCCACATTCTATGAGCCGCACCGCCATCACTGCCTCCTGGGGCACTTTCACGAGCAGTACAGGACTTCAGAACGCTACTTCCTGGACCAGGTGGGTGACGTGTGACTGGAAGTGCAGTGATGTTTATGTGATGAGAATTGATGAGAAATAAGGGCCAATTAGGAGGAATCAGCAAAAGCTAGATGCTAGGACACCTCACATGTATATTTAAGATGGTTTTCTTTCTGGTCAAGAAGTTTGAGTGTCATTCGCGGTTGACAGCTGGCAATCATATCAGCCACTATGGCACCCATTATCTAACCAAAAGTAATGGAGTGAGTTTGTTTTTTGACTGTATAGCGTTGTATGATACACTGTTTGGCCAAATGTTTGTGAACCCCCTCTTTTAATGAATGCATTTAGCAAATGAAGTTGTACCCATTGCTGATATAGATGTGCAAATGCACACACACAACTTGTCTAGTCCCTGTGGAGAGATACTGCTGATGGAATAGGACTCTCTGGAGCTGATAAACATGAAAGTGGAATTATAATTGGCGCTCCATCCAATTCGTTTGGGATGAGTTGGGAAGTTGGAGGTGAGGTTGCGTGGTGACCATCCAACACCCTGACCTGACTAACACTCCTCTCCCTAAATGCAGTCAAATCCTCAGTGCTCCAAAATTGAGGAGCCTCAATTTTTACTCCAAAAAAAGCAGGATAGACTCTTTTTTAATACACTTAAATTCGGGGAAAGAAACAATGAACTTAAATGAACAGGTTCCACTACCTTTACTATCTACTAGAGATGTTCTGTGTATATATCTGTCAAGGCAGTCAGGGACGTCTGAAGGAAGTAATTAGTTGTGTTGTGGGGGGTGATTTAGGGTTGGACCCAAAGTCTCTGGGAAGGAAGCTCCCAGGAGCAGGATTGAAGCAGAATTGACCACTGCTTTAGCATCACTTAAACATCCTGTTCTTCTGGAGTTCATAAAATACATCATCAAATGTTAATTTGAAATGTTGTCCAAATACATTTTTAAACAATTACCTACTGATACCAGTTTTACTGTTTTTGTATCATTGTGCATTCGTAGTTCTGACAAAAATTCTATATTCACCTGTAGCAGTACTGTGTTTATTTGTTATTAGTTTAAATAAACAGAGGGTTAAATAAAAAAAAAAGTCTTACCAAAACTGAGAAGAATGTCTAAGACTGTAATATGTATGTCATGTATTTATTAGAGTAAAGAACTGTGGATCCGTAGTGGATTTGGCTTCTAAATATGGTCAACTCCTAAATCTCAACTTGTCTCTTGACCAGGCGGTACCCAAGTTCCCACGGCATGTCAGCTTCCTGGATGAGGAGGAGGAGATTGTGCGCATCAACCCACGTGAGCGCACGTGGCTGACCGGCTATGAGGACTACCGGCACGCGGCGGCTCGTGACCGCTTCATTCAGGCTGAGGACATGGACTCATATGTGCACTTTGACAAGAATGAACCGCCGTCGAAGCACGACTACAACTACCCGTATGCGCCCAGCCACTCAGACCTGGGCCACAAAGGCCCACGGGGGGGCTCGGACAGTGGCGTGGTTGCCACGCAGCCAGTGGCTTTCAAGCCCAAAGGCAAGCGGCGGAAAGAGGACGGCGAGCGATCGCGCTGCGTCTACTGCCGGGACATGTTCAACCATGAGGAGAACCGGCGCGGGCAGTGCCACGACGCGCCCGACCCTATCCGGACCTGCGTGCACCGCGTCAGCTTCATGTGGTGCGCCGACAGCCTGCTCTACCACTGCATGTCGGACCCCGAGGGTGACTATTCGGACCCTTGCTCGTGTGACACGGGCGATGAGCGCTTCTGCCTGCGCTGGCTGGCCCTGTTGGGCCTCTCTCTGCTAGCGCCGTGCCTCTGCTGCTACCCGCCGCTGCACGCCTGCCACCGCTGCGGAGTGGCATGTGGCTGCTGCGGCGGCAAGCACAAGGCCGTCGGGTAACCCCTTGCAACTCCCCTCTCAATCAATCCCCAGAACTACATGCTGAACACACACAGGCGTATGTATATACTATGGATGGACATTTCAGCTATTTTCACTATTGGAACATGTATGTTTCTAAATGAACAGTCAGGGACGCGAGAGTTGAGGGTGCTGAAATTTAAGCAGTGTATATATGACAAATATGGTGTTAGCTAATGCACACTAGATGCTATGCCAAACTTATTTTGTCCATTGTACCAAATAACTGATGGCCCAGTCAGTGTTTTCAGGGACCGAACTGTTGAAATGCTGAACTGCTTCAAGTCCTAGTTCATTTCGATTCGACGAAAGACAATCTGAAATGTCAGCCATGGGTTAATTCTGATTTTGAAGATATTTGCAGTGGGGTTAAAGAGTCCACATTGAAAACCTGGGATGTTCATTTGAACCTAGAAATAAACAAGTCAGCTGTAGAGTCTAAACAGCTTGAGTGAACACTGTCACAAAAGAGAGAGGAACCAAATACTAAATAAACTTGAAATGTCTTATCGTAATGAAAAAATTGTAGTGAAAAGCATTACATTAATTAAAGGCATTTTTACTAGTGCTCTTCCAACTTCCAAACCCCACTGTAAATAAAATAAAATGAAGTACTGCCACCCTCTAACAAGAACATGTAAGCATATATTATGCACAGAATAGTTTCTATTGAAGTAGCGTTATTTTATATGACTTTTATTAGCCATTGCAGTTAAACAATCCTGAATGCAGGGGGTGCTGCAGCCTCCTCCGCACCCTCACTTCCCGCATCCATGAGAAACTCTTGTCAGGAACTCCCAACTAGAAAATACTTTATATTGTTATAAATGAAACCGTTACTTCAGATCAAGAGTTCAGATCAGTTCCTAAACTTGAAGTAACAATGCCCATCCTTAGTACATACAACCCTCTGGACGCCGGGGTGTAGGAAGCAGGAGCAGCAAGGACACTTGTAGGGGCTTCTTGGGGCTATTCGTTTCTTTCATGTCAATCTCAGCCCTATTCCAGATGGACAAAAAGAAGACAAAATGGTGCATTAAACTGGCTTGAAAATTCTTATATATATATATATATATATATATATATATATATATATATATATATATATATGATATGTCTGTGTGCGCGCGTGTGTATGTGTGTGTGTTCCTGTGTACTGTTCCTTTCTTTTCTCTTCTGGGTGTTTCTCTTCAGTTCCTTGTGAAAGAAAAGGCTCTTTTTTCAGGTGGCCCTTTTGGAGCCAACTTGTCATGCATTACATATGCAGGTACTTTATATTTTTACACTGATTTTTAGTTTTCTCGAGAACTTGAATCGTTTCGTTTGTTGTGTTGCGCGTGTGTGGAGTTGAGGACTTGGTTCATTTCAGGGTTGATTTCACCCCTGACCTCCTCCAGACACAATGGAAGGGTCTCCAAAACGAACCAGTGCAGTCTTTCTGAAGTCCTCTAAACGTACAGAACAATAACGTCAAGATTAGCCTGAGACACTAAACCTGTAGTGAGGTTAACAGTGTGCTTGAATGGGACGTGTTTGCGTGTATGTGTATATGCGTGGGTGTGTGTGTGTGTGTGTGCGCGTATGTGAGCTCGCTGAAGCTTGCATGTGCGTTGTAAAGGAATGAGAACATTGTATCACAGCATAGTATTGTTATTGTATTTAAGCCAAATTTACATAAGCTGCATTGTGAGTATATGTAAATACTGTATACTCATATGTATATGTTTAAAATCGATTATTATATCCACAGCCACATTTGTTCCACTTACAGTGGACTTTTTTTCCCCTTTCTGTTGATTAGAACCATGGATGAGGAGCTCTTTTAAAATCACTGCAATTGATGTCCAAAGATTTTTTTCTTTCTTATTTTGTCATATTTATTTTTTCTCAGTCAATTAAATCACCAGCCAAAGGGAGAGGTGAGCAAGGATGCGTAGTTTGGCTTTCGCCATAGACGCCCTAGTCATGTGAGAGAGGAGCAAGGTCTCCAGCTGTAACCGTGTATATTTTTTCGTAATGCGCTCAGAGGGAAACTAGGCATAACTAGTGTCTGCTTTCCCTTGTTCTCAAACATGTGACTTCTAAATGCTTCTAAAAGCAGTGGAAGACGTTTCCTCTGGTCTTGTTCTGTGGGAAGCTAAAATAGGACAGAACACATAGAAAACATAAATAAATAAATAAATAAGCTTGCACATAGGATGCCTAACAGAGGGCCGTTTGTCAAAACCGATCTCCAGTATCCTTCATCACTCTAATATTACTCAAAGCCTTAATTATGCTGAGAACGAAGTGATGGCAACAACGTCACTGGTAAATGCTTCAGAGTGTCGCACGGGGTCCGTCTCGTGGACACGCACAGCATCCGCTCGTAAGACGTGCGAGCGCTCTTTTAAATAATCGAGAGAAAGTGATGAATATTTTTCTAATTTATTAAAAAAAATAACTAAATGGAGACTCCCGTTAGATGAGCCTTTTTTTAAATCATGCGAATGTGTTTAAGATGTTGAAGGAGACAGGGAGATAGTGGAGGGAAAAAAATTAAAAAACAGCATCGTACAATCTGTGAGGCAGCTCCGGTACGCGCGTATGGTCTGTCTCAGACTCTCGGACCCACCTGCCCCATTGAGTGACACTGCAGTCATCCGGTCAGCTTCCCCACCACTGGGCTTTGTGTTTGTGTCGCCTTGTGTGAGACATCCAACGGCTTGGTTTAGCTCGTAGAGTTGTATGTGCACAATTCCCTGTCAATGAATGTACAGTACATGGGTGTAACATCTGTGCTTAATATGTAACGTTCAGCCTGCTCACTGGAACTGAAATCCACTTCCAGGACGTACCGACAGAGAGTAAACAATTGTGACTATTGTCACTAGAGTTGTGTGAAAACCAACAACATTTGGGGACACCTAGCTTTTAAAAAAAAAAAAAAAAAGAAAGAAAACATGGTTTCTTTGTTGATTTGCAATAATGTAAAATATTAAAGAGTACCCGGGTTTATTTTGAGAAAAAAACAATATTATATGTGTACATATTTGTGACAGTCCACCCTTGCACAGACAGAAATGTCATATTGGCAAGTGAAATACGTAGAATGATGTTAGACGTTTATTCAACTTTTTTCTAGTTGTATTTATATGAAATACTTTTGCCTGTTTCAAGACATAATGCAGATCATTTTGTCTGTTTCAAGATATGATTCAGATAAATTTGTCCATTTCAAGACATAATCCAGATAATTTTCCAGTTTCAAAGCATAATCCAGATCATTTCCCAGTTTCTAAGCATAATCCAGATCATTTCCCAGTTTCAAAGCATAATCCAGATCATTTCCCAGTTTCAAAGCATAATCCAGATCATTTCCCAGTTTCAAGACATAATCCAGATAATTTTCCAGTTTCAAAGCATAATCCAGATCATTTCCCAGTTTCAAAGCATAATCCAGAACATTTCCTAGTTTCAAGACAGAATCCAGATAATCTTCCAGTTTCAAAGCATAATCCAGATCATTTTTTCAGATCATTGCGGTTGGTGTGGAGCAACAGATAACACCACTACCTGCCACTGAGCTACCACACCATGTTGGAGACGGGGGTTCGATTCCCGGTCTGGGTGACTGTGCTGTGCTACACCAATAAGAGTCCTTGGGCCAGACTCCTAACACTACATTGTCCCACCTCTGTAATATGAGTAACCATGTAAATTGCTCTGGATAAGAGCGTCAGCTAAATGCCATAAATGTAAATTTTTCCTTTTCAAAGCCTAATCTAGATCATTTTGTCGGTTTCAAGACGTTATGCAAAATAATTGTTCCTATTTTAATCTTAAACCAGAATATAGTCTGTTTTAAGACATATTGCAGATAAATATGTTTATTTCAAGACATAATCTAGATAATTTTGCCTGTTTCAAAGCATACTGCAGATACATTTTCCAGGTTCAGGACATAATCCAGATCATTTTGCCAGATTCAAAAAAACAAGTCTTATCTGCCAAATAGATTTTCCGAAGCAAAAATGTCCAGAAATAAGTTAAATCATCTTGTTGTTTTAAATACAGGTTTCTTACTTCATTTAAAAAGTTATGGTGAAAATCAAGCACTACTTGGAAGGTGTCCCCAAATTGTGGTGGGCAGTGTGTACACACTCTACTGCGTTTGAGCAGAAAAGACAAACCGTCTCGGTCAGCGTGCGTCTGAGGTGATGGAGGACGGTCTCCCGCAGTGCTTTGCAGAGGTGTCAGCTGTCACTGCACCCTTCATCCACCGCACGTCCTTCCTGGCTCTCCGTTAGCTTCTGCAATACTGGCATCACCCTCTTCACCAAGAGCCCGGTTTACCTGTGGTTAAAAAAACAAAACAACAAAAAGAAAAAAAAACTATGGAAAAGTTAACCAAAAGCATTCTGTCTGTACGTCTGTCTCGGTGCAGCATCTTGCTACTACACACATTTTACCTGTTTAAAAAAGTGCCTGAAGCGTATTGTTAATCTATCTCCTTGTATACTAAAACAAACAAACAAACAAAAAAAAAAGACAGATGAAAAAGCCCTATTGTATTGATTAGTTTTGTTTTTTACAATAAGAATTTTTACCTCTGTAAAAAGCAAAAACAAAATCTATATCAAGTGTATGATGTACATTTTTATTTCTATTTTTTTTAATCGTTTCTAACATGTATGATCGATGTAGCTCTTTGCTTTGAAGAAAGGATGGAAAGAAAGAAAAGTACTTTGTAAATACCGGTAGATCATATCAGAACTACTAGAAGCGTGGCTTGGCCAGTAAGTAGTTCTACCTGTGTGTCCTAGCTCCCAATAAAAACAAACAAACAAACAAATCAAAAAGAGAAACCCAATCTGGCCTGTGTTCATACTGTGTTGCTGAGTTATTAAGAGGGTTTGGGTGTTATTTAAATGTGAAACAACTACTTCTCCAACAGAAGGTTATTGGTTCCTGGCACCATCTGACAAATTGTTGGACAAAAAAGGGACAAAAAATGGACAACAATTAGAGCTGGGCAATATGACGATGTGTTATCGTATTGTGAATTTATGTTGCTGTGATGCACAATATGCTTTTCTAGGCATATCAAGGATACCGCCGGCACGTTTCATAACAAACAGTGTAATTAGATGAACTGCAGCAGATATTGAATAAAAATCACTGCATTCAGTACGGGAGGATATCTGAATAGTAGTTTTTAAGAATCTATCACTACTGATGTATTTAGTCTATGATCACAATTAGGATGTATCATGATAAATATTGTATATTGTAAAAAAATGTATTTAAATATCGTGATATAGTATTTTTACTGTATCGCCCAGCTCTAACAACAATACAGGCCAACTCCAGACTTAAAGATGATTGCTGTTTGTAGCTAAGAAGTGTATTATTGCCCACTGTTCCAGTGCAAAACCAAATAAGCACTTATCATGTCTTCGCAGGTCGACAACATCTAGGACCAGAAAAACAAAACAATGTCTGCATTAGTTTTTCCCCAAATGATTCATTTTAATTACTTTTCATTAGGAATGGTGATAGTGAGGGGCAGGAACTATTGGGAGTACAGGGATGCTCTTACCCCAGAAGAGGCTTCTTACCTCAGCCCAGCCATGTGAAAGCCATTCAGAATGCTAAGCTGTTTCGTTCAGGATGTTTCTGGAAAAGCATATGGCCGATTATCAGGAAAGGGGGGAAGAAAAAAAGGGGGGTCTGAGTGGGGAGGAATGTCCCCAAAGGCTTGGCTTGCTCTGCTGCTCGGTGACTGCAAATAGCATCAACTCCACATGTGCAAACATTTAAGACGTATTTTCTCGTAATGAGGTCACTTTTTTCCCTCCGTCCTGCTTCTCTTTCTTTAAAGAAAGGAAGCTATTGCTTACCTCTTCTGAAGGCCTCACTGGCATCTCAGAAGAGAACAGAGATTTTAGGAATTCAGGTCATGGACTTTCTGGGGGGTCATTTTTTAATCAAGCCTTGACACATACAGCACACTCCTAAAAAGAAGCATCGTCTTAGTGCATGTGAGAGTGTGAGGAATCCTCTCTCATTGTTGCAGAACCTCCATGTAAAATCAAAGATCTGTACTGATGTAAGGCCAAGCCCAAAAGCCATCTAGGGACCGTTATTTTTTACCAGTGCAGGTCCTGTTTATCACGGCCTGGATATGAATCACTTCAGCAGGTGACAAATGTTCAAAAAAGCGGTCAAAAAAAAAAAAAAGCCAGCAACCCACTGTGTCCGCCACCCCCTCCTCTCTGTGATTACAATGCTTTGGAAAGCAGCACATCAAGGCAAACCTAAAGATGTTGCTCCGGCCCCAGATTTCCTGTCTGCTGGGAGAGTGAGACAGCTGTCTGAGCCACCTTCCTGTTTGCCTGTTTGGGCTGCCTCTCCACCTGTTGTTTACGTCCTGCAATGGGTAGTGCATTGTCAGGAAGGGGGGTTGAGTGTCTATTTGCGCCCTGATGCACTGTCCGGCTCCTTCAGGTCAGGGTTCACGGACCACCACCTGGCCACATGCCGGGCAAATTAGTTTGTAGCATTTAAAAAAAATAATTTAAAAAATGTAACAGTTTAATTTTTTTATATTTAACATTTTTATGTTTGTTGAAAATATGTTATCTATGTTATATGTTATATAAACATTTTTGGCTGCAGTCACTGCTGCAGGCCAGTTCTATCCAAAGAGTAGGGTGAATATAACCAGACTCTAGATGTAAAGCCTCCCAGCCATTAACGTTTTAATTAATACATATTTTTTCAACAAGCCATTTTTAGCCAATTAGCTTATTTTTGAGGTCCCTCAGTTAAACTACACATTTTCATGCCCATCTTAGGAACATGTAGACCTCTGGATTTCTCTTTGATGGAGATAAATAGGTTTTGTATACATTTTACTGCCGAATGCCCCAGGATTCACTGTAATTACGAGGTTGTTAAAAATGTTGTAATATCATTTTTGCTAAGACTGGCGACCTCAACAAAATACCTCATACAAACCAGCATGCTTCGCCAAATGAGGTTAGTTTAGTTTCTTCTGCAGTAGTAGAGGCAGTTCGATTAGCTGGAGTCGGTAAATAATAGTGTTGCAGTTTAGTAGCTGTCTTTTGTGTGACATCATTTTAATGTGCAAGCATGTTAGCATGCTATTAGCATAGATGTAGCAAACGTTCCTTTACCATAGGGTAGATAGCTCTTAATATTAGCACATTGCTCGCTAGCAGCTCAACATTTAACACACAAGAAAGCCAACAGTTTCCTAATTAAACAAACTGATAACAAAATCGTATTTTATTTGACTATATTTGTTGAGCCTGAACCATGGGTTTGGCCTCTAGGAGGCCTGCCCAAAGAAACTCATCTTATGGTTGGTAGTAATGAGCGGGAAACTGAAATCCAGTGCTTATGATTTTGCTCCGTACAAAATATTTTGATTTAAATGGGTAGACTCGCCCAGAGGATCACAGAACACAGTGTTTCTGAATGAACATCTGATGCCTGTCTTATCCTCCAGTTGACCTGCACGCCCCCTCCTTCACGCTGCTCTTGCTTGCTTCCTTGCAAGGGAACACTGTAGTACACAACACGTAGCAGGATGTTATTGTGCGCAGATAACAGTCCCGGGCCCCCACATCCTCTGCCTGGACAGGGAGGAGCCGCCACTTTCCCACAGTGGTCATCCGAGGCCACCACACCCCCGTCTGCCTTATCGGCCCATCACTGTCCGCTGGCGGGCACTGTGGCACGCACTGGATGGACACACTTAGAAAGAGAGTGGAATATATAGTGAGAGAAACTGAGCAATAAGGGGGGCTAGGAGGCTTTGACTCTTGTTCCAGTCTGGTTGGACGTCCCTGACTGACCATGCCACACAAAACCGCCTCTATTCAGGCTCCTTTCAATGGTTGCTTTGGTTTCGCCCCAGCAGCCGCTTCCAGAAACTGAAACAACGTCCGGTTTGATCTGTGCTGCTTATTCCCCGCCGCCATTCGTGGAGCAGCAATAGCAAGCCCTGAAGAGACAGGTTCATTTCACACCTTTTTTTTTTGGACCCAGTTGCTTGGGCCTGCTCCGGCCAGTCTGCAGTGGACTCATTTTAAAGGAAAAGAGGCTACGGGTCCTGCGGCCTAGTGCTGGTCCGCAGGGAGAGAAGCTGGACTCCATGCACTTTTTAATTCAATAAGTACTTCCCCAACTTCAATGCCAAGAATCACTTGTTTTCCTCAGTCTCTCTCTTTCACACTCTCTTGGTTGGAGGCAAACGCTCTGCACTTTACCCTTATAAACCCTGAGGCCCGTTATGTGGACCCACACTTCAGTTTCTCACTCTTGTCACTACATACCTAACACATTAGTTGCGCAGTAGTGACTGAATAATACATAACTTAGCACTTACTGGAAAATGAGATATTGAGACGAATCTTTACATGTGAGTCCTTAAAAGTCTAAAGTGATTTACTGACTATGGCCCAGATTCATAAAATGCTCTATCAGATTTACTGTGACCAATAAATTCATAACTCTACACTGTTGTGCAAAAAAATACCGATCTTATATTCATTCATAAAAAACAACTAAGCTTTCAAAAGAACTGTTTTTGTGACTGCGGCTTTTCCTGTGCCAGTCTCTGCGGAAGGGTTGCTCAAACTCAGCAAACGAGGAAGCTAAAGTCAGGAAACAAGCGACTGTCCTTGCTTAGCTAAATCCCTAACGGACTGTCTTTTACCATCTCTTCTTTTTCAACATCCGGTCCCTTAGAACACAAAATGGACTACCTTCTAGACTAGAGCAAACCTAACATCAGAAGGGGATTTCAGAAGCTAGGCAGGTGCTAGGCTAAAAGCCAACCCTCTAGCTGACTGACTACCAGCCTGTCAGCTAGCTTAGGGCGCAGCGAGAGGAGACAGAGCTGTGTGCGTTTCAATGCTGAAATCAAAGATATGCTACAAATCAAAGATAGACTACATAACTCCTGTGCATTGTCCCAGGGATACAAGCCCACTATGAAGGTACAATTGTTTATAACAGGGATGTAAAACCACATCTGGGCATTTTTCAGCAAAACCAAAGTCACATATTTACTATTTATACATTAAACGACCCCTTAAATACTTAAATACTGAGGTATACCCTTATATCATATATCATATCATATGGCACCTAGATGAGGCTTTAAGAGTAGGCTTTCATACTAATGTACTGAATAATTCCTTTGTATATCCTAAGTATCATTTTCCGCTGATTTCAGCCTCATATTGATACTCATTTCATACCAACATGTCATCTCTAATCATTTGTTGTTGACACAAACAGGAAAAGCCATAAGTGCAGACTGGAAGTAATCTTGGAATTGTGTGCTTATATATAAGTACTGTGACAATAGTAGATCATCTTTCCTGAGTAACACTGATACATTTTGCTTCACGTCTTAATGGATGTTCAGGACAGAGTTGGCCTGTAAGCAGCCTTTTAAAGTCAGAAGGGGAAGATCTCCTTCACATGGCTCTGCACTTTCTCCCACACACACCCTTAACGGATGATATCATTTTTGGGCGCTAGAAGGCCTAATGGGGGAGCTCTGCTGCGTCGCCTTGTTTGCCCCTGCATGTGTGTGTGTGTGTGTGTGTGTGAGTGGGTGAGGGCAAGGTTCCATTCCCGCCCTCCAACCCCACCAAAGCCCCACTATGTCTTCCAACTCAAACCAGGGAATAATTATAAAAACAAAAATAATTGTTGGAGAGATCAAACCCGGAGCCCATCAAAGGTCTGCTTTTGATTGGATTTGAGCTTTGCGAACGGCTCAGGGCTGAAGAGGGGGGGTTGTGGAGGTTGGGGTGGATTTGACAGATCTTATTGGGGCCTAATTTAAACGGGCCCCGGCGTGTCTGCCTGCCTCCCTTTGTTTACATGGCTGAAATCTGAAACAAATGTGAACATGATACCCCTCTGTCCCCTGCACAACTCCATACACTGCCTCCCTTTTAGGATTTAGACCGTGTGTGTATGCATGTGTGTGTGTGTGTGTGTGCACGCGCTTGCTCATCCACCCCTCCTTTCTGCACTCTCCTCATCAGAACCGACCAACAAACACACCACCACCACCGCCAATTCCAAACACGCTCTTCCTAAGCAAAGCTTTATATAACAAACCATTGACTCTCTTTCACCCTGACCCTATTCCCCCACCCCATATACAGTGAACAGTGCCAGGAAAGCTAAAACCATCTCCTGTCATGTTGTCTAGACAATCTCATGGTCTCATGGTGTCTTTTTGAGGGGTGTCTATTTCAAAACAGATTAGCCCTTCCTTTGCAAGGGTCAACTAGTTTAGCCTGTGCAGTGGCCAGTTACCCCCGGTTTATCAGCAGGATTCACCTGCAAGACTCTTCATGCGACTTTCACTACTGCTTAAAAGCTTGGAATCAATAGAAAGCTAGTTTGTTAAAAATACATACATACAATGATTCTATTATGATGCTCCAACTCCACAGATTCATTTTAGGGGTGTCGGAAATGTTAAACCTTGCTGAAATGGACTCTATAATGACTAAATAATGGCAGAAATTTTGCAATGCCAATTTCTTACTTGATAAAAGAGCAATTATTATTAATATGACAAGAGATTTCATAGTAAACACCAAAGACTTCCCAGACCCATTTTAAGTCTAATCCTAGACTAAAAAGATTCAGCCAGTTGTGATTAACTATAGGCTCAATTTAGTCCAGGACTAGGTATAATCTGTGTCTAGGAAAACTGGCCCGACTTGATAGTCATTGCTTTTTTAGGTTAAATACACAATGGCACTACTTAAGCATTGAGAACCGACAACCTGATGTTCTCAGTGTACATTGGGTTGAACCTGGCAGGTGTTGTTCTATGTAGAAGCTCGTTTTCTCTTACCCCCTATAGCCCTGGTCTTGCCCCACTGCATTTTACACAGCTCATTGTTAAACCAAATAGCAAAGAGTGGCCACGCAGCTTTTGGCTGGAGTTTAATCCACTGAACACTGGGATGTTAGTGTCTAGTGTTCACATCAAATGGGAAAGGATCCATCATGCAGCCTGTAGTAGCATTTACAAGACCTTTAGCTTAAGTGATTAATAACAGGCCTTGGCAGAACTGGTAGATTGGTGAATTTGTTGGTTTATCCATCAGTTAGCTCAAGTCTGTCTACAGTCTACAGTCTACAGTCCACATATTCTTAATAAGGCAGAAGTCTTTGGGATGTTTTTTCAAAAGCTGCACATTAGCCTGTGTTAACCCCTCCAGAACCAGCTCGGATGCATGTTTGAGATCATTGTCCTGTTGGAATACCTTGGACCCAAGTTTCAACTGTCTAGCTGAGGTATAAGGTTATGCTGAGGAACTCTGTGGTAGTCCTGCTCCTTCATTATTCCATCCACTTTGTGCAATGTACCAGCTCCATTGGCAGCTAAACAGCCCCAGAGCACGATGTTACCACCACCATGCTTAACAGCTGGTACAGTGTCCTTTACTCTGTGCATATGCATATCGTTGCATATCGCTGTCATGCAAAATGCTTGTATCTCCAACATGGCAACCTTATGGTATATAGGAGAAGAAAAAAAGACTTACAGGTCATTTTGGTCCTTATAAATGTTTTTTGCCTGCATTTTAGCCGTCCACAAAAAAAAAAGCGTTCTTGGTTCTCTTCTTTTTTTTAATAGGAAGTAGTGACTTGGGATTAAACTTTTGCTTTCTTGCTTCTGCATGGGGTTTTGATGTCTCCCATACAGGGCTAGGATGCTCCTGCTAGCGTTGTGGTCTCTGTTTGGACGGAAACATTTTATAAAATACCGCTAACAACACACTGACCTTACAATATCCAAAACAATCAAAGACTCCTGCAGCAAAGGAACAACTATTTGCTTCAATCTCGGACATTGCTTCTTCAGACCCAAAGGAGACTATTAAATGTTAGCCAGACTGCCTGCAGACTATAGGAGGAAGTGTTGCTGGTGATTATGCATGGCGGGAAGCGTTCTTTGCTAAGTTGGGCTAGTTCGCACCCCCTATGGCTCTGGTATGGAGGCGGTCATGGTTGAGGGCTAGGCAGGCATTGTGTGACAAGCAGCTATGAAGCTCTTCCACCTCATCCGTGCTGCTCTTCCACTGCTGGTTCTACTTGTCCATGCCACATTTACATTTCCTTATTCTTTGTCCATCTGCCTTTGGTCTTTCCCCCCCTTTCAAACTCCCTCTCTTTCTTTCTCCCTTCCTTTTTTTCTTTTCTTCCTGAGGCTTTCTCTGTTTATGATCCAAAAATGACTTCCTTCCTTCCTTTACAAGCAGTCCCCTGGAGGCCTGGGGGAGGTGTGGTTGACAGTCTAGCATGTAATTACACCCCCACACACACACCCCCCGCCGCCCCCTGCTCAAACTTCATGCACATTCGCTGCAGTCTGCCGTGCCACCTCTTTCTTTCCCTCTTGAACTTTCAGAAATCGCAAATTTGCAGCTTTGGATCTAAGCGACTGCTACAGCTGCTCAAGTCTTCTTTAAAACTCCACGAAGACACATAAAACATACAGTCATGAGATACATTACCCTATATGTCTTTGATACAGTATGAATGTTATGTATACTATTGTATAGTGCTGTGCACTGTTTTAGGCATCTGATCAAACTGCATTAGGTAATTTATTTAAAAAGATATAAGATATATTCTTTCATAAGAACTTAATACCATATTACAATGAATCCATATATTCTCAGCGGAACCCCTGCATGTGTTATGATAGCCATGATACTGTGCTTTGCTTTGGCTAATTAGTGTTTAACGGTCTGATACCAAAACCTTATGCATAAAAAAGGGACCCTGAGAGCTGAAATCTGAGTCATTTTATGCATTTATTAAGAAAGGATCCAGCACCTAACCCCCCTGGTTGACCCCTTGATTGCCCTCTTTCTTTCTTTTTATAGTCTTCCACAGTGTCTCACGACGTGGAGGAATTTTGGCTCACTGCTTCTGCTCAGTGACATTTTTAGGCCTTCCAGCATGAACTGTGCATTTCAGGTCCTGCCTCAGCATTTCAGCAGGGTTTAGGTCAGGCCTTTCACTGGACCATTTGGTTGCAGTTATTGAGGCTAAGGGGGTGTAACCAGCTATTGAAAAGGAGGAGGGGGGCAAACATTTTTTCACACAGAGGGATTGGATTTTGAGTATCGTGTGTAAAAAGGATGTCATTTTTAGCACCTTTATTTGCAGAAAGTATGACACAGATCCATTAGACTAATCCCAGCTGCCTCTGTAGGCTCTGTGTCTGCGCTGCTGTGTCTTCGCAACTGGGTCTGCGCTGCTGGGTCTGCTCTGCTGGGTCTGCGCTGCTGGGTCTGCTCTGCTGGGTCTGCGCAGCTGGGTCTGCGCTGCTGGGTCTGCACTGCTGGGTCCTCGCAGTTGCTCAGGAGAGGAATTCGTTGCACTTCCGCTGTGCTCGGCGCTTAATAGCCCAGCGCTGTCTCACACAGGCCTGCAGTGACCCACCTCGCCCAACTCATCTACGCCCAACTCTCTTCATTACTCCAGTTAGCACAGGCCACTTCAGCGGAGACGTGTGTGTCTGCTGATGTTAAAAGATGAGGAATTTTAGAGGAAGCCTTTATAATTATTCCTACTTCTGTAACGCCTGCCTAAAATGGAGCTGACATTGCATTGCCGTGCTTTTGTCGCCATCTAGTGGATGACTGAGGAAGTGACTGAAAGTGAGGCTGAAATGAGGGTGAATTTGCTGCATGGTGCTCCTTTCTCCTTTTTAACTTTAAAAATCCACATGCCTTTACTTCTACTGATTTAACAGAAACAGACATTTTGGGATGCCCAAACTTTTGCATGTCACAAACAGGACTAATCATACTTTTTGTAAGTAGATACAGATAATATCCTCAATATGTTCAGAAAAGCATAACGTGGCATCATGTTTCACAATGACAACTAATATCGCCATATTGCTCAGCCCTATATAGTAGTGTGTGAATTTGCAGGCAACCTGAGTCCATTTGTTTAGGTGCAAAATGAACCCCCCGTCCACTGCAATCATTGTAACTGTGAATCAGTCATTAGAAATGGGTCGTTTTAAATATGAAGGGGTTTTAACTAAAGACATGAAGTGCTTGCAGGGCAGTGTGTGCAAAAGAATGTGAGTCAGGAGAGTTTGAACTAAAGTGAGCTGTAGGGCACATAAAGACAGGAGCTGTAGACTGAAAAAAAGTACATATTGACTTCAAGATATTGGTTTACAAATAAGGAATCACGGCTATTATTTTATATAGACATTTCTCAGTAATATTTAAAGTCCATTTAATGCAATGATACCGAATCTTTATTGAAACTGACAACTGAAAAAAATTCAAGCACAATAAATCAACATCACAACATTGAAAGGATTTTATCTTAGAACACACACAGCTGTTCTTCAGTAGAGGGAGACATTTCAGCAGCAGGCAGAAATCCCATTTTTTCCCTGTTGTTATTTTAACCCTGTTTTAGATCACTGTAATGAATGACATCCCACTGAGAAAACAGCATTTTAAAGATTTTTTAAACTCAACAGTTATTCAGTTGCTGAAGGCCCCAGATGCAGTCGAACTACAACATCACAGAGAGGGTGATGTTTAAAGGAGCAAAGGGAATTGAGGAGAAAAAAAAAAAAAAAACATCAGCAAGGGGTTAAATAAAACGACCATGTAGAGAATGAGTGCTGGAATAGCTGTGAGGCCGCTGTTATATGAGGACCGGGGGCAGGCCGTGTGCCTGATATATAATTACACTCAGCGCTGCCCTCGGGTTACACAGAGTGGGCGGAAATATGTAGTTTGACTGGTCCCATGGTAACAACTGGGTCAGGAAGGACACATTTTTTGTTTAGGCCTTTTGACAGTCCTGAAGAAAGCTGCTTTGAGTTGCGGAGTAGCCAGAAGTCTCAGCATGGTGTCACATGGAGGAGGACTTTGTTACACAAGAGGAATGGGTTGAACAGTGACAGTAACCTTTAAAACCACCTCTAACCTTTCAACTTTCTAGTTTCCGCTGCCCTCACCGAGTCTTTCTTCCACACAATGCAGGGTCACCTCCAGGACACTTTCTTCAGTGTGTTTCTGCAGGCCTTTTAGAAGACAGTGATCTGGTTGTAGGTGCAAGTTGCTTCACCCATCACTCAAGCAGCCCACACTTGCAGGGCAAAAAATAAAGCATGAGACCTGCAGGCCGCGTCCAAAAACACATACTAGCTTATGAAGAGAATATCAGAGCAGTAGGCCATTATTAACAGTGTTGATTAGTGTAGTACAAAGTATTTCATTACTGTACTTAAGTAATATTTTGGAGGATTACTCGAGTATTATAGAAACTGAATACTTTTACTTATTGTCACAACAAACTTTTTACTTCCTGGTTTCTCTATTAGACCTTCAAAAATCTCAAAGGCCTGGAGATGTTTCCCACACTGATCAGTCAAGCTTTTTTAATTTGTTGTTTTCTTAAAACATCCATGTGAATTCATATCAGTTAAAAATGAACTGTGGTAATAATATATATACCCCTTTAAATCAGTTCAGCAAATTCAGCCACGGCGGACACAGATGTGCAAATGCACAGACACAGCTTGTCTGGTCCCTGTAGGACTCTCTGGAGTAGATACACCTGATCCTATTAGCACCATGCCTAATGCCAGGCGAGGCTAGAGGGGTGTAAAAAGCCGCCAACATTGAAAAGGTGGGCAGTGGAGCCATGCTCTCTGGAATGATGGATGGTGCTTCATACAATACTTTTGGGATGAGGTGGGGTGGTGATCATCCAACATCCTGATCTGACTAATGCTCTTGTCACTATTGTCACTCATTTCAGAAGAAACAATGTATGAACAGGTGTCCCAATACTTTTGTACTCCACAGTGGGTGCAACTTAAAGTGGCTGAATCCATTGATTTAAAGGGGTGTCCACAAACATTTGGATATTGTGGCGATGCACACTACAACAGCTGAGATTGGTCCACTTGGTAGCATCGTATTTCAGCCTTCATTTTTAAATCCAGTTGGACGAACATGAATCATGGATTGTGCTAATGTGAGATAAATGGTTTCACATGATGAGCCAATCAAATCAAATCTACCTGCATTTCCTCATCCGTGTCTCTCTCACCCTCATTCTGACTTGGTGTAATGGTGGTACGGACTCTCCTCTCCTCGGATGTCTTCTCTTTCTTTCGTTGCAGAAATTTTAGTGAAAGTTAACAACACCAACATAATCTGCTTAGTTTCAGTCGTCGGTTTAAGTACACTAAGAGAGTCACAGCGACACAGCAGCAAAAGGAACCCCTAGCACTTGCCAGCACATGTAGAAATGCTCACAATGGTGTAGGCCACATGCCCATGCTACGCCATATACTTTGTATTGACTCAACGCAGAAGCATTAATCGCCCATCAGAGTATTCAAGAAGCTTTGCACTTACATCACCATCACCTTCCTCAAAACAAATAAGCCATAGCACTGCCAAGTTAACTTTTTTAAGCGAATTTGATGCTCCTTTCCTCTTTTTAACTCTAAAAACCCACTTGCCTCTACTTCTACTGATTTAACAGGAACAGACATTGTGGGAGACCACAAACAGGACTAATCTTACCTATTTAAGTACAGATAATATCCTCAGTATGTTCAGAAAAGCATAACGTGGCATCACGTATCACAATAACAATACATATCGGCATATTGCTCAGCCCCAGTATGTGGTTTTACGTGCAACCTGGGGGTCCATTTGTTTAGGTGCAAATCAAGCCCCCATCCATTGCAATCAGAGTTAACTTGAAATGTAGAGGTTCAAAGGTCACTTAAATAAACAACTGAAGGAACGCGGGGTGAACAAGGTGATTTTGAGGTTTATCTTTGTTTACAGAGACTGTACTTCAGTGACAGAGCAAACAGGGCCTCTACAAAACAAGATCTTAACTAAAGGCTAATCAGGAACAGGCTACTATGTATCTCACCATAAAACAGCGAGCCGTAATCAATAGATAATGGATGTTTCATCTCCCTAAATCATCAATACAGCGTAGTCACAACTGCTTTTAAATGATGGCTCATTGGAGTGTGCTCAATTCCTTTCAGATTTTAATACAAAGCAGACCTACTGAACCCAAAACTAGAGGGAAAAAAAGAGAGCCAGTCAAGCAGGGGTCTTTCAAACGTGGGCCGGATGCTTGTGGACCACAACAGAGATGTCACCTTGACCGTGCTCAAATGTTTGTGACAATTACAAGGTGCCACTCTCAGCCATGGGAGGTTCCATTGAAATGCGCATAAATTGCCCCAGATGCTCTCTGCTGTTGTTTATGGACTTGGCGGGGAGTGGCGGGGGCGGCGTGGAAATTCGATTTGGTCCTCAGAGCATGCGATTCATGTACTGGAAAAGGATGACTGCAGGATCAAGGCACAGGGAGCCTTGACCTTGTTTACAGTTGACTGCCACTAACCGCATAAGAGCCACATAACCGCCTAGCGGGTTTTAATATAGCGTTGTAGGCCTTCAGTACACCTTAACATATATCTATTACATATATAACATGCTGAATAGGATTGCTGGAATTCATATTATAGTCTTTCTAATGTGTGTGATAGTACTATAGTACAATAGTAATGAGTGCTGTAAATGTAAAGTTTCACAGTTATGATACAGATTTTTTCAAATGGGTCAGTCAGGCAGGGATTAGGCCTGGTCATGGACTACACAGCATTCTTCACTAAAAGGAAAATGTAGTCTTAATATGTCCCATGTGTCCAAAAGTTTGTAGACACCTTCCCAGCCTACGTTTTATTCTGAAAAGGATTTTGTCCCTATTTCACCCCACTTCAGCAACAGCATCTACTCTTCGGATAAATCTTTAAACTACCAAAGATTCTTACAAATACAAAAACAAGTTTACAAACAACAAATAACACCACGCCGTAGCAGAACTACTGTTGATTCCATAAAGAACTATTAGGTGACTTTACCTTTAGGTGAAGGTTCTTAAGACCTTTAAACAGTTCTTCAGACTCATACTTGTTATTTCTGTTACAAACTTGGTTCTTTTTGGTACCAAAAATGGTTCTTGTATGACGTTACTCAGAGCATTATTTAAGCTTCATTTATTTATTTTAGCACCTTTATTCTAGATATTGGAAAATTGTGGATCTCAGTGTGGAGCTCAGTAGCATTAGTGAGGTCAGGTACTGATCTTAAAAGCAGGGGCGCAGTATGTAGGAGTTAAAACAAGTGAACAGGCGTGTGACTGACAGGGACCCTTAAAAATGTATTAATGGAGTATTTTGGCAGAATTGTTCGAGTTGTGGGGCTCAGTGTAATATCTTTTCATGGGGCCCAAAATCCCTGGCAGTGTCCCTGCTGAGAAGGTTATAGTTTCGGATCCCAAACACATTAGATAGAACTCCATGACTCCTGAGAATTAAGTTTCACTGCTTCACAGCCCAGTGTTTGGGGACTTTATACCCCTCTAGTTGATGTTTGGCTTTGGGGATTTGTTCATGGTGCTTTCATTTAGCGTACATGTTTCTAAATGGTGTGTAATAATGAGGATGCAGGTCAGTGTGTGCGGTTTGAGTTCAACGTCTGTGTCTCTTCCTGCTAGCCTCGGCATAAACGGCTCCATTCAGTCCTCCCCCACTAACACATTCAAACCGAGCTTTTCTGTGGCTTCCAGTGGAGCTCTGGACCCACCTCCAAGTTGCCGTGGAGCCACGTTGTGGGCTATGAAGGGGGGACGCAATCACCATGGTAAACACATGCGCACACACAGGCCCAAACTAGGCCTTAATCAGGACGTAATCAAAGCCCCCCTGCCTCCAACATACCACTACCCAGCCCACTCAGCCAGGTGATTAATGAACCCAGGCCCGAGAGCGGCGTCTACACACCTTCAGTTCTGGCCTGTACTCAGAGCAGTGACTTTCACAGACATTTCCCCCAGAAATGACAATTCATCACAGGGACAGCTGAATGTTTATGTTCTTATCCAATGCTTATAGATTCTGTAGTTCAGTCTGAGAGTGAACTCCTATGTTATATAGAATTATAGTGGTGAGAATCAGCTCCTGTTTAATGCAGGAACAGGTACTGTCCAACAGGGGGAGACAAAGACTAATGCAAAAGCTGTTTCTGCCATTATCTGTGATGGTTAATGAACACTAGCATTGAATTCCAAGTGCATCCTTTGTTTCAGATAGACAGCTAATTCCAGTTAGTTACACTCCCTCCATTCACAGAACTATTCTGTTCAATTGTGAATTGTTATTTAAGATGTATGCATGTCTCCAAATATTTGTGGTCAACTCTTCTAATGAATTTCGTCCACTTGATAAACGTGTACCTATTGGCACCATGACAATGGTAATACCGTGGCCATGGGCTAGGGCTCAGCAAGTTGCCACTCTTGGGTCGTTGAGCAAGGCCCTTCAATCTCTCTGCTCCCCGGGCTCTAAAGTTGGCTTCCCACCGCTCTGTGTGTGTGTGTGTGCTTACTGCCCCTAGTTCACTAATGTGTGTGTTCACTACCACAGATGGGTCAAATGCGGAGGACACATTTTGCTGTACACAGTACAGTGACAAATACGTGCACCTTGCTTGCTATAGAGGGGTATAAAGCCCCCCAGCATTGAGCTGTGTAGCAATGGAACTGTGTTCTCTGGAATGATAGATAGGTGTTCCAACCAATTATTTTGGGATGAGCTGGGCATGTGGGAATGGGGTAAGGTGGTGGCCTCACTACTGCTCCTGTTACGGAATGCAATCAAATCCTCACAGCAATGCTCCAAAATCTAGTTGAAAGCCTTCTTCCCTGGACAGTGGAGACAGTTACTCCAACAAAAGCAGGAGAAACTTTGTTTAAGTGGCTTGATTTTGGAAGACACAATGAATGAACAGTCCCAATACTTTTTTCCATATAGTGTATATAAGGTTATCAAATTCTGAGGCAGAAAACATGACAGAAATTGTGCTGGAATATTGTAATTATTAAATATTATTGATTAATTAATACTATCGTTGTTCCCAAACTGATCTACATATGGTATAAAACTGTAAACATACTATATACTCATAATACTATATACTAGTAATATATGCAAATCTGCATTCAGAATGTTTTTCACGGGGATTAGAGGGTTTGTTATTGTTTATACAGTATATATTTTTATTACTATCTCCTCAACCTCTTTGTGGAACAGCAAAGAACAATAAACTCTGCAGACGATCTTGAACGATCTTGGCTGCCAACTAGGCCTCATTTGATCACTCTTTATTGAGGCAGTCCATGACTTCTTAAAGCATGCACAGCTAATCCCTTCAGCTACTTAATTGTTCTCAAGAAGCAATGACCTTTCAGTTCTCTGCACACTAGCTTATTGATCTGAGAGCAATGAACCAGCCTCCTGTCAGCTTGCTTATCAATAAGCCTTTCATCATGAGAATTGAGTATTATCACTGATTCACCTGTTCAACAAACACTGCGGCTCAGTTTTGCTTTGCTTGAAGGATCAGTGTAATTTGGCCTTTGTGGAGTCTTGTAAGTGTTTCCGTCCTGTCTTAGAGTTGAGTGTGGAGCCTAAGGAGGGTTTCATCAAACTCTGAGACCACTCAAAACACAGAAAACATGGGCTAAAATATGTGCCTTTTGTTGTCTAAATATCTTTCTCATTTTTAGCAGTACGTTGGTGAGGATTTAGATGCCCACCAATACACATTGTACCATGAAAAAAGAGCCAGGCTAAGGGAACCTTTAGAATGGAAGGCATAGCTCATAGGACTGCTTTAACTTAACGTAATGTAGATGTTATTATATAACACACTGTACATATATACTCCAGTTATACAGAGGCTATTATACAAAACACACTCCTGTTAGAAGCGACATAGAAGTTAATAAATGACAAATCTACTCTCTAGTTATTGTAAAGCATACATGCCTGTTATGTAGATATTATATTACTATTATTACTACATAACTACTATTATTTAGCATATATACACAAGAATGTAAAGAGTAGCTACTGTGTTCATGTCAAAAACCTTTTTTTAATATATAAAATGTGATATATAATCTGTTATAATGATGTAATATTGGCAGTATTGGGCCACACGTCAAGGCTTATGTTACTCAAGAAATACAGGGACTTCTGTATAAACTGGTGGGGCTATTCTCTGGTAATAATACTTTTGGCCCGCAAGCAGGTCATAGGCTTTTTGGTGGGGTTAATATAAACATATAGCATATATACATTTCTATTGTGAAAATTCCTCTGCAAGATTCATGCAGATACACCGAAGGGGGTGTGCTGGATTACATCAAATACTGTGATTACATGGGAGCTATGCATGTTTTTTTAAATTATTTACTGGTCAAGGAAATAAACGAAGCCATAATCAACATCTGTAGCACACTGATCTGAGATGTGATGGTGTTAATTTGCCTTAGTTAGTGGATGTAACTTGCATTAGTGATGTATCCAACGCAGAATTTTATCATCTCATGTGCTTGCATATGACAACTGGCTGTGCAACAAAAGACTGACTGTTAGATTATAATGAGAACTGGTTCCATCCCCAGTGATGCCACAGCCAATTGGTCTTGGGTAGGATGCCCCCCCCCCCCACCATTCAGCACAATGCAAGCCAAGATGGGTATCATTTAGCCCACTTAACAGAATTGAGAGTATTCCTCCCATTAAAGTTCCTCCCTCCCATCACTGGTAGTGTCCTGTGATATATGAATCATAACTTGTGGATGGGAACTGTAATCACTGAAATCAAGGAGACTTACATGAGAATTACAATGATTGTAATAATATTATACATATAATATTTAACTAGTCGATGACAAGAAGTCAATCATAATAAATATCTGTTTGCAACAATATGCTTAGCATTCAAAGTGCTTCACAGGGGTGCATGTCCTTCCTTAGGCCTTCGTAGGTCAACGGCAGCTCCAGTAGAGGGATCTGAAAAGGCTCCGTCCAGCACTGCCAGCTGATCAGCACCTCGGGATAATTGCTAAAGTACACTGGCTCTGTATGTCACGGCTTTCAAAAAGTTAACAAATCCATGTCCGTGATGCCACCGGAATTAATCCCAAAACATTGGACCATTGTGAAAAGAAGTCACTTGAGACGATGTGCCTTAAAATCCTATTTAAAGGGGAGTTTGGGAGGATTAAAGGGTGTTTCTTTCGTTTTTATCTAGTGTTTGAGCACTTGATCACAGAGGCGTGCCCTAATCCGAACATCAATGCAGCCCCATCAGCGCAGTGGCTCGGAGCCGCTGGGTGAAAAAGGGCCTCCAGCTTGTTTAGGGCTGCTTGTGCCGCAGCTATTAAAGCCGCAGGGCTGCTCGCTTTGATGGTTCATGCCCGACGTCTAATCTGATAAAATTCACCCTCCCTTGTGCTCTGAAGTGTTTTTCAACAGCGCATCAATGAAAGGTTCCATAAAGAGCCCTTTCTGTTTGTGTTTTCGCAAAGATTAGCTCAGGTTGGTAGAACATGGCTTGAGTTTTTTTGTTTATGTGAATTTATCAGAGATGATTTGTCGTGCCAGTCAGAGACGGCACGGAGGATTAGGAATTGTGATTCTGCGCTATATGTGACATGATTAATGATGTGCCCTTGGGTTAGGCTTCTGCTCCAGCACGAAGGCTGCTTTGAGGTTAAAACGAGGGTTTCCGATGATCTCTAGGGTTCTGTAGTAAACCTAGACCGAATATGCTGTGTGACTTTAAGAAGTAAGTAATGCGACATGTATGGATTTGAATCTTGAAAAAGAGAAGCCAAATCCACTGGTTTAACAAATTCCAGCAGTAAAGTGGGAAATTGTGGGCCAGCTAAGTTGGGGTTTGTTTTTCTAACAGCTTGCACTCAACGTGGCAGGCATGAGAGTCTGCGTTTGACAAAAACCAGGCCTTGCTAATCTGTCCCTGTGGGACAGGAGTAGGTGTTTCTAGTGGTCTTCTGTGGTTTGAACCTTGGGGATCAGATCTAGCTGGGGGTTAACACAGCAACAAAACACCCTGGGATGGCCAAATGATCTCTGCACACATTTGCCTTTGATGGTGGTAATGTGTGTGAAGTTTCGGCTTCTCTGTACGAGCTTGTGCATGTGAGAAGTGCTAGAGAGTGGGTAGATCGCTAGGAATTTGCAAATGTGATCATGGACAGAGCATTTTTTAATTTCCTAGCAGTAATTCATTATAGCTACAATGTTTTTTTACTGGAGTCTGCTGAGGCCTCACTGACATTTCCATGTTAAACTGGCATGTTTCAGAGGTGTGTGAGTGCAAAAAAATCTGAGCCACTTTCATGTGTTCATTCTGTCCCCATTTCGAGGCCATTTCTCATGCATGTTACCGCAATCCAGTGTTGGTAGCATTGAAGCAGCAGCTAATTTGAAGCCATTAAAAGCTGATCTTGCTAACAAGATGGTTCACATTTATAGGGGTAAGTGACTCGTGTCTTCAGTGTGAGCCAAGCAGCACCCTAAAATGACCCTGG
This sequence comes from Salminus brasiliensis, assembly GCF_030463535.1. Taxonomy (NCBI): domain Eukaryota; kingdom Metazoa; phylum Chordata; class Actinopteri; order Characiformes; family Bryconidae; genus Salminus; species Salminus brasiliensis. The sequence continues at coordinate 23,055,063 of NC_132881.1, read as the reverse complement.
TGGAGCGGGAAATTGTAATGAAACATAATGGAGTGTACGTTTTCATATGACATTCTTGAAGGTAGGATTTAAATGTGCCACACTGCTGACGTCAGTTCGGCAAGATGTGTCAGTAGAGCCTGCTTAGACTGTTTCAGATGTGTGTGTGTGTATGAGTCCTGAGGAGGAGCCGGTGTGAGCCTGTGTGCTAGCAAGGTCTGTCCTAAAAATAGTGCACTTCAGGTCCTACAGGAATCTGTGCTCACTGACTGAATCCAACAGAAGTCATGATCTGTTGAGGAAGTACAAAGCCATTTGAGATTCAGCCTCTCTGAAGAAAGCAGTCATGAAGATGAAGGCAGATTCTCAGTGTTCTCAGTGTTCTCTGTGTTCTCGTGAACCCAAGTACTGTTCCATTCAAAAGTCTAACCAAGTACAGCCCAAATGCCCAAATGTGTTCCCAGAATGCACTTTGCACCATGCTGCTTTTGTAATTGCAAAATGATCGAATAGTGTTCTCCCGTCCTCGAAGGTCGAAACTGCTGTACTAACAAGTTCCTTGCTTGCGAGGTACTTGTTAGTACAGCAGGTTCGACTTTCGAGGACGAGAGAACAACCTTGGCATACTTTGTATTGGAAAATGGGCCAAACAGCTCTTAGCTGTTAATTATTAGAGCAATATGAACACTGATCGATGGTGAGAAATCAGCAGCCAGAAATCAGGCATTTAACTGATTTAGGGCCACATATGAAGGTAGCTCAGATCAGATTAGAAAAGATCGGATTTATGTGTTTACATGCCTCACATCAGATCTGTATCACATAGGGGGAAAACAGTGATTTACGAAGGGTTCCTAGTGGTCCAGTGGACTAAGGTACTGCCACTATGATTTGAATCCCAGGTCATGCTGCACAATTAGCCTTGCTCTCTCAGGGGTGGCTTGATGGCACATTTACATTTATGGCGTTTAGCTGACGCTCTTATCCAGAATGACTGACATGGTTATTCGTATTATAGAGGAGGGCCAACGTAGTGTTAAGAGTCTTGCCCAAGGACTTACATTGGTGTAGCGCACCAATTCACCCAGACCGGGAATTGAACCCCAGTCTCCAACACGGCGTGGTAGCTCAGTGGCAGGTAGTGGTGTTATCTGTTGCGCCACACCAACCACATCACCTCACACTCCACATCACTTCCTCCCCACATCACTTCTCGTGTGATGTTGGTCAGCCCATGCATCTACTAGCTGTTGTATCGAAGCTAACACACCGGCAACCTAGCAAAGCTGCCTTAGTGACAGTTTGAAAAGAGGCTGGCTAAATTTAATGTTGGGGCATTGCTAATGAACTGGTATTGGGTTATTGGCCTTTCAAATTGGGTAGAAAATGGGGTAAAATATGAAATAAATTAAGTGATTTATGCCTAAATTACATTCATGAACAAATGAACAGTAATTGTAAATGTACTTTTGTACAGTAATTTTGTACTTATTTTAACTTATAAAATCACCTGTAATTTAACCAGAGATGCTGGTTAAACATTATTATACGACTTTAATTTCATTTTCAATTCTCAGTTCTGCAGTCCATACATGTGCTGCAGAAGTGAAGTGAGGTACAGATGTCTTGTAACTGTGAATGTAAATGAACATGTTCTGTCTATGCAGAAAACATAGAGAGGGTCACATAGATGTAGGTAAGACTGGTGTTCCTTCTAGACTTTTAATGAAATTGTACTCCCTTGTACTCAAGGTTGTGCAGGGCTTGGCTGTGGAATCAGGGCTTGTCTTAGGGGTTCATTATCAGGGTGGGGTTGAGTGGTAGGCTCTGGTGGGGCCACAGGGGCAAAAGCGCCATGGCGACTGGCCAGGTCAAGAGAAGGGTCAGCCTTGTTTAGTCTGTGCGCTCCTTAGCCAGAGTGGAGACTCCAGCTTTCCGCTTCCAAATGGCTCACGTTTACGTACAGCACTGTTCATCTGTGGAATCGTGGGAAATCTGCGACTCTGGCTCGCACATCTGAACTCTCCATTTACAAACCGAGTCCCTCAGACACACACACAAACACACTCACACACACACACACACACACTTGCATTATTTTCTTTATGGGGTTTCATTTATATACTTCTGTAGCAAAATGCTGCGTAGGATGTTGTTAACCCTGACTCTAGGCTTGACATCGGTAACTAAAACTCATCTTCGGATTCTCCTATCAATGTATGACCATTTTATACTCAGTACGAATATAACTCAGCTTGGGTTTTCCTCTGAATGCTAATGTTACGTATGTATAATAGTTCATATAGAGCAGGCAATAGCTGATTTTAGGGTTTACAAAATACAGTAATTATTTTTTTTTATAGTAAAAAAAAAAACCTTAAACATATATTAAATATTTTTTTAATATAATAATATATTAGCAGTTTTGCCTTCATTATTATCTAGGCATTAATAAGGACACTATTTAAGCAAGTCATACATGTAGCTTAAAAAAGTATTTAGTTGCTTCTCTTCTAACTGAAAATGATTAATATGATCTATAATAATACATGAATTAATAATACTATTCAAAAACGAATAAAATGTTTACTTAATAAAAAAAGTAATCCATAGATTATGGAGGCTAATGAACATGTTATAGCTTCGGACGTAGTAGTTTAACAGATGACGTAAACTACTTGAACTTAATAACTTAAAAAAAAAAAGTGAAATTAAATGTAATATAAATATATTTAATTTATATTTATATTTATTACATACGTTTTAGAAAGATTTCAGCCGCTCTTCTATTTGTTTTTTAGTCAAATCAGTTTTGCGGAGGTGGCGTTTGACTCGACTGCTTTTCTATGAACCTGTTAGCACTAGCTAGCTAGCTAACTAGCAAATAGCTAGCTAGCTATCTATAACAGAGTGGACAAGCAAGCCCACAGTGCCAAATAAGACGTAAGTAAGCATCTCTGTCATACTCACCCTACAGTATATATGAAAAATGGTCAATATGGAGTTCGTTTTATGGTATTTGCATTTCTACAGCTTTGACTTAAAGCCACTTAGCTAGCTAGCTAGCTAGCACTACTTACGTTTGACATCGTACAGAACCAACGTTGCTAGCATTTCATAATGCTTAAGACTTAAGCATACACGACTGAACTGTTAACAGGGTGCAGACTTTTTTTTTATTATTAATTCAGTGATTTTGTTTCTCCATTTGAAATTGTGTTCGTAGCTTAATGAATGTGTAACTTAATTATAACTTAAAGTAACTAGCTGGCGTTAACCAATTTGCAGTTGTAAGCTAGCACTTGCTATCCAGCTAAAGTCAGTCATGTCATTATGTTAGAAACGATCATGAATTTAGGAACTCTGTTAAAAAACAAACAAACAAAAGGAGCATGCTGAGAGAAATGTGGTCAATTACAGAGCTATGTTCATGGTTAAAGCCTTCTCCTGAGCGAGACACTGTGTCTGTGGCATATTTGTGCTGCTGCTGTGAGTGTAGCGAGAGTAGGGGGAGGACAAGCTGACATGGAGGTGAACAAGACAGATCATGTTGGAAGGTAAGACACAAGATGACAGTGACAAAACATCATATTAATGTTGCAAATCATTCTGTTAAAGGTAATATAGAAATAATGATAGTAGTACTACAGTGCTTTTCTCTTTTCTACAGTCTTTGCCAGCATACAACAAACTCAATAAGGTACACAGAAATATACAGAGATAAATAGCTATATATCAAGACACAAAATGTCAGGAGACCAAGGCAGCAGCATAATTAAAAATATAAACCAGATGTTTAGTCACATGATAGACAAGAAACAACAAAACAACAACATCTAGTGTATATAATCATAAGGGAGACATGATAGGATGCCCATGATAAGGGCATCGAGAAGCAAAATCAATCATGTTCCTCAATCATGTTGTCGCTGTTGGAACATTTTTTTGCCAGGTTTTGTTGTTTTGTCACTGAATCTACAGTGAAATAGATAACAGCTGATTATTACATTACCGTTTACATATTTTATGTGAATCAAACCACAACTTATAAGATTATAGGTATAGGAGCCGATCAATGAAAACTTAATGTAATATCTGTGGTTCTAGTGCTTTAACTGCTTTTGCTTTTTTCCTTCATACGTGTGTCTATTTTCAGTCATTTTTCCCCCATGCCACGAAAGCAATACGTCTTTTGGTGGATTTTTAGAAATGAACTTTTTTGAAAATGCTTCGTCCTACAGGTGGGAATGCCATGCTTCTTTCTTTAATTATAAATTATCACTGAACATCGTAAACAGAACTGAGAGGGGTAGGCTAATTCACAAGTTATGAAACTTCACGATCATAGCAAATTCACAACACATTTGACAATAAGAAATATTTCCACTGAAAAAAGAAAAAAGTACCACTGCAAACACACATCACACATGAAGTGATTTGAGTGCAGGCTTTTAAAGTATTTAGAGTAACTAAGTAAAGTAACTAAGAATGGACCGGACTGGTATCGGCTGATACTCAGCATTAAGGTACTGGGTTCTAATCTTAATGATTTAAAAATAAAGAAAATGTTGTAAAAAAAAAAAGTTGACATTTGATTAGCAGATTATCAGTGATCTTACTTTAGAACAGGGGTGGGTAATTGCGGTCCTAAAGGGTCCTGAATCTTGTGCTTTCCTAATCAAGCACATCTGTTTGAACTCGTGTTAATTGCCAGGTTCAGTAGGTCTGTTAGACTATGTTCAGAGTGCAGGCAAATCAATTTTGTTTTTTAAATCTGGTCTGGTGAGATGACTGTCCGCACTGTTATTTGCAAGTGATCAGATCAGATTTTTTTAACGAGCTGCTTTTGTACGTGGAAGCAGGAGACATGGACGTCGCTCTTGATTTGACATGGTCGCTTTTTGTTGCCTTGCAAGATGCAAAGGAAAGTTGAAATTCGATTTGAGCGTCCGGAGTGTCCAGACTGAGACACATCTGTACCAATCTGATTGTAATCACATTTCAGACCAACTCCAAATGGCTATGCTCATATTTTCAGACAAATTGGATTTGTTTCTCAAATCTGATCTGGTTAGATGACCTTCCGCGCTGTTATTGGCAAGTGATCAGATTGGAGATGGAGGTCGCTCTGGATTTGACGTGGTCTTTGTCTGTCACGTTGCGAATGTCGTAAAAGACACTTTGGAATGTGATTAGAGCAACCAGAGCGTCTGTACAAGTACTGCGTCTGTACTGAATTCGGTTTTTTAAACCACCTCCAAATTTCATGTGGTTTTAGGCTAGCAGTCTGAACATAGCCTTGAAGCAGGGAAATCAGCAAACTGTGCTGGTCCCTCGTTGCCCACTCCTGCTCTTTACTATCTTGAGATATATTTAGAAACATAACAAAACTACATCAAAAAATGTATCAAAATTCTTTTTTGGAGGAAGGACTTTTCAGGCAGTTCCGTTTTTGGGCGCTGATGCCTAATTTGAAATGGTTTTGCCACACATTTATGGGTCTCCCTGCCCGTTGCTTTTGAGATTGAACTTTAATGGGGTTCAGAGCCCAGGTGTGTATAAGTGTGAGTGTGTGTGGGTTTCTCAGCTGAAATGAAACTCTCTCAGTCCACTGAGCAAACAGCTCCCTGAGACAAATAACCATCCTTCAGCGGAGGTGATATATACGAAAAAAGGGAGAGAGCGCTAAACTCGATAAGGGTAAATTCTTGACCAACTTCTTTTTATGTGAGATTTAGCTTTAATGGAAATACCTTCCCTTCCCATTTCCTTGTCCCTCTAATTTCTCACATTTTGGCTACAAAACTGTTGAAATTGGATGATAAAATACCTTTGCTGTAACAGCCTGTCAGAGTCTGATAATGTGTGAAAAGGTAATTTGGGCAAGGTTTCCTCAGAGTCTGCGCTTTCCTCGCAGTTTCAGCCTTCTCCTCTCTGTGCTCGTGAAGTGAGGAAGCCATATATAGAAGAGAATGTTGCTCTCTCTGCCTAATTGGGAAAAATGGCTGCAAATGGTATCCAGCCTACAAAACAAAAGGCTGAATAGCTTGTTTTGTTGTGGCAATGAAAGTTAAGCAAATGTGCCCATTTTGTGCTAGAAACTTGAACGTTCACCAGACGCAGTAGTAGACGTAGCCTGACTTCTCGCATGCTGCTCGAAAAGCAGCTCAAATCGAGCAATTCCCTCTTTCCCTGGGGGTGCCCAAGCCTCAATCTGTGACCGAAAGTCAAATGTAATTGTGATGGTGGTTAAAGCGAAATGTCACGAGGTCATTAGAATAACAGAGACCTCAGATACATTTAGTCGAAGTGTCAGCAAGATGTTCCGCTATCACTGATGGAGCTCTCTATCCAATTTTCCTGCGCTTTGCTTTGGCGGATCCCCAGCCGAGAGGGGTTGTGGGAGAGAAAAGCTAGGCCTCGGGATAATTGGTTATGATTTCAAGCAGCGCGACCCAGATTGCTTTGCAGTCCTAATGTGTAAGTACTTCTCACCCCTTTTCACAATAAACACAGGCAAAGGAGATTCCTTTTCACACAAGATAAATGCGCTCCTATTGCCAGCTGGATCAGTGATAGTCATAAAACGAAATCTGGCCCTCCGCTTGGGTTTTTTTTTTTTTTTGCGGGCCTCAAACGCTCCCCCGGCTGTGGAGGATAGTGAAAGTTAAGATCCTGCTTTCAAAGCCAGATGGATTATTTGATCTGAGTTCTGATAACTGTTGGTGTGTATTCCAAGCCATTTATAGATTTGGAATCTGCACTTTTCTCAAACGAAGAAAAAAACAACTCAAACTTCTATTTGATTGAAACATTTAGTTTTAGATCATAACTAAGATCCTGGTTTGCTACTAAAGGAGGAGCTTTGTGAAGCCCGAACCAGTGGGACCATGATTTGTTTCAGATTATTGATCATGAAACCTGGTGAGTCAGGCTTCATCGTGAAAACACTGAGAATGAACGTTCCATTTGTTTCTCGGATTCGTCTGCTTCTATCATCAGCTAATGGGGTGAACCCATGGCAGTTAATCACACTATCAAGACAATGGAGTGTTTACCGGGGTGTAGCTAAGCGTAAATTGCTTAATTGATTTGCTCACATTAAAAACACCTGTTGGTAAACAAGAGCATGATTATATCTCATGGAATGGGGAATCTGTGGTGTAATTACACAAGCATCTATGATGTTAAAAGGTAACTTGATATTCCCCTGCAGAGCTCGGTCTGATTAACTCCGGCCTGTTTAAAATTCAAGCTACAAATTAAGGAGGAACAGAGATCCTGTGTTTTTTTTCTCTCCACCCCGAGCTCCTGGAAAGTGAATACATAAAACATCCTGTTCCCTGGTGTCAGCACAATTAGTTGCTAAATAAAATGCCACTCTGTTGTGTGCGTCGTTTTAATTACACAAACCGGGTGAATTAGTGCCCCATTTAAGTAAAATAAACAGCCACGTTTTGCTGGAGCCAAATTTCCCCTGAGAAGCGTGCAAAGAGGGCAAATTAGAGTAGGAAATTCAGAATATCAGCACATTATCTTGGGAGAGAGGCGAGAACGAAACATCTTAATGGTGGTCTGCAAATGCAGCAATCTGGCAGTGGTCGTTCAACCACTTGAGCAAAATCTCATCGTGTAACCACCCAAGTGGACGTACTGGACCATAGTAGGCGGTTGTCCTGGTTTAGTGTTAGCATGTGGGCCCGAAACAAAGGTAGATCCATGAAGGTCTTTCCTGAGAGAAAGAAGAAGGAAGGAGAGTAGTTTTAGAAGGCCATAAGAACAAAATCAGGACCTCCATAGATAGTCTTACTCTCCAATCGATAATCTATTTACATTTCAGGCCCGTCCTGTCATGCTTCTGTACTTAAACAGGGTCCGCATGGCACTGCAGTCTAATCCGCTTTAGCTCCAGGATGCTACCTCTCTTAAACAAACGTATCATTCTTCAATTAAATCCTTCATGCCAAGAAAACAACAACAACAACAAAGATGTGAGATGCATCAGAATAAGACTGATGTTCTTAGATCCCAATGTGACTTCTTTCTTTCCATACTTCCTTATTCAGGGCCAGCTATTTTTGTTCTCTTCTCCTTCAAAATAGCAAATAGCTTAGACTACTCCCCCCTTCACCCCCCGACAGCTTTCCCAAGCAGCTCTCCTCAGTGGGGTAGAATCCATGTCACGCAGATTTTCTTCTTATGGACAGCCGCACACATTATATTCACGCATTGGGATAGTTTATGCTCCACTCTGTTTATTGGCATAGCACATACTAATGAGATTTCCCCATGGCAATGATGCCCCTCTCCTGGCTTGTTGTACCACTCCTCCCCCATCTACCCCAGCCTCCAGCCCCACCAGAGTGCTGTTTGTGGGTTAGGGGTACACTCTCACGACTTATACTGAAAACCGTAATGCATTGAATTTGCGTGATTCAAATGTGTGCATCACTTTCACAATAAAACATATAAAAATTATATTTACATGCAAAATGATTTCCACTTTGGATGTTTTTTACTTTTTGACAGGATTTCAATCTGACAGTTTTTCCAATAAAACTGTTCCAAAATGACTTGGAATAAAATATCTCGACTTTGATTTCCATCAAAGGATTTTTTTTTATTCCTCTGTTTAGGTAACATTTTGAAGATTTGTGTGTCAGTAATGATATAATCCATCAGCAGATTTTTTTTGTTTACTTTTAGCAGTTATTGTATTGTGATATATATGTATTTTATTGTTGTGATTATTACTGTATATACAAAACTGAATGTTGATAACATTTAGCAGATACAAGTAGATACCATTAGTAGATGATAGTAGTAATAGTATATACAGGTATATACAATTAGTAATAGACGCAAGTAGATACCAGTAGTAGTATATATAGGGAGATGTTAGTAATAGCAGATACTAGTAGCAGCTGATACAAGTAGATACTAGTATTAGCAGATATGGGTAGCAGCACAAGTAGATACTAGTAGTAGTATATACAAGTCGATACTTTTAGTAGTAGATGAAAGTTGATAAAAGACTTGTAGTAAAATATACTTGTAGATGCTATAAGTAGTAGATACTAGTAGTAGTAGAGACAAGTAGATACTAATAAAAGTATATACAGGTAGTTATAGTCGTAGTAGATACTAGTAGTATCAGTAGCTACAAGTATATACTGGTAGTCGTAGACACAGCTAGATACTACGAGTAGTATATACAGATAGATGCTATTAGTAGTAGATACAGGTAGATACTACGGGTACTATATACAGATAGGAGCTAATAGTAGAAGATATAAGTAGATGTTATTAGCACATATAGGTAGATATCTACTAGTAGTAGATACCACTAATAGTAGGTAGATAGTGGTAGTAGTAGATACAGGCCGATAGTAGTAGATGCAAGTTGATACTAGCAGTAGCAAATACTATTAAGAGTGCATACTTTTAAAGCCTGTCCATTTGCTGTGTGTAGCACTGTTTTTCTTTCCTTTAACAGTCTAGTTTAATCTGATCTTCTTGAGTTTGGAACACCAAATGCAGTCACCCCTGTCCTGCTGGATGGGAAAATAACACTTATGATGATTTACTGATGTGCACTGTGTTGTACGGTATATACTCAGTTTTATTCAAATTCTTCTGCTTCATCCCTGTAGTATTTCATCATAAGGAATATTTCAGAGAGGAGCTTTATACTCCCCATCTGCCATTTGGCTCTTGGCTGACACGTTTGCTTTTTATGTTCCGAGTCTGCCCTCAGAACTACACAGTTAAGGAGACGTTCTTCTCCTATGCGTTCCTCTGGCAGTCCAGCCCGCGTGCTCTGTCACAGCCACTCATGATATCATGCAGCGCCTGGCATGGCTTATCGGCCCGTGTCATTTCCTGTCCGTGTCATGCTGTCTGGAAGCGCTTCGGCCGGCATGTCAAAACATATCTGTCTTCCTGCGGTGCGATCACGATGACACGGCCATTTGCCGGAGGAGACGAGCGGCTTAAAGAGCCGTTTGCCACGGTGACGTGCTGCTGCTGGAGGTCAGGACCCCCCTCCCCGAAAATCGCACAGTAGGCCCTTTAGGCGGAGGGCTGCCATGGCCGCCCGGTGTGGCCGTAGTGGTCGTTCTGTGGTTGTAACTGCAGGGGGAATGCACGACTACGTTGTCGATTGATGGGGGATATGGGGGATGGGGGATATGCCTTCTATTACTATTTCTAATAGTGAATGTTCATTTAAAAATTAGAAATGAAATAAAACTATTATAGTCATTTTTGAATTATCACCAGCTCCTCATTCTAAGATTTGTGGTGCTTTCTTTTGCAGCTTCCTTCCTGTAGTAATAATGCCGCTGAATAATCTTTTTATACATGCATCTGAAAAATAAAAACATGAATTTCAAACATTTAGATTGATAGTAATATACAATGTACACACACACACACACACACACACACACAAACATACATACATAATAGTATCTCCTACACTTCGCCAGAGGCCTCTTAGTTAATACAGTAAGCGCATTTGTTGGGATCAGATTTGTTGGGGCATGATTGTTAACCTCTTAAGCTCTACCAGGGGTTACAGACTTGCATTCCTCGTGGGATAACCCAACTAGTTTTCCCTGTTTTACATGCATTTACTGAAAAATAATCTTTAGGATATAATAAAAGTCATGAAGGGCAGAACACGCAGAACCATTGGTCTACCCTTTCAGTCCTGTAAATATTACTGTTTTCTGTTTTTCTATTTTTTTATTTGTTTATTTTGCATGAATAACAACTATTGAAATGCTTTGAACGTTTTCTTTTACATTACATTAATAGATTTTAAGTTAAGAATGTTCTTTTCTGTCTCCTATAAAGCAATGTTTTGGACATATGTGTGTTTCCTAGAAACTTCACATGCATCAATATAAATTAATTTCAACTTAATATTTGAAGTCCCAACTTGGATATCTATATTATGTAACTCTCTCAATTTCTCTCTCACACTCACTCACACTCTCTGTATATGTGGGCTACCGTGTATTTGTTGGCCCTGCTGTTGAGGAACAGGCCGTGCCCCCCTCACCTGCTGCGGAGCTCTTCCTCTGCGGTTATTTATGTCCTTGTCTGTCATGAGAGAATGACGGAATACGTTGTTCTGCATTTTTATCACCAAATCTTTTAATGATCAGCAGGTGCCAGGTGATTCCCCTCAAATGAAACAGATCAAATTCCTCTGTGAGAATGACTCGTCAGTGCAAGGCCTGCAGAGCAAGGTGTTCCAGGTTCAGGCAAATAGAAATGTGGAATGTGTGGAATTGTCCCGGTGTTTGGCCTGCGCGGACAAACGGTGGAGGTAGAATTCTATCACAATTTACAGCCACCTTTAGAAGACAGAGCTGTCCAAAAATGAGAGTTAGGACTTTCCAGAAGGGCTTTTTGACATTGTGCCTTGCCGATGTGGCGTTGTTATTAATGTAACTGGCCTTGTCCCCTGGCCTGTGTCCAGGTGGCCCTGGAAACACACTGCTTTATTCCTTCACAGTAGGGCTTTTCATTGTTCTGGTCTTCATATGTTTGGATCGTTGTGGTCTAGACATGGTTTATCAGAAGTGAGAGCTAGAAATGTAGGAGACTATAGAAGACAGTGTATTCTTGTGTAATTGTTGCTGACTTTATGTTACATACATAAGACATATGTACACATGACTTGAAATTATTTGCCTCATAAGGCACTTTCCTTATATACTTTGACTGAACACTGGAGGGCAGTATCACCCTTATAGTTAGGGAGAAGCCAGCGGTTGTCTGTGTGCAAAAGAAATGAAACCATGCTTTACTGAAACCCGTAGTGAACAGACTGAGATCTGGGCCTTCCTCTACATCTCTACAGCTTTGGAGTCAGCTGACTCAGTGAGAGAGTACCTGGGCATAGAGCTGGCCCTCGCATGCCCGTCTGAACTAGGCAGGCCGTTCTCAAATCAGTGCTGATTCTAAACACGATGTGAAATTGGACTCGTTGAGCCCAGGTGAACGAGACTAAACAGTCATGCTAATCTACTGTTTAATCTGTAATTGTCACCTTGGCCTCCCTTATCTGTTTTATCAGTAGCAAAGTGTCTGAACATCACTGAGTTGTTTGTTTAGTAAATTCCTCACTAAAGACCTTTCCTGTAAAGCTAAGAATTCTTAGCCCTTTCAAATGCAATATTTTGTGCGGTTAAATCAATGTGGCACTATGCATTTTGTAGGAGATATTGATTTGCCTTTATTGGCTCTTGATTTATATATATTTAATGCATATTCTCAGCCACTATAGAGATGTCTGTGGCAGTCGGGACGAGGGAAGAAAGCGAGAGAAATAAAGAGATCTAAGGAGAGAGGGGAATCACAGAAGTGTTTGATTCCAATTCAGACCTAACAATGTAATAAAAAGCTGCATGGTTAAGCCTGATGAATTAATAAAGGGGAAGCAGATGGGTCCCTGGAGCAGTGCGCGTGTGTGTGTATGTGCGGGTGTGCATCTGCGTGTGTGTGTGCCTGTGTGCGTGCGTGTGTGGGTGGGTGCATGCCTTGCAAAGGCCCCATACAAAGGAATGCTATAGTTGCTGAGATGAGATAATGGTAAGGTGTGTACTGAGGGGCAATGCTGCATGAATAAAATATGAATGCTTAGGAGTCATTATCATGCTTCCAGCCAGAATGTGTGTCACACTGTTCTCTCTCAGTCTGGATGTTCTGATAAATAACACTGTGCCGATTGCCCTGAAATAGCTCATTCATCTACCTAACTAACTAAATAGCTCAATTAGCTTATCCTTTAACTGGTATTCATCAAAGTGTGAAGCAATCTGTCATTTGGAGCAACTTCAGGATCATGACCATGTTGCAGAACCAGTTTTTAAAGCCTAAGAAAATCTGATTGACCCAATTCAGGACCTTTTGAATGTGTAATTTTTGAATTTGGCTTACTTAAAATATCAACATTAGAGATGGAAAAAAATGATTGTTTATGTATTTTTACCAGGCAGTTTTACTTTCAAATATATGACCTGCGATTGTCTGAAATCTAACTTGATCCCGAGAGCCGATCAGATCATATCTGCGAGTTAAGAATTACAGCAGGATCACAGGCTGCTTCAGTTCTTTGTTCAACCATTAGATAGAAGTACAGAACTCACACGCATTATTAGAAACCCATTGCAGCCAGTGTTTGTTTTTTTTTTTTTTACTGTATCTGACTCAAACTAATATCTCTGTGAACTGACCTGCCTTAGGGGGGAGCAGAGTAAAGACTTTTAACAGCACTAAATGGATAGCCCTCTTGAGAGAACGTCACTCAGCCCAGTTCAGTGAATATGATTTCAGACAGCAGAGCTAAGAAACACTACTAACCACACAAAAAGCCAGCAAACAGTGCAGATCACATTTAACTGCAACCAAATTACAGCAGCAATAGTCAGAAAGCTGAAGGAATAGTGTCCAAAGTGTTTTACATGTGGTTATTTCCAAAAAGTAAAGTACATTTCATCTTGAGAAACAAGGCACAGGACATTACAGAAGCCCTGCTCTATGGTACATCACTAAGTATGGCCTGGAAAGGATCGGTATCTGTTGAATCCGATCAACCCATCTCTAATCAGCATCCCAGATTAAGCTAATGTAGATTGACCATATTTTGGTTTTCAAAAAAAGAACATGAACGGCACATGGGAGTCTGTGTGGTTAGGATGTTGTGGCCCAGGGGCTTTAGGTAAGCCTTAAGGAAGTTGGGAGGTTAAAAACCTTAAAACTATATTAATGAACATTAATCCAATAAAAGATTGACTTATTTACCATTACCTATAAAAAGCCTTAATAGACTCTATAGCCAAAAAATCTCTTTTATTTTATCTTTATGAAACATGTTTTACTTTGAGCACATTTTACAACATTTTATAACATTTCATGCCATACATATATTTTATGCAAAAAAATAAAATAAAAGAATATATATAAAGACGTTAATAAGTAATGTTCAGTCATCCTGGTGTGTGACAGACTAGGTTCCAAATTTACACTAAGCTTTACTTTTCATAACTGCATTATTATAAAACAAAACAAAAATGCTGTCTCAAGATTGACAGAGTAATTTACACTAATTTACAGGGTATAAGCTTTCATTATTTGTTTATTATTATTTGTTATTATTACATTTAATAGAGCTTCCCGTAGATCAGATGCTGTTCTTGCAATGAACATGCTTCAGATGTCTATGTTTGAGCAAAGGGGGGGTTTCTTTGCTAAACTATTCAGTTGAACTGCAGAGTGCTTACAAAGCACATAACATCATGATGGGTGGCTTCCCCAGCTCTCATCTCAGAAACATGTAATCATACCTGCGACATCATTCAGTGCAGGCTCATATCCACTCTTAATATCCTCTGGCCACCCAATGTGGGGTAGCATGGTTGCAATGAAGCACCGGTGGCACCCAGTCAGTTATTTACGAGTGGCAGCGAGGTCAAGGTTAGAATGTAATCTCCGGGCTGACAGTGAGCAATAAGCAGCCAGCAGCATGTGTCTCCGGCGGCATGGGAGCCCATTTTCCCAGAGCGCACGCTGGGGGACTCTCAACCTCGTTAGAGTGCATCGGGAATTCAGGATGCAACATCCTCTCCAATCTCACATCATCAGAGGCCTTGATGCCGCAGCTTCGTTTTCGTTTTCTCGCTCACACGCTGGATGGCATGCAGTGAGCAGAAGCAGATCTCTGGCAGAAGCCCATAATGACAAACTAATACCTCATAAACACAACAAAATATCCATATTTCATTGGTGACAGTGCAAGCGTTTAACTTTGTCACACTGCATCAGGTCTAAAGAGGCCCTCTGTTTGTTGGAGTGGTCTCTTTTTTGCCATGGTTAAATAATTGAAAGTGTGTCTCTGAACGATTTGAGTCAGCTCTGGCTGCCTCGCTGTCTGTGATGTGCGCTGGGTGCCATTAAGATTGGGGCTTGTGTGATTTCTCACCAGGCACTGCTATGACACAGGCGCGCGGGGGGGGGGAGGCACATCAGTGCTGTTTGTCTTGCTAATGTGCACGCAGCGACTGGACTCCCAGCTTTTCCCTGCCCTGCCAACAACATGGGAACAGGCAGCATGTTTAGAGGGGATGTTTATTTATTCATTTCCCTCTGGCTCTGTGGTTTCAAGAGACATAGCAACACTTGGCCAGACCCCTCTCCCCTTCCCTAGTCGCTCCATGCTCAGAGGGGCCCTGCCAAATCCTTCAGATCACAAGTCCTTTACCACACACAAACTCGTGCGCGCACACACATGCACCGGGGCCTCCCCAGATTAATGGCTCACTGCTCATTTCAGATAATCAACTCAGTCTGTCACTGCATGTTTTTCTTTTTGATTGTTTTCATAGCCTTGTTTGATTTACTACATTTCTGATTGTAATCTTGTGATATATTACATACAAATCAATATGTAGGCAAACTCAAGAGTATAGCGTTAATGTTTTAATAAGAATGATCAAATTACTATTGTCATTTAACAATGTTATCTATATTTGTCTTATAAAACAGTAAAATATATTTGTAGTATATTTATGTGTGCATATGCACATAATATATTTTTTGTTGCTTATACTTATGGTTTTAATAATTACCATTAATGATGAAATTCTAATCCAACGTAAAGAACAAATGCCACTTCCAGATTATGTCAAAAGGTAAAAAAACGTCATAAAAGGAGGCCCAAGGTTTTTGCAAGTTAGTTTGTTCCACCTAGTGTTGTACAGTCACCCCTGAGAAAGCTGCCACAGCCTGTAGTAAATTAAGCAGTAAATAACGTAAATGTTAGCATTGTTAGTTTGATGTTTCTACACACACATACCCTATAGCTGTCCAACAACGCTGATACACCGTCCTTGTCCATGATTGTATGAGTTGAAATAAGATGGAAATGGTCAGAATGGTATACTTGTTTATTTTCAGTCCATAAAGAATAAAGAAAAAAAAGACACACTGTATATGAGTCAATCTCTCTATGTGCAACAGCAAGAGGGAGAGAGAAAGAGGAGCAGCTGGGTTTGTGCTTATGAAATTATCGTATTTACAGTAGGGATGCACTGATCTGACCTATTAAGTGTCGGTATTCTTGGGTTAATAACTCAGGATCAAAATAGCCTACAGGCATATTGCGCACATCATAGCAAACACCAAGACCTACCCTATCTAACCAGCGTGGTACCCTCAACCTGTCGGCAGTTAAAAAAATACTAAAATCGGGGGATGCAGGCACTGTTTTGAGTCCTAGAAGTGTCCAAAATCATCAAATGACATGTTTCACTAAATATCAGTATATCCCAACTTTGCTGTTTTTGCCATTTTTCAGAAATGGAGTGAGACAAAAAGCTGAACTGTTCAGTTGGAGGACTGCACCTGTAATCTAGGATGGATGAAAGCGAGGGGGAGGGGGTAATTACATCACTGCCACAGCTGGTCTTTCATATAAATAAGAATACAGAGAAGGGAGAAGCACCATTATTTTAGTGACAAATAAATAATAATGCGATTAAGCGGTTAATTTTTATTTTTTAATTGATATATGTTAATGTGTTATATTTTATTTTACAAAATTAGTAAAGTAATGTTTGTCAACCCTAAAATCTCAACCACATGGTGGGGTATATGGTTTACTAATTCAACAATGGTTTCAGAACGGAATCGGGTATCGACCGATGCGCTGGGTTAATGTATTCGTATCGGATTAGAAAAAGTTGGATTGGTGCATCCCTATTTTACAGTAAATAAGCTACATGGAATAGCTACACCCTTGCAACCACCTAAGATATCATAGCAACCACCAAGGAAAACCCCAGCACTACTGGGGTCTGACCCGCCAAGGCATGAGTTCCACAATACCTCTGAAGGTGTCCTGTGATATTTTGCGCCTAGACGTTAGCAGCAGATCCCTAAATCCTGTATGTTGTGAGGTGGGGTCTTCATGAGCATCAGTGAGCCTTGTGCGCCCACGACCCTGTTGCAGGTTCACCAGTTGTTCTTCCTTGGAACACTTTTTTGGCAGTCATATAGTCATCACAGTTTGGGTAAGTCGGTGGCTCAGATTCTTATGCTTCCCCATTTTCCCTGCTACCAACACATCACAACTTCAAGAACTGATTGTTCACTTGCTGCCTAATAAATCTACCCCTAAAAAACAGATAATCGGATGTTATTCACTTGTCAACTGTCAGTGGTTTTAATGTTATGCCTGATCAGTGTATATCATATATATAGACAGTGGTTCAGCTTATCTGAGGATGCACCCTTTTGCTCTCTCTACACTCGTTTATACAGCTTACGGGTTCCCGTTGCAGTAAAGGCTTTCATGGGGAACAGGAGCTTCACTTGCTGTTACTTTTGTTAGTTTGCTGCCTGTTGATTTATCTGTTGGTCTCTCTAAGGGTGCTGAGGATTTCACTTTAAAAGCCAAGTGAAAGCCTTATTGAGCGAGAGGCTTCAGTCACAGAATTCTGCCATACAGCACACAAACCCAAGCTGGGAGGTGTTAATATAAATAGTGCCACTTTTAATTTACTGCATTTAATGCATTTAATTTTACAATTACTTTGACATCCCTAGTTTTAACTCAGTCTTCAACTAAGTTTTTTTTTTTTTTTTCCAGACAAGAAATATTCAGTTGTACTGGATTTGGTTGGCTATGGTACATTGTGTGCTCCACTTGAACAAGAAAAAAGGGAAATGGGAAAACATGTGGGAGCAATGCTATATGTTAGTCTAATAGATAATAAAATTGTTGTACTACCCACAAAGTCACATTACTTTATAAGTAGATGCCCCCCTAATCTGATTCAGTGCCCTACTTGGACTGCTTCCCTCTCCCTTTTTAAAAAAAGTGGTGGCGTTGTTAGTACTCAGAGCTTTTGGTGCTTCATAAGAGCTTTTCTATACTTAAAGTCACAAACATGTAACTGCTGACATCTGTGTGTTTAGTGTTTTGCAGGAGGGACAAGGACAGACAGTGTGGAGTGAGCTTTGATTGGATCCATATTTTAGGACAGTGTAAGTGAATGTGAATTGGTGTAGCGTTTCATAGTGGAGGTGTTCCCAGCTGGTCTCTGGTGGCGATTTGTGTAGTGGTCTCGCAGGTCAGAGGAAGAGTCGCCAGAGAGAAGTCTGCTTCATTGCGTCTGTAAAGCCGCCAGGTCTCTGTGATGCGATCCTATTCACACCTCTCTCTCCATTCACAAGCCAAATGCGCATTCTGCCCACAAGGTCGTCCTCACAGGACTCACATCATCACTGCAACACACAGACACCATTTACAAACCGGCAATGCTCCCAAGTTTTTACTTGAGGCCTCGGTATACTTTTAGCAAAACGAAGCTCTCGAGAGTTGTGCAAAGTCAAACCTACTTTCGCAAGCATACTAGCTCTCATACTCTCTGTGGTTTCATTTTGGCTGCTGTGTACGAGCGATCCAGTACTAAAGGTGGTGCTGTGACACATTAGGGTAATTTCCATGACTATTAGAAGAGAATTTCATGCTGTAAAGTGGCATCTCTTCAGCAACGACCAATCAGATGCTGTCAAGTAGTGTGTTGCACCACACAGTTAATGAAGCCTCCACAATTATGCTGTTGTTTCTGCTAAAGTATAGAGAAGAGGTGTTTCTTACAAAGTTCTTCCTGTACAGTTTGCAAAAAATAGAATAATTTTGGAAAAACGTTGTTCTGTATATTACTTACTGTAAAATACTGCAGACCTATCATCTGGTTCTCGAAGTGCGGTCTGGAGACATTTAGAGGTCTATGTATAGCCAAGGGGTTCGTTTTTTTTCTGAGCCAGTATAAACTTTAAAATGTGCCAAAGTAAATGTAATATAAGCCATATAAAATCAACTAAATTACAAGTGCTATGTCCAAGTCTGGTTTGTTTAGTGTGAACAGTGTAAGTGCAATCTGTCTCAAGGTTCTAGCAGCATTATGTACCATTATGTATGCAACATTTCTACCTAAAAATAGCAGCTTCAAAATCACTGTGATACTTTACTGATCTGTATAGGGACAATAGTGCTGCTATCGTTGCTAGTTCGTGCTCGGCACGCTTCTAACGGCACTATGTCATTTTAGCGAAGTGTACAGGAAAATGCTTGCGAGAACTGTGTAGTTATATTCATGTTAAATCCTGTAATATTTGTCTACCACTTTAGTCCACATGCTTCTTTCACTTCAGATGCCAGTTCTCACCTTGTAAAATGCACGTGTAAAATATGTTCTTTTAGTGCTACGTGAATTCCACTTCCTGACTATAGGAGGAGACCAGGAGCAATTCTTGCATATAGCTGCTTATTATTTTTATTTATGAATATTTATGTTTTTGTCACAAAAAATGTAGTTATATAAAATCCTGTGTCTTACTCACAATTTCACAATGCTTGGATCAGAACAGAAGGCAAATATTTGTACTCAGGGTCTTAATTGTGCACTATTTCTACTACTAATTATTTTTTGAGTATACAGTGTGTGCAGAATTATTAAGTTGTATTTGAGAGGATTCTTTTTATTGAACAACAACTAGGTTCTCAATCAACCCAAAAGAATCATAAATATCAAAGCTTAATATTTTTGGAAGTTGAAGTGTTTTTTTTTTTTTAGATTTTTTTTCTCTTAGGAGAATATCTGTTTGTGCAGGTAACTATTACTGTGCAGAATTATTAGGCAACTTAATAAAAAACAAATATTTACCCATCTCACCTGTTTATTTTCACCAGGTAAACCAATATAACAAAATTTGGAAATAAACATTTCTGACATTCAAAAACAAAACCAAAAACAAATCAGTGACCAATACAGCCACCTTTCTTTACGATGACACTCAATAGCCTTCCATCCATAGATTCTGTCAGTTGCTTGATCTGTTCACGATCAACATTGCGTGCAGCAGACACCACAGCCTCCCAGACACTGTTCAGAGAGGTGTACTGTTTTCCCTCCGTGTAGATCTCACATTTTATGAGGGATCACAGGTTCTCTATGGGGTTCAGATCAGGTGAACAAGGGGGCCATGTCATCATTTTTTCCCTTACTGGCCAGCTCCACGCTGTGGAGTATTTGAATGCATGTGATTAAGCATTGTCCTGCATGAAAATCATGTTTTTCTTGACCGATACAGACTTCTTTCTGTACCACTGCTTGAAGAAGGTGTCTTCCAGAAACTGGCAGTAGGTCTGGGAGTTGAGCTTCACTCCATCCTCAACCCAAAAAGGTCCCACAAGTTTATCTTTGATGATACCAGCCCATACCAGTACCCCACCTCCACCTTGCTGGCGTCTGAGTCGGAGTGGAGCTCTCTGCCCTTTACTGATCCAGCCTCGGGCCCATCCATCTGCCCCATCAAGAGTCACTCGCATTTCATCAGTCCATAAAACCTTAGAAAGATCAGTCTTAAGATATTTCTTGGCCCAGTCTTGATGTTTTATCTTATGTTTCTTGTTCAAAGGTGGTCATTGTTCAGCCTTCCTTACCATGGCCATGTCACTGAGTATCGCACACCTTGTGCTTTTTGATACTCCAGTAACGTTGCAGCTCTGAAATATGGCAAAACTGGTGGCAAATGGCATCTTGGCAGCTTCACGCTTAATTTTCCTCAATTCATGGGCACTTATTTTGCACCTTTTTTTCCAACACGTTTCTTGCGACCCTGTTGGCTATTTGCCATGAAACGCTTGATTGTTCGGTGATCACGCTAATTATTAAGCACACCTTATATAGGGTGTTGATGTCATTAGACCACACCCCTTCTCATTACAGAGATGCACATCACCTGATTTACTTGATTGGTAGTTGGCTTGGTGTAGGACAACATGAATAAAAAGGATGATGTGATCAAAATACTCATTTGCCTAATAATTCTGCACACAGTGTAAAGTATGGAGTATAAAAGAGTCAGAGTTGAGTATACATACTAAGGACCAGTAGGTTTTTAGGTATAGTTACAATAGATGTTATTATCCTTAAATGTCTGGAAGAGTTTCAGATTCCCATGGTTTCAGTTTCCCATGGTTATATAAATAACAAGAATCTTTTACTGGCACATGCATTGCTGGGCACATGCAGTATACAGTATATACTCCTCTGCATTAAGTTATGGGGAGAGTTGTGTTCACAGCAGACTGGTCTATGTATATATGTGGGGGAAGGGCAGCTTATGTGCCTTCATAATACTTTTAGATGTCTCGTCGGACTGTATCAATATTTCATCCCTGCAGACGTTCACCCACTTACCTGTGGGGTTCTCTCTGTTTAAGCAGAACAGAAATATCCCAGGTCTTTTATGATGTATATTTTAACAACTTCACTGAGTTAGTACGGGTGTTTGTGTGTGAGTCAGCTTGTGTTTTAGGCATATGGAAATGAAAAGCTCTCAGCTGTCAGCTTGCCCAGTGCTTCTTAAAGGGCAATTGTTTTATTTGGCTGAGAGAAGAGCTTGTTAATAATAGTCTAAAGCGACTATCTTGACGATTCTTAAACAAAACTGATTGATTGGATCAGTAACTGAGTAAACTGCATTATTTTCACAATCGAGGGAGTAATTATGTGTTTAAAGAAAGGGCAAAAATACAAAAAATAAGAATATATTATATAATATATAATAAATAGCCTTTTGTGGATCTTTGCTGGATAGAAATGTGGCAAAAACTGCATGTGAATGGACCTGAATAGTGAAAGAGACCAGTAGGAACATCTAAAATATGCATTATCATCATGCAAATTGCAAACTGATCTGTAAGTTCATTGAGAAGGCATATTTGAATTAATTAAATAATGTTCTAGTAATACAAATTAAGTAAAATACAAATTCAAAGCGGAAATTTAGGGCACAGTTTAGCTGGTTACGTTTTGTTTACTTTTATTATTAGTTAAGAGGACAAATCTAAGATGATATTAAATAAAAATGAGATTTAATGTGATTTAAACAATAATACAGTGTTACTATATAGATCATTTAATAATTATGATCATTTGAATTAATTACAATAATATTATTAATATTATAAAATTTTTACAGTGTGTTCCTACAAAATCCAGCATCCTCGATAACAGAGAACGGTTGCTCATCTAAGACTGTGACTGTTGACATTTGTCATTGTTGACATTAGTCTTCTGCTTTGGATCGTGTAGACTGACCACGATCCAAAGCATCTGTGAAACATGATGGCGGTTGGGTGTCATGGCTTGGGCATGTATGGCTGCCACAGGTACTGGTGCACTTATATTCATTGATGATGTAACTGCTGAAAAAATGCAATGAATTGCATAATGAATTCTGAGGTATAGAAACATCTCATCTGCTCAAGTTTCAGTAAATGCCTACAAATCAATTGGATGGAGCTTCGTCCTACAGCAGGATAATGATCCCAAACATGCTGCTCAGGGAACACAGGTGGAAAATGGAACCTTTTTTGCCAGTCACCTGATTTAAATCTAGCTGAGCATGCGTTCCATATGCTGAAGATGAAAAACGGCTTGGCAAAGCATAACCAGCACCTAGAGAAGTTACTCAGCACCTGGTAGTGTCTATGAATTGTAGACTTCAGGCAGTCCTTGCATGCAAGAGCTATGCAACAAAGTATTAAACATGGCTGCTTTAATTACTATGTCCCAAACATTATGGTGTCCTGAAACGAGGGACTGTGTAAAAAAGAAACTGAAATGTTCTGAAATACCCTTGCATTAAAAAAAATGTTCAGTGTGCAACACACTTTGCTGCTGATCTGCAGCTGGGAAACTTGTTGGCGCAGAGGGTTAAGGAGGTGAACAGTGTTTCTAATGTTCTAATGTACTATTTCTAATGTTCATTACCATTACACATATCTCTAAAATGCTGGACTAAGACATTTTGTTGTAGTAATATTTACAGTTGTGCAAAAGTAGGTAATCCTTGGGCAACTAACACATTCTGATATTTTGAACTGAGATGTAGTAGACACAGCCTCTGTAGCTAATCAAGAATAAAACACAAATTTGTTCTGCAAATCCGGTGATACTTTATTTGGAGTGGTCCTTCTTAGATGAAAAGAACACTTATCAGACCCTCAGTAACATATCAACAACATGTCAATGATGTAGCAGCATCTGAACATTCAGTAGATGATCAAGAGACTTTCACTGACGTTTACTTTTTTTCTACTGAATTCAGCTTTTTTTACTTGAAGGGTCCAAGTTCAGATCTCTGGAGCTTCACCTGAGAAATCACTGATCATCTAACAGGTCTAATAGAGACCATCTCAGCATCTTCAACCAGTTCTTACAGACCTGCTGTTGACACCTGTGGAACTGGAACTTGATTAGACTGAGATTAAGGGACCTGGATAAAGGTTAGGATTAGGTTTTGGGTTGAAGTTAAGGTTAGGATTAGATCCAGAATAAAGGTTAGGATTAGGTTTTGGGTTGAAGTTAAGGTTAGGATAAGATCCAAAATAAAGGTTAGGATTAGGTTTTAATTTGAGATTAGGATTAGATCAAGAACAAAGGTTAGAATAAGGTTTTGATTTGAAGTTAGGGTTAGATCCAGAATAAAGGTTCGGATTGGGTTTTAATTTGAGGTAAAGGTTAGATCCAGAATGAAGGTTAGAATAAGGTTTTTATTTGAGGTTAAAGTTAGTTCCAGAATGAAGGTTAGGTTTAGGTTTTGATTTGAGGTTAAAGTTAGTTCCAGAATGAAGGTTAGGTATTGATTTGAGGTTAAGGTTAGATACAGAATGAAGGTTAGGTTTAGGATTTGATTTGAGATTAAGGTTAGTTCCAGAATGAAGGTTAGGTTTTGATTTGAGGTTAAAGTTAGTTCCAGAATGAAGGTTAGGTTTAGGTTTTGATTTGAGGTTAAAGTTAGTTCCAGAATGAATGTTAGGTTTTGATTTGAGGTTAAGGTTAGATCCTGAATGAAGGTTAGGTTTTGATTTGAGGTTAAAGTTAGTTCCAGAATGAGGGTTAGGTTTAGGTTTTGATTAGGTTTTGAGGTTAAGGTTAGATCCAGAATGAAGGTTAGGATTATGTTTTGATTTGAGATTAAGGTTAGATCCAGAAGGAAGGTTAGGTTTAGGTTTTGATTTGAGGTTAAGGTTAGTTCCAGAATGAAGGTAAGGTTTTGATTTGAGGTTAAGGTTAGATACAGAATGAAGGTTAGGTTTAGGATTTGATTTGAGATTAAGGTTAGTTCCAGAATGAAGGTTAGGTTTTGATTTGAGGTTAAGGTTAGTTCCAGAATAAAGATTAGGTTTTGATTTGAGGTTAAAGTTAGATCCAGAATGAGGGTTAGGTTTAGGTTTTGATTTGAGGTTAAGGTTAGTTCCAGAATGAAGGTTAGGTTTTGATTTGAGGTTAAGGTTAGATCCTGAATGAAGGTTAGGTTTTGATTTGAGGTTAAGGTTAGATCCTGAATGAAGGTTAGGTTTTGATTTGAGGTTAAGGTTAGATCCTGAATGAAGGTTAGGTTTTGATTTGAGGTTAAGGTTAGTTCCAGAAGGAAGGTTAGGTTTTGATTTGAGGTTAAAGTTAGTTCCAGAATGAGGGTTAGGTTTAGGTTTTGATTTGAGGTTAAAGTTAGTTCCAGAATGAAGGTTAGGTTTAGGTTTTGATTTGAGGTTAAAGTTAGTTCCAGAATGAGGGTTAGGTTTAGGTTTTGATTTGAGGTTAAAGTTAGTTCCAGAATGAGGGTTAGGTTTAGGTTTTGATTTGAGGTTAAGGTTAGTTCCAGAATGAGGGTTAGGTTTAGGTTTTGATTTGAGGTTAAGGTTAGATCCTGAATGAAGGTTAGGTTTTGATTTGAGGTTAAAGTTAGTTCCAGAATGAGGGTTAGGTTTAGGTTTTGATTAGGTTTTGAGGTTAAAGTTAGTTCCAGAATGAGGGTTAGGTTTAGGTTTTGATTTGAGGTTAAGGTTAGTTCCAGAATGAAGGTTAGGTTTTGATTTGAGGTTAAGGTTAGTTCCTGAATGAAGGTTAGGTTTTGATTTGAGGTTAAAGTTAGTTCCAGAATGAGGGTTAGGTTTAGGTTTTGATTAGGTTTTGAGGTTAAGGTTAGATCCAGAATGAAGGTTAGGATTATGTTTTGATTTGAGATTAAGGTTAGATCCAGAAGGAAGGTTAGGTTTTGATTTGAGGTTAAAGTTAGTTTCAGAATGAAGGTTAGGTTTTGATTTGAGGTTAAAGTTAGGATTAGAGCCAGGATGAGGTTTAGGATTAGGTTTTGATTTTAGGTTAATTTAGGATCTAATTTACAGTGTATTCAGATGCTTTATTGCTACTACTGCACTGATGTGTTACTTACACTCTGTTAGGAGTTTATTAAACTTATACAAATGACCACTCCAAATATAAAGTGTTTCCAGCAAGTGTTACTTACGGTTAACATAAAAAACGTAATCATCAGTGAGGCCTGAGCAAAAGTTTGAACATCATAAGTGTTGTAAAGGCTAAGATATTTTTTTGACAAGGACTTTGATTAGCAAATTAGACCTGAGGCATGCCACCAGTTGTAATTAGGAACTGTCAGCAGAATCAAATTTCACTTGTTCAAAATTAAATCACTTATTACTTATTATACTTATTACTCCAAACTTATTACTGGAACTGCTCGTAAGATGACAAGACAGGCAAATCAAAACCCTCATGTGACTGCCAAGAACTTGCATGACAGTTTAACTAAAGCAAGGGGATGGTGCACCCTTCCACTATCCAGTGTTGCTTGCACAAACACAGTCTTTATGGAAGAGTCATTACAAGAAAACATCAACCTTAACTGTGACACAACAGTCAATGTAGTCAGAAGAGTGTTGGAAACAAATGAGTTTTGTTTTTGTTTGTTTTTTGTTATTTTGAATGGGTGCCATTCATTTTTTGCCCACATTTTCAGCCTTTTCTCTTCCTTTTATTAATTGAGAAAACACATCTAGTTAAGTAATAATGACAGCCTTAAAATAGAGTCCAATAATACTTGACATACTATCTCTCTTTTCTGTCTCTCTTACTCATGCACAGACACACAAGCACACACACACACAGACACACAAGCTCATATTGCATGACCTGGCTCTGATAATTAGCCCCTGGTGTGAGGCCATTGATTCTTAAAGATGAGGAGCAAAGGAAAATATAAAAAGCATCTGTATCCCTTTACTCCCCTACAATGCTCAGATCCACTGGAGATCAATAGGGGGATCAATGCCTCGAGCTTTGGGGTGTCAGATGTGATGTGTCATTGTGTGAGCGTGTGCTATAGGAGGTTGATTGGAGGTCAGTTTGCTGATTCATCAAAGCTCTCACATCTGCCATCAGTAGATCTACACAAACCTGAAGGCTGGTGCAGTCACTGAGCCTGTTTGTTCACTTGTTATTTCACATGCTTGATTTCGTGCATCGTTTTATATGATCATTGTTTATATAAAAAGATATCTACAGTTTTGTCATTTTAATTTTCGCACATGTTTACCAGCCTTAGGTGTGTAATTGCATCAGTGTGGTTTAGTCCTGCCTTGCTGTATTTAAAACACTCATTATGGTGCGGTGGATGCCGGCTGAGTGCCAGTTTGCTCCCTGTCTCACCTGTGAGGCCCTCAGACATCTGCTCTGGGCACCAATCTCACCATGGTGTTACCTGTCCCAAGGCAACCAATGAGATGCTGAGAAATTGGCACCATGCAGTGATCGCAACTGTCGTGGAGCCTGAGCTGGAGCGTGTGTGTCTTTGCTTGGCATGCTGGAGACTGCTGCGTTGGATAGATAGATAGGTTCTTGGACAAGCAACAAAGTGCTAGCAGAGAAGTAGACTCAGTTACTTTGCCCCTTAAATGAACTTTTCCTTTAGTATTACACCAGAATTACAAATAAAAGCTAAAAAGGACCTGTGAAGATCAGTGATGTTCAAATAGGAACCAGCTAACTTGCTTTTGGCTACCTTTCATTCATTGTTCAGTCACATTATTGGTTTTGGGTGGGCTACTCTTTTAAAGGAAAAGTTCACTGTAAAAAGCTCATACATCAAATGAAAAATAAAAGCAAAAGCAAATGCCGTAATGCAAACTGGTGCTTTCCATTCATTGTCGGCTATGTTAGCATGTTTGGTTGAGCTATTCTTTTAAACAGCTGAAGCAGCCACAGGCTGTAGGCTCTGCCAGAGGAGGTCCAGCTGAATATCTGTGTGTGTGCGCGTGTGTGTGTGTGTGGTATGGCTGTAACACAGACACCCGAGGCTGTGTAGCTGGCGGCTGGGTGAGGGCAGTGTGTGCTGGGCTCAAGGGAACACTCCACTGCCCACTCTCCACTCACTTCCCCTAGAGCTGCATGCTGAGGCATTAATTACACCTGAACTGACAACAGGGTCATCCAGCTTAGCCAGTCCATCGACTGTCCGCTGCAGCCACCATACACCACCACCAGCCCCACTCAGCACCAATCTCAAAACAGCTCAGTTCTCAGATGCGCCCTATTCTATTATAATGCAGCAGAATTTGAAAGCTATTACTGAATACTATTCTGCAGGCCTGTCACTATAGTTATGTTATCGTCTTATCATACAATATATGGACATGACCTTGATCATTTTTGCTGTCACCATAGTGTTCACTTGTGTGTATTTTTGCCAGCTGTGCTATTCTGTTCTCTTGTTTGAGGTGAGCTCAAGTCTGTGAGCAGAAAAGAGTGCAGTGTGCACAATGACCAGCGCATCAGTAATGGTGCCTCAGTACGTACAGAGCGGACTGCGACAGGTAGTAGTGTAATGGATCGCCACCATCCACCTCCACCACAGTGGATAACCCTCCAAAGGTTTAACCATAATAGTGTGGGATACAATTTTACTACTGCTGTAGTTTTACACTGTTTATTCCTGCAATACACTGGCATTTGTAGCTGATATTCCAAGTATAAACAAAAACACTGCTTGAAATAAGCACCAAGCTATCATGCATACGGTGCCTGACCTTGCACATCGCTGTGCAAACGCTGTGCAAAATCTGTTTTATAGGCCATTGGTCTGTTTTTATATGACATCAACATTAACCATGGTCACATATCTGAAGTGACATCACTTGTGAAAACACGTGTTTTAGTGAAGAGCATTGTTTGTTTTCCCTTTTCATGCTGATCCGAAAAAAAGTATACAATCCGTGACGCCAAAACCATGATCCGTTCTGAACTGAGAGTCCTGTGATTCGTTACACCACTAGCGACAGGTGAAGACATGTTACTGGAAGCTAATAGCTGTTTTTCCCCAAAGACTGCACAGTTCCAGCCAGAACGTTTGGGAAAGTAAGTCACATTCCTCAGCTCCTGTGTAGGAACAGTTTGGCTTAAAGCAGAATGAGCGAGCAGAGCCCATTAACATGAACGAGCCGTTTCAAAAAATGCCGTCATTTTATGAATGTTTTATTTAGTTATGATATTTAAACATTTTTTACATTACAATTCCAATGTCTGAATATTCTTAATGATCAAAAGTTCATTGCACTTTAAAAGAGTTGCTATTATATAATTAATATATCAGAGGCATAAAATGGTCTTTAAATGACAATAATACTGTTTAATTATACCGCAATTATTTCTGGGATAATTTATCGGCAAAACTGTTTTTCATTTTGACAGGCCTACTATTATGGCTTGATTGATATGTCAGTTGATCAGTAATATTGGCTCATACTGATTATTCGGTCATCTAAATTCCCACTAAGAAAAAAACTGCAAATGGTTCGTCTTACAGGGTAATGGACTTCTAATGTGGAAAAACACGTTTTGTCACAATGTCCAGGGCTAGCAGCTGTTCACTGCTGCGGACCAAGCAGAAATAAAAAGGAAAGCAAACCCCCCCCCCCACAGTGCATATACAAATGGCCAATCAGTATGCAACTGACAAAATCCGGATAGTTTAACTAGAAAGATGTGGACAAAATGTCTGAGGCTGAGGATAACATTGTAGACTCATTGTGTGAGTTTCTGCTGTTTTGTCTGGAGCTTTTTACAAAATCTGACAATTGAGAACTGACAACTGTCAGAGTCAACTTTCAGTCATGTCAGTTTGTAAGGACAGGTTTGGACAAGTGAGATTACCTAGGATTACGCCTGTATTTTTCTTTTAGTGGAAAGTTTACATTTGAAATGCTGTGTAGTCCATGACTAGGCTCAACTAGCCTCAAATACCGTTGTCTCTTTATTCAAAAGAAAATTCAGCATAGCCAAAACAGGGCAGAAAAATGGACCAATTCCAGAACTCCAAAACTGTTATGTAACAATGTCTTGACTCATCACATCCCAAAAATTTGCATGTACCCAGCATACTAGTAAAAACCTTTTGACACTATAAGCTTTGACACATAAAGCGCAACAGCCACTTTGGGGGCATATGGTGTTTTTAATACTTACAACACTGGAGAGCAGCTACCGGAATATGGGTTGTTACACAAACCAAGCCTCATGATGCTGCTTTTCCTGTTGCAGTGTCTGCAGAAGGAGAGCTCAATCGTTGGGTATGCATATAGCGTCTATCTGTGCTAGGCCAAAACCAACTAGCGGTTACCATCTCTTCTGTCCATCGTCTGCTCCCTTGAAAACAAACTGGACTACCCCAGCTGCCTACCAAACTGGAGCTAAACATATCAGAAGGGAAAGTGAAATACAAGAAGGTGCTAGCAGTCTAATCAGGTTGCTAACAGCACACTGCGCCAAGAGGACAGCAATTCTATCTGGTCTACTTCTAAATCTTTACTACTACTAAATCTGTACAGTGCTCTTGTTACAGTGTTAATAGCTATGCTGTGCTATGCTATGCTACACAGGTACCGTGAGCTGTTGTAGTGACGCAAACCAGGCTACGTTTTAAGCTCGCTGTAAAAGGAAAATGACTGGGTTTCATTGTGAGGCAAAATAACAGGGTTTTTATTGTGTGTAAAACTGCATCTGGGTATTTTCAACCACAAACAAGTAGCTTACTTACTATTTAAACATCAGAAAACAACCAAAAATAATAAAATGCTTTCTATGACACCCTAAATCTGTATTACTGTCAGTCATAAGAATGTTACATGTCTACTTACTTGTGTTCTTTATTGCGGCAGACCTCTTTTAGCTCCAAATACCCCTAAGCTTGAGAAATGCACTTCTGGAATTGTTCTACTTGCTTTGTGAGTTTTACACAGGAAAAAAGAGAGAACGAGGGAAAATAATAAAAAAAGCAAGCCAAATGGAAAAGATGGGGCGGGGGGTGGGGGAGAGAAAAATACAAAAGTATAAAAGTTTAATCAAAAAATAAAACTATGTCATTCCCATAAAACATCTAAGATGGGCTTTGTGGGGCTGGTAGTGGGTAATGTACCTGAGGCAGTGGGAAGTGTTAACATGAAAAACACATCAGAGGACTGGGGCATGTGGCTTGCCTGCTCCACGCACCATAATTAGTCTGGAGGAGCACGCTCCGATTACCCAGCACTGCACACACACACACACACACACACACACACAGAGCATCCAAGCACACTGTGTTCCTCATACGCATACTTCTCTCCAGTACCCCTTTTTGCATGCTCAGTATTCTCTGTTCTCAGAATCTTTCATTTTTCTGTTTGTTAAACCTCACTTATATTCATTTTCCATGTGTTCTCTTTATTGGATATGAAGAGAGTGTTTCACAAATATGCATTAAAGTCTATTGACTTTAGTAAGCGTAATCTCTAATGGGCTGACATTTGACTTTGCCGTTCTTGCAGTGTTTTTTTTTAACTAGTACTTTTTACTTTTAGTACCATTTATTTTATGCCTCTGTTATAATGATAATTATAACATTATAATTATGTTATTACACCCTTTTCAGGAGCAATGAACTTGTAATCATTAAGAATATTGAGACATTGGAATTGTAAAGTAAAAAAATGTTTAAATATTGTACATTAATAAAACATGAAAACTATTCTTTTCAAGCAAAGTCAACATACCGAATGTTCCAGTGCAGGCTAACTGGAACTTGAGCTAAGTCTAAGTCTACGTTTGGACTACTTGAAAAGTTTTGTACTTTTGTTCAGTATTGAAATGTAGCAATCAATTCAGTACTGTAAATTAGGGCTGGGCAATATGATGATGCTTTATCGTATCATGATCAATTTTGTTATCATCATACACAATATGCTTTTCTGAGCATATTGAGGACATTGTTACTTCTTAATGAACACAGATTAACTGCACTTTTGCCGTACTCTAAATTTAGCCTTTAAACCATAGCTTCTGGTTAGCATTGACTACATTGGAAGAATAAAAAGATTCATTGTTAAACAACAAACATTAATCAATATAAAAGATAAAAAAGGAAGACCAGCTTTGAGAATGACCAATCGCCTTTTGTGCTGCTAGTGGCTGTGATCTGATACTCACTATACTGAATGATGGACTCTCAATGTGTATCCAATTAGTGGTGCTAAGACTTTACTCTGCTTTCCCCAATAAGCTTCTTTGTTTTCTACATTTTACAGTAGCTGTGACTAGGTTTGACACACAGCATTTCTGTTGCCGATTGCATAATGAGAATCGATTATTTGTATTATGAATCGCACAGTTACCAAATAACTTTTATGTGGTGATCAGCTTTTAAATTTAGCATTGTTTTAGAGGTTGTTTTATGCATTTACTAACCAACAGTGAAGGCAATAAAGATGAATACCTTATTCAAAAAATTACTGGTTTAAATAACTTTCCGGCTAAAATAAAATATAAAACCGTTTAAAAAACAAGTATGCGCAAATTAGCAGCAATAAAATATTTCAAAAGTAAATTAGTTAATTTAAACAGTTTCCTCAAATTTTTCAAATCAGCAAAAAAGAAAAAGGGAGATAAATATGAGGCAGTAATTTTAGCTTTCAGTTTGATTTAGTGATTTTTATTTTGGCACAGTCTGGTTGGAGCCACAATATTGCAGCATAACCAGCAAGCTGATTGGCTCTTTTGTTGGAGGCTGGGACTTGGAACTACCATTCATATTGCAACCAGTGATGGGTCTCCTCATTAATAACATCTCTTAGTTAGCTTACTTAAAGATTTCTCCTATGCCTCGCAAATAGAACTCTACTCTCCACACACACACCAGAGAGATGGTGCTGAAGAGTGTGGACATGTTGCCTTATAGCTCCTTATTGGTTTTATCCATGCACTCTGTTCACGTGACAGACAGCTGCTCAGTCTTGTATGTGTTGACTGCAGCTCTGAATTCACATTAAGGGAATTATTACTGTTAAAAGTTACAGCATCAGTAAAACTGTATTCCACACCATTATGTTTAAACTTTGGCTTTTAATCCGCAGTCCACTTACGCCTGAACCAAGGCTGCTGTAAACCAGCCAATAAAAGCCGAACTCATCTTTTTACTTTTCATGAGCCCACCATAAAATGTCCTCTGATATCAAACTTTGATCCCTGTATTATTACAGCTTGGATAGGGGATGATGTGGTTGAGCAATTTTGGCTGGGCCCTGTGGGGTCACATACACACCCCCACCCGCCATTTTCTCCTCATGGACAGTTGGTGTTTGTTTTATAGCTGTGTTCATCCTTCCTTTACTGCAAAGTGGGGAAATCCCAGTGACGGAAATGCACCAGTTAAATACCTTTGTTAGTTATAATCAGCATTTCTTCTCTCTCGCTTTCGACCTTTAGCTAAAACAGTCCCATCTGCTCCAGTCTCAAGGAAGGCACACAGGATGAATGCTGGCATAGAAACGCTTAGCAAAAATGCTCTGAATCCATCACTGTGGAACATAGTGGGTATAAACACTTTGCATTCAAATCCCTGTACTCTGTAACAATCTCTGTCTCCCTCCCTCTCTCTCCTTTCTCTCTCTCTCTCACTCAGATTTCCAAATGGAGCGGCTAAACTTGTTCTGAAGCCCAGTCGCTCTCATTTATATCCAGGAGCCACTGGACCTCATCACGTATAATCTCCTGGCCTATTCACTAACGACATTAGTTTGAAGGCTTGTCGAGTGAGGGTCGCAGCAGCAATCTGAGTATAACCAAATCTAAAGATCCTGCCTCCTTTTAATGCCATTATACCCTAGTGAACCTTTGAAATGATTTCAGGGGCCAGGTCTGCGGGGTCTTCCACTGTTTTGCCTAAAGCAAGTTATCAGCTTCCCCCCTTTGAAAGGTGGGTCATTCAGGTCTTGTTTGGCGGCCTGATAAGGAGAGGCACAGGGGAAGCCCCATCCAAATGCCAGAACGTCAGGTTCACCATCAGTTAAAGGAACTGATTCTATCAGAGCCCCTTTTGGGGAGGGCGGCGGGTCGGCATGGGGGGGGGGGTTGTGCTTTAGCCACGTTCATTAGAATGCAGCTTTTCAGACGTGCTTTATACAGACCCAGGTATGTAACCCAGACCCACCATGTGCTGTGTTTCCAATTAAACACAATGCTGGTTCTAATGCGACTCTAATGCAAATCTTCATTTCTTTTCCTGAACGCTGAGAGCCCACTCTCTGATCCCTAAATGAGTTTGTTTGTGATAAACCAGCGCCCAGCTTGGTGTAATGCGAGCTCATGCTGGGGAAAGGACTCATTGAGGTTGTGTAGTTATGTGAAATCCATTAAACGGCGAAGAACTTCAAGGCCTGTGGGCTTAATACCGGGCAGGGGCGGCTTTATTGGTAATTTTATTTTTGTTGTGTGCAATTACCTTTACACATATTCATTTTACAAATGATTTTATTCTGCCTTAGCCACTGAGGAAGTGCTGATTCTCTAAAGGTAGTTATGACTGCTCTAGTTTATTACAAATGGAAGCGCTTTCACTGCAAATTGCCCCACACTGATAAAGAGTATATAGCAGCCTAATGGAAGATTCCCCTCCCCCCAACAGAGTTTTGCACAAACAAATTAGACTTTACATACAATAACAAATCACTTCATCATTGCACCTTTAATGACTCTGTGGGGTCGACTTTTCTGTGACCTTTGGCCTGCCCCCCCTCCCCCCCACACTTTTTTATGTGACGCTCCGGCTCCAGCCATTAGCCAGGGCTCCACTGGCGGGCATGATTATGTCTTATTGTGAGAGGCAGTAATTTGATTGGTGGAGAATTAGAGCTGCTCCTCGCGGGTCATTTTAGCTCACTTCCTCTATAGTTCTGGGCTTGATTAAAAATTGATCCACAGCCGTAATGTGAATATATTATTGAGACTATCTGTCACCCCTGGCAGGTAATTGGGAGTACACAACTTCGTTCTCACAGAAATGTTCCACCTTGGCTTTCCTGGAATGGTATAGACAGAGAAAGTGGGTCTCTTGCCCTCGCCGACTTTTGCTGCTGCTGCTGCAGTCATACGAAGAATGAATGAGTAATTTTGTACTCCATGTTACAAATTTGGAATTATTAAACATTTTCCTGCTCATTTTATATTTTTTACTTTTGCTGTTATGGTTCAGAAAGTGCTTAGATGAGTTTCTAGCTTAATTTAAGTGTACAGTATAGTTAGGGTAATGTGCCAGTAGCTTTTGCAATTCACAGAACAATTAACTTATGTATCATGAGCTTAAAAAACATTTTATCTTCATGCCTTTTAAATGTTACAGTCCAGTCTATCTGAAACTAGAGCTAAGACTAATAATAACTAATACTAATAAGACTAATAAATTAATACTACCTGGAAAGTCCAGTACTTTTGTTCAGTTCTGAAATATGACAGTTTAAATTATCGACAATTCAATACTCTAAATTTACTTTCAATCTGAAAAATGTAGCTTCTTGTTAACATTGTATTTTGCCTACATTGAAAGAATGATTAAAAGATTAATTGTTTAAAAAGTCCAACAATAAATGTCTGGTGTTTAGACATTGTTTTTAATTTGCTAAATATTTGAACACTGTTATACTATCTTGGTATCGCGATTAGTATCAAAATCATGACACAATATCAGTAAATAAATCAATGAATCAATCCTCATATCATGACACCCCTAGCTGGGACTGTAATAGGACACACCCTGAAATGGTTGGAAATGTTTATCATTTCATATTTAATACACAGTGCACCTTCCCAGTCATAAAGTGCAGTGAATAAATCCATAAGTGAATAAAAACATGACCATTAATCTTTTTCACCTTTAGACATCAAAATTGGCAATGCTCCAGTGACTTGGAATAACATATTTTTATGCTGATTTCTGTTGAAAAATAACCCATAATTTTTGTTATGCTTGTTATTTGTTAGTTTTTTTGCCTTTCAGCGACAAAAGGATGTATTTCACACTAAGGGTATAATGTGGCATCAGAATATTCAAATTATTGTGGTACCAAAAATTGTGCATTGTGTAGCTGTGACCATGCATTATGGAGAATGGGCATTTTATTAATTATAAAATCTAATTTGGTTTTATTCTTTGAACTCTAAACAACCAGAACCAGCTAGAGACCGATGCCGGCATGGTGTCAGCTGTAGACTCATTTGTAGATAATGCACCAGCTTTATATTTTCATCATTTGTTATTTGTTCAAAATAACGGGACAGTATTGAATCGTGAATCCAGTCTAGTGGATCAAACCAAATCATGGTCTAAGTTAACTGTTACACCCCTAAATCACAGTATGTTTAATGCCTTAAGAAAGCTTCTTCAACGTAAGGAAGATGATTTTGATTTGTAAACTCTGCATGCACACAGTCTTAATACAATCCCACAAGCGTTTTCATTGTTGCTGAACAAACATAAAAGATAGAAGAGTCGGTATCCCTTAGGTACTGCCTTGATTGTCCCTGTAACATGCAAGGCAATGGATTTTCTTCAGCAACATGCTGTGGCTATATCGCTTCCCATACTGTAGATTCTATATTGGCAGAACAGCATTAAAGCTGTGCAAATGTGATTGAACAAGCCGTCCTTATAGAGGAAAGGAGAACCATCAACACCACAGGGTTCGGAGATGCAGGGGGAGGTGATGTCTGCCAAGCCAGTAATGTTGGGCTTAGCATATTGCCATTTCCATGCCTTTTTAATGGCCTTTTAACTCTAGGACTAGGACGGTTTACACACCATATGAAATGCACATGGTCTCCCCCTATTTGGACTGTGAGGCTGTAAGAGAATCTAAAAGACAACATGAAAAGTATTTTGATTGTAAGTTAAAAAAAAAAAAAGATTTTGTCCTCAACATTTTTAAACATTGCGGCAAGGTCTATTTTTAATAGGGACACTCATTAGAGACGCTGCGTGGTTTCCCCTCAGCTAGGGTCACTCACTGTGAAATGGTAGCCTATGAGGGGAGACAGTGTTAACAACTAAATGTAATTTTATGGCTAAGTAACTCATGCCCTGCTCTTGTTCTCTTGTTCTCAGGCAACATTGGTTTCTTCACAAAAGAGCATTTCCTTCTGAATAGAAATTACCGGTAGAGATTAATAGCAGCATTAGGCAGTAATGATGCTACGCTGAGTGAAATATTTATTAAAGATCCCTCTGCTAGCAATTAGCATGGCTGCATAATCGCTCAGCGTAAGGAACTGGGATGACGGCGGGCCCTCGCCAACCTCCATCTTTCAGCTGCCTTCACACCATGACAAAAGAGCTGAGACTTAGGGCCGTCCGAGCATCCCATCTTAATTACAGTAATCCCATGAAGGTAGGAGAGTGTTTTGTGTGTAATTATGGCTGGGACGGAAGGCTGCCTCGCTGATTTTCTTGAGAGAATTGAGGCCTGATCAGAATAGCATGCAGTGCTAACTTTCCTCACAACTTTCCTCACAAACATTGCAGCGTGGGAGCTCAGTGGCTTTCAGCTTTCAGCTGCTACTCCCCAACTCTTCTCACTTCCTGAGGAAATGCAAGAGAAAGAGCTCTCTAGTGGTTGCGACTTTCCTTAAGGCACAGTTCTAGCTCAGCGCTGTAGCTGTGGTTTAGTGACACGTATGGCATGGAGGTGTTGTTACATTTGGGTGTTTGCATGTCAGACAGCAACTTAGCCAGCTGTCAAGCTCCGGCAGGGTGTGGTGGTCAGGTAATCAGAAGTGTCCGTTTATTGCACAGCTCATCAAACGGCTAGCTCATCAGCCTAGCCCCTGGACCGTGTAGGAGATTAATCACCTCGCTGACTAGCATTTAGCCATGTTTTTTCTATCTAACAGAGCAACTGGGAGACAATGCATCTCGTAAAGTGAAAAGACATGACGGTATCAGGACTAACGTGATAGTAGCTCACTCTCCAATGAACAAAAGGCACCAGGGAGACAGATCAATTTGCAATATTCTGTTCTGCACCCAGGCAACAAAGCCAGGACATGAAAGCGGAACATTAAGAGACTCTATGAACTCGCCAATCAATAAACATCAGTGGCAGAAAAAAAGGGACCTGTTTCTCATTTCTTACTGGCAGCCTGGGGCCTTTGTGCAGGGGACGGGTCGGCCTGATGAGCGGACCTGGGCCTTCGCTCGTCATATTCCTCCTTCACCTGTTTGGTGTCATTTATCAGGGCACTCTGATCAAGGTGGAACTCGTGATGTGCACTGGGCCAGTATAGGGACAAGGGGAAAGATGAGTAGAGAGGGCAGGTGGCAATAAATAGTGTAATTTTCTGGTTGAGCCAGAACATAATACACTGCTGATATATCCCAGTTTGCTCCAGCTTATGCTTTCTGGTTTAACATTGAGTTGAGCTGATATACTTAGTTGACCTGAGTTAATTTAAGTTGTTTACGTGTTGTTTAATTTCAGAGCAGTACAAGATATTAATAATAAATACAATATATACATTTTTCAGGAGATTTTCTGAGGAGCTTAAATGTAAGATCAAGTCAACAATCTGAACTTGAGGGGGACATCAGTGAAAAATGATTGAAATATAGACAATTTGGGACTTCTAAGAACTGTGCAAGACCTGGTAGACCACCATATCTAGCCCCACCAGATAATCAACACTTAAGGCTTTTGTCTTTGAGAGAGAGGAGAAAAACAAACACCACTCTCAGTAAAAAAAAACTCTCTCTGAAAAAAACAGATATTTCTGTCCATCCTTCCACTGTGAGAAGACAACTCAACAGTGTATATTTGAAAGGATGTGGGGATGTGGAGGTGATGAAAAAGCTTTTATTGAGAGAAGGAAATGGATAAAAACTAAGAACGTCATCATGTAAAACTCCAGAAACTGTTAATGTTCTCAAAACAAAGGAATTGACCAGACATTACCTAAAGAAAACATCTCCTGCTTCTGATTTGAAGGGAGTGGAAAAATCTCCCTGTAGACCACTTTGAAAACCAAGCTGAAGAGAACGGAATTCGTAATAAAGGCAGATACACTGATGTTTCGACTACGGAAACATCAAATTAAATGACGACATATCCTTCAGTCGACTGTATTAGTTCAATGATTATGTATCACTTGCATGAGTAGATTGTATGACTATTGTATTTAAGTGGACTATAAGATTGAATTCTGTAACTGTGACAGTGCATTGCAAATGTGTCTGAATCTAGTTTGCGTTCTGGGTAAACATGAGTAAGGTTCAGCAGGTCACTACAGCTCATTAAACAGAGCAGAAGACTTTCTCTCTTGAATATGTATGTATATATATATGTGTGTGTGTGTGTGCCTGCATGTGTATGGGTTCAAGAGACAGCCTGTGGAGAAGAGCAGCCCCACTCAGCACTGGCATTTAACTCCTCTCCCTGATTATGGGAATTTGGGCCTCTTTCTTAGAAGGAAGTGTAGCAGTCTCTCTTCTCCCCTCCTACCACCCCCCCATCCTCCCTCAGTGCATCTCTTTCATGCTGGGCCCTAGGAAACCCAACCGAAGTGCTTTTATCCCCCAAAGATACAGTACAAATCATCATTGGTTTTATCTCGGTTGGAGATGTCGATTTTCTAAATGAGCTTACTTTTTCCAGCTGCCCGTCAAGTCCATTTTCCCTAACGCATGGCCACCAGCCCCCTCCTCCGCCTCCTGCTTCTGCTCCTGCTCTTCCCTGGCCGCCCTGCAACTCAGGAGCGTTTTTCTTACTGCCGGGTTTAGGGCCTTTCTTTCCAGCCTTTGTTCGTGCAGGGGGAGCAAACAGCAGGATTGATCCTACATTGCGTCTTTGGTATTGTTCTGGCCCTTCCTTGTCAATAGGGTCGGGATGGGGAATGCATTGACTGGGGAAGCAGAGGGTGCGAGAGTAAAATTGACTGAGGTTTTTCTTTTCTTTTTTTTTTGGTGTGTGTGTGTGTGTGTGTGTCACTGTGGCTGGCTTTTTGTGTGCACTGGAATGTCCTTAATCTGCCCGCCATCGACATGCAAATGAGCGGAGCCGCTTCACGTCAGCAGTAGCTAGTCAGAGGCATCAAAAGCCTGGGAAAGAGGTCCGCCGAGCCTTAGATGTTGGGTCCCAACAGGGTGAACCTGTAAACTACAGAGTACTGTCATTTAAGGGAAGGCTTTAGTTTTCAGCCAAAGGTAAAAGAAAAAGGAAAAAAGAAAACCTGTAATAAAGTGCCATTATCTGCTGTGTTCTCCAGGATCTACACTTTTATATACTGAAGATCATTTCCTACCTCTCGTCGCACTTCTTTTTCAAAAAAACATCTAGTTGGTAGCTTCTAACATTGAACAAACATCATTAAATAAATAGATTCTTAGTTAGTACTTCGGAAAGCCTACATTACATTACATTATTAGCCTGTATGAAGCTGTTGACGAGCAAACTGTATTGACGGCAGTAGCTCTGAAACTAGCTGTGCTGATTGATGTAGCCGAGTGGGCGCAGG
Organism: Salminus brasiliensis; assembly: GCF_030463535.1. Lineage (NCBI taxonomy): Eukaryota > Metazoa > Chordata > Actinopteri > Characiformes > Bryconidae > Salminus > Salminus brasiliensis. Next base: position 23,015,329 of record NC_132881.1, on the reverse strand, counting down.
GACAAAAGCCTTGGCCAAGCGCCCGAGACACAGTGTGGTGTACTCCATTGTTAAATGAATGTCCTTTCATTTTTTTGTTTTAGTCATTTATGTGTGTGTGTTGGAAAGTATGGTGTAGGTTGATGGAATCTCCTGGCTCCGCTCTAAAAGGCTTCTCTAATATTGAGTCTCGACTGATGGATATCGACGGCGAATGTTGTTATTTACAGCCAGTAAGTGTTCTGTCCCATTGAAGTGGCGCAAGGTGCAATTACCTTGTCCCGCTGTCCCCTTCAGTCATACTTTCTAGTCCTACCTTTGATGATCACGAGCTGTAGCTCAAGAGCTTCCTCATTGTGCGAGAATCTAATTCTCTCCGCCTTGTCGTCTGAGGCTCAGACTGCCTTTCAGCTCCTCTCAAGTGCCGTTATGTCACCAGGCCAAAAGAGTCCCTTGCTGATACAGTTACTGTTGTTTGTATGGACCAAGCATTGGAATCGAGGGCACTTTTTTATTTTGTGTGTTGTGGACTTCACCTTTAGGCGATGGCTAACATTACAGTGGAGAAAGACGACACACCTGGCTCTGTGGCTGTCTTTCTTCACTGTCAAAAGAAGTCCCTGAGGGTGACCCTCCTGTGACCGCACAGATTACCATCTGGGTCTGAGTTCATGACTAAAGCGCCTGTGATGAGTGTTCCTGAGCACCGTCTGAGCATGCGGCTCACGTGTAACTGTCTGATTTGGGTTTTACAGACAGTGTTGAACAATGGAACAGTGGAAAGTTTGGAATCACTGATTTCAATTACACAAATCCTATTTTGTTGCAGATATGTGTATTAGTGATTTCAAATATGAGCACAACAGCTTTGTGTGTTTAAACTAATGTAAGGAATGTATTCTATTCAGAAAGATGATTCCACACTAATTGAGCAAGTAGCGCAACATTGAGAATCAAATGAACCTTGAGAATGTAAACCAGAATGTCTCACGTTTCAGGGTAGTTGACAAAAGGACTATAAATAGATTGCAGTTTAGTATTTATCATTGATTAATTATTGAAAAGTTTATTTATCCAAAGGAAACTTAAAATATTAAAAGAAAATCACTGTTCAGACATTTCTTAAAGCAATTAGACTTCACTGCTTTTTTGTATCCACTAGTTACAGTCATTCATCCATCCGTCTTCTCATCCGCTTCTTCCAGGCCAGGGTCGTGGTGTGTCCAGAGTGTCCAGAATCAAGGCAGCAATACCCCCTGGATAGGGTGCCACTCCATTGCAGAGTACCGCACAAAAATATTCACTCACACCCTTGGACACTGTGTAATTTCGGGAGGCGGGTGGAAAACCGGAGTACGCACAGGTTTATTTCAACTAATTACAGTCTTTCTTTATATGTCAAGTGATTCCACACTTTTGAATGGTAGTGTAATTGCTGTTTGGATTAGTGTGACAGTGATCAAACTAATCCAACACTGTGGGCACTTTTGAGATTATACTGTATGTACAGTCACAGCAAAATTCAGCGAACCCTTTCTTTATCTGTGGTTCTCAGGCTCTGAGGTAGAGAGCCTAGGTTTAAAAATGCAGGAGTCTAAGAGTCCTCTTCACAAATTAAAAAGTAATTAATGTCTACCTTTAATGTGTGGGCCAGGCTGGGCTGTGCCATGGCCATCTCTTAATGCCCCATGCAGGTACAGTAGCCTAAAAGTGTCTCTCTCTCTCTCTTGCTCTTTCATACCTTCCAGGCAGAGCAGGGTTGAGAGCTCTAAACTCCACATCCCAGCTATCCGTTGCATTAAAGCAATTAGACCCCACCGGCCTAAATAATAAACTTAGAAAACCACTCCCATGCTGTTCAATATTTCATATTTAATTCAGGTACCCGGGGAGTGCTGCTATACTTCTCCTGAGGTTTTCTCTGAAATGCAGGTATTTTTCCACGGGAGCCTTTTACACGTCATTAAGTAAAAGCAGTCCCAATCCTGCATCCCATTTCTGTGATTTAATAATGAGCTATACCTGCCTACTTGCAAATGTTTCTTTTGCATATCAAAGTGCAGGAGTGCTTCGGTCCACCAAGTGATGTAAAGCCAAAAGCTTTTTTTTCCCCTTTCCCAAAACCTTACTGAGATTTCTGCAGTTTTTTGCAGTAGAAGAAACCAACTAACATGGATATGGAAAAAAAACGTCGCAATTAGCAAAAGAAGATGCCCCGTTAAATTGAATTTAATGGCAACACAGCAAAGTTGCTGAGCGAGAACTAATCTTCAGCTCACAAGCATTAAGGTTAATGGTCCTGAAAGAAAATGATGGCCTCTCAAAGCAAAACCAATTAACACAGTTAGAAAATATCTACTGTGTGGTTTTCAATTTCGATGAGCGTGTCATCCTTAACAAATCACAGAGCATTTTCATCAAGTCCCTCAAATACAAAATGATTGTATCTTCTAAAGGTTTCTCACAGATTTTTTCAGTGGTGTTGTGTACCATCGGAAACCCAAGCTGAAAAACCTGCAGCCCTAGTTTTTCCCTCTCACTTGCTGATTATTCATTCTCCTCTGCTCTAAGCAGGGCCGCTGAGCTGCTGCATGCTGTTCTGGGGTCGGACGTTAGAAGGGGAAGGCAGCGCGGCGGCAGCCGCCCATATATCACCGTAATTAAAGGCCGGCCTAATGATGCAGGCTTCCTCCAGCATGATTTCTGTCTGATCACAGGGCTGCTTCATTAGGAGCACTCAGCCTAACGAGGTGGAGCCACAATAAAGTAATTCTCGGCCTGCTGCAGTGATAAAGAGCTCCCCGGGCCGAGGGAGGCCTGAAAATATAATCATAATTGGAAATGCTTGACTAAAGTTATTGCAGAGCTGCTGAAGGGTGCAATGTTTTTGCGTTCAGAGCGATTCCTTCAGCTTTCCGTCTCTTTATCCAGCCACAACTGCCAAAATCCCCTGCGCTGATCATGCCTGGGGAGATGTGAGGGGTTGGGTGGGGGGTAATTAAGCTGCTTGGTGGTGCAGTACTGTAGTGATGTAACCATGAAAATATCTGCATATAGAGTTTCGCATTAGAGTTTACACAAATGGGGTTAAAACCTTATGCTATGTGCTATTTATTTATTTATTTTGCTCTTTAAAAGGGCCTGTGTCAAAGGGCTAGAATCATCATACATTTGAAATAGGGAAATAATCAGTGTGTTTTTGAGCAAATACATGGCTGGTGTAACTGGTAGAGCTTTAGAATTATATGAATGTTTGAATCGAGTTTAGGTATTTTTTACAATAACCCTTTCCTGACAATATTTTAGCCACATTTTTTTACTCTGCATAATCATAGTTTTTAGGTTTTACATCATAATATATTCACGTATTATTTAAAGCCAGTGGAGACTATTCATGTGCTTTTGCACTTAAACAGTGGTGATGCATGTGAAGAAGAACATTCAATAGCCCTCTAAAAGGACAGGGGAAAAAAAAGAAAAATGAGTGGTTACGCTAATGAGAACGTGCAGCTTTGCCGAGCGAGCTGGTAAAAATGGCACATTTTTTCATTGGTTCATTGAAAATGTTAGCTGTGATTAGTTACACAATCCAGCATTAACCTGTAAATTAAAATTCCTTGGTGCAATTTGATGGGTGATTTAATTTGGTACCTCATTCTATCTCTCACTCTCTCTCTCTCTCTCTCTCTCTCTCTCAGCTCGCTGCAGGCTAATCCCATTATGAATTCTTTATATAGCTTTTTCCCTTAATGATCAGCAGCCTGTGCTCCAGTGCTGATTACTATTGTACACTTAGCACTACATAAAACAGGGGATTAATATGCCCCAGAAGAATTGTTGCTATGGATCCCCCAGTTGCCTTCCAAGAGATGTTTCTGCAGCTTCAATTGTCCATAAATTACTCTCCCCAGTGAATTAGCCTGCAGACTGTGAGAAGAGGAACAAGCCGAGGAGAGCACTCTCGCTCCGGCCTAGACGAAAGCGATCCACTCAATTATTCATGACCAGGCCCTTTTTTCACATAATGTAAGATTCTGTATTACATTTACCCTCTCTCTCTCTCTTTCTTTCTCTCCCTCTGTCTCTCTCTCAGCCTAGTGGGAGGTAGGAGCAAGCTAGCAGGGAGAGGAAGGTGTGAAAGGGAATGGAAAGTGTTTGGGCTTCACTTGTGAGGGTATTTCTTTGGTGACCTACTGTAGGTTCTATGTATGGGTTAACCAGTTATGTCTTGCCTGGAAAGGCCCTGTTTTATTGCAGCAGTACCGTGCTGAAGCAGTACACTATGGGCAGTTTTGAAAGGGTGGGCACAGAAGCTTGCACATCTTCCACAATCATGGAGAGACTGATAAATGGTCTTCTCTTTCTGCTCTTGGCCTGTTGGACTGTAGTCAGTGGTATTACAAGTCCAGCACAATTCATGTATAGTTGCTTAGAGAGCAGTGCACTGCAGGCAGCCAGATTTCTAATAAAATATGTGTTCTAATGAACTACCTCATTGTAAATTGTGTCATTAAATGAAGGTGCCGAATATAATATTTGGCAGGAGATCTGCATGACGGTACTATTGTCTATATATCATATATATAATGTTTTTATAAGTAAGTAACACTCCTCCAGCTGAATGGTGTTGTCTTTGTCAGGTTAACAGTATGGTAGTCTATGGCTCTTGGTGTTTTTTCCATCTCATCAGTGTGCCATGCTGGACCGTAGTGTTCTTGTCCTACAGAGCCTGCTGAATCCACATGGTTCCATCAGCATGGAAGGATCAGACTGGCTACATTAACTCTTGAGTCCAAGCCAGATGAGTGCAGCTGTGGGCACAACACCTGGCTACATCATCTTCTCCAGATCCAACATATCCCATCATTGGCAGAAGACCGAATAGAGACTAGAGTAGCATAACATCAGCACATATTATACATTACCTCTCATTCCAACCAAAATCCAACCTCCTTGGTCCTCCACTGTGTGAGTGCCAAGTAGGGTTGGGCGATATACAGCATTAGCTTAGTTAACAGAATAACAATCTGCTCACCACAGAACTAAAAAATCTTTTTTTTCCCTGCGGCTTTGGATCTATAGTCCACTCGCTAAGCTAGCTCACAGAGTATTAGACATCCCAGTCCAGTTGCTGTTGACTGACTGCTGAGCTACCCACACAAGTGTTGATGATAAAAACTTGTGTCTTGTGTTAAGTGACAGTGGGGTTGGGCATAACATAGAGGCAGTATGAGTCTCTGAGACTCTGAGACACACACATTTCGAGTAAATGATTTTAGGAGTGTTTTCAGGCTCATTTAGTAGATTCAGGTTAATCCAAGTTTGCTTGCTCTCCTTTTTAATCGAACTCAGCATGTTGCTTATTAAGTATTACTGCTGTACCGCCCAACCTAAATGCCAAACTGTTTCAACATTCACTTCAATTATTTCATACTAGTTGAATCAAACTCAATATCTTCCAAACAAAAAGTCCACATCAGATTCATCAATAACCCACTTAATTGTTCGCAGCTATGCTCTTTTAATGACGGATTACTTTGTGCTCATAAATTGAAAAAATCCCCAAAAAGAAAACACTGGTAAATGAGTGGACTGGTTGGTGTATAAGGCATATTGTGTTGAAAGTACCTCTTCTAAACTTTAGATACAGATGGAGGATAGAGGGATAAAATAAATTAAAGGTATGCAGTGTAAAAGGATATGGATAGTTGTGGTGCACAGTTTTGAAACCATGCATGGATGTCGTTTTTGGAAATATAACTATTTAAGATAGAAGTTGGAAGTGTGGATTTGAACCTGTTAAGCACAAAACTACTACATTTCTCAGAAGGGTAGATGGCTGGTCTTTTTGTCTTCTAACGTTAACGGAAAGTGTCCAACTTCATGGTGGAAAATTCCAGATGTTGGAATATTATGGAAGGTGTGGTACAGCAGCACAGCCAGTGGTTTGATCCAGCGTGGATTCGGTCCCAGACGCTGCTATCCAACCCTCTCCACATGTGAAGCAGAGCGATGTGCCTCATTGCCTGCCCAGCATGGCTTACACAGTCTGGTGGCTCTGGCTGCCACCCTCATGCGTGGCTTTCTCTGCCCAGGCCAGCCTGTGGCTCCCAGGTCTGGAAGTGGACCAGGGCCTCCGCTGTCTCCCCCGCCAACAGCTGGAGCAGTGCTTCAGGGCTCTACTGGCTGCAGGCGATGAATCACCTGCAATTAATATTTATCTCCTGCCTGCTGCACAGCGGCCTCCAGGTGAGGTATCTCCTTCCACCCCTGTAAATATGTGATGGGCTGCTTTTAAAGGATTCTGATTGCACTGCAGGAAGTAGGCTGGGAGAGGGCATCTTGAGCATTTGGGGGCTTTGCTTTTTGGCCAGGGCTGTGTTCATTTTTTGCATCTTTTTGATCTAGTCGTATTTTTTGTGTTGAAACCGTGTAGAATATCCATTTAAAGTCATATCATGTAGTAAAACAAAGATAAAAAAACTGTCAGCAAAACAATGGATTTAAATCATCTTTATTCACAAACCGATAAGCCAAAGCATTATGCATAGTAAGCTGCAGGTCCTCCGCATGCCAACAACAAATCTCAGATAGTAGAGCTCAAGTAGAGCTGGGCAATATGACAATATTTTATTGTAACGTAATCAATTTTGTTATCGTGACACACAATATGCTTTTATGAGTAGATTGTGGATATCTATAACTGCACATTTCATTACGAAGAGTGTAATCAGTGTTATTTAATTTGTTGTTGGTGCATTTTGTCTACATGAACATATAGACAAAATGCACCCATATATTGTATATCGTAAAAATGTTTTTAAATACCGTGATATGAATTGTTTTCCACATCACCCAGCTCTGTCTACAAGTTCTCTGAAGATGCCCTGTGGTATTTGGCACCAATACATTAGCACTTCTCACTTCTTTCACTTGTTCTAGCATGTCCCACAGATGCTTAGTCGGATTGAGAACTAGGGTATTTGAAGGCCAGGGTTTTGAACAGTCTGAACTCTGTCATGTTTCTCAAACCATTCCCAAACAATGTGAGCATTCCTAGTATTTTTCCTAGCATTCCTAGTAAAAAAGGCCACTGCCATCAAGGGTGCACCAGGTCCGCTACAGTGTTTACGGCACGTACCAAAACCCAGGGTTTCTCAGCAAAGCATCGGCGTTCATCAGGTTGTTTTCTTCCCATCTTGCATCCTGGTGCAGTCACTTCCCCAGATAAGCTGCCAAACTTATTGGACCAGGCCAACCTTTTCAATTTCTCCAAGGTTCCACACACCATTGTAAGCACTTTTGAAAGTGGACAGGGGTCACCCAGCACCATATGCAGTTAAAATAGCTAGATTTCTACAAAAATATTAGTATCAGATATCAATAATGGATTTGTTACATTGACAAAATTATGAATATTATCATTATTCAATTAATTGGCGAGTACGTGGCATTGTCCTGTTAATTACAAAAATGTTTTATTGACCTAAAGACCAATTTTAAGGCCAATTAGCCTAACATAGATTAATAGTTTTTGTACTCTGGCTCTCATACCGAATAAGTAGACACACACACATTCTCCTCTTTCTCCCTCTCTCTCTCTCTCTCTCTCTCTCTCCTCTCATTTCCAAGCTCTCAGTGGTGCACCTGCAGGCATGCACTCAGATCTCACCCTGGCAGGGGGATCAAAGTCATAATGCTGGACTTTTGAAATCGTTGGCCAAGATCATAGGAGCAGTTTTTGGAGCCACCCACCTCTACGTTTATATTCAATGCTAAAAGAACATCTCCTCCCTGCAGGAGTACAGCATGCAGCCAGCTGGGTAATGGAGTTTTCAGATGGGTCACTCCTGATGACTCCTATAGGCTTTTAGGGCCCGTCTGTGATGTGGTGATTAGTACCCCTGCCTCCCTTTGCTAGCTGGCTGACATGATCTACAGCTCCCCATCTCATTCGCATGCGCGTACCGTGATCTCAAGCTATTCGAGTGTACATAAAATCCTTCTTTATGGTTCGCCGTAAAAGCTGAAAAAGCAGCAATGGATTTTATCCTATTCCTTAAAAATGGACGCTCTTATCTTTTGTGTTTAACCCTGTAGGCCTCTCTCTCTCTCTTTATATATATACTCTATATATATAATATTCTTCACTTACAGTAAATTCTACTAGTGTCAACAATGGTGAACCACGGCTAGCTGGGTTAGGTGCCGGATGACACATTATGTGAAATGGTTGCTTCCTTTTGCCTTTCCCTTGCGTTTGATTTGGTGTGGCTAATTGGTGCTGAATGTGTAAACTTTGCCAACATTACATGGGTTTCATGGGAGCGCATGGCAATTACCATGGGGACAGGCTTTTTTTTTGGATGATTTGCTGTCTGTAAGATTGAGAGACGCCTCAGGGAGCTTCCCATGTCCCTTTCTCGCCACAAAGGGAAGAGAATGAAGTGCCTGCCTTTGTCCCCCACACAAATAGGCACTACCAGGGGGACCAGCGTTCCCCTTGGAGGCGTCATTGTCTCCCTAACAAGTCATAGCAAATATTAATATTCATATTTTTACAGGCCCAGAGAAGCCACCATAACTCTTTCCATTCGCTTCCCATTGAATCTATTATGCATGAGCATGAGCTTTTTTTTTCTTTCTTACATTCATAATATGTGAATGAAAGAGATGTTCTCCATATGAAAGGTTGCTGTGTCACGCCCCTAAAGAGACTGCAGAGATAAAAAATTATAATTACATCTTTCTCCCATGTAATTCTGTGATTATGCTGTCCCATTATCCAGGAGAACGCAGATGTGCTCCAACACTGTGCGGAGCGAATCTCTTAGGACCCCGAAAGGAAAAGTACTTTTCATCGGGTCAATATTATATATTTCAGATGAAATGTTTTCTGTATTTAAACCGCTCCATCAAAGAAGTGCTGGATGAAATCCCACTGTCTCTGCTCTGCTGACGTTCATTGCCTGAGCAGTCATTAATGGCCTAATAAAACGGAAGGCTCTCCAGAATGCATAATGTAAAGGAGAGGGCTTAAAAAAAAACAAAAAAAGAAACATGGCTGCTGGTTGCGGTGGGCTCGGGGAACACCACTCGCCGAGCTGAAAATCAGGTCTGCTTTTCCTAATAAGGGGCAACACTTAAAACCACGTGGTGAAAGCCATGACATAGCTAAACAGCTAGCTGAGAAGATCATTTACACATGAAGACAGCTCCTGTCATGCTGCGGATATCAGAAACAACAGTGACAGGTAGTTCTCATTTCATTACATGTAACAGTAAGAGCATAAAAAGAAAATCCGTCGGTTGAAATACTGCATGAAGAATGACTTGATCCTTCTACCCACCAAATTTAGCCCACCATTCTGCCGTCTTTTGCTTGAGGTACGCCAGGATTCCAAGGACAACAGCAGCCAGGTTTTATGTTCTGGCTTCTCCAGTATATTATATCAAAGAGGATTTCTTTGAACACTGCTGCACAGTTCACAGCCATAAAACTGCACCTTAAAGTATATACTGGATCTAATTAGCACTGCCCTGACCATCTGTACTGACCAGCCTGAGAGGTTTGTTGAGCGGGATAATGAAAAATTGATTGGCGAGGTGAAGGATGCATGTACTGTCCATTTGAGTTGATGCAGTGTGTTACATTCAGCCCCCTTGACACCTCAATTAGTACCTCTACAGTGTAGAGTGAATATAAACAAAGCCCTGACCCTTAAGATAAATAGATGTGTGGAGCCATTGATCTAATTACAAAGAAACCTTGGCTCTCTAGATCACCAGGAGCACGAGAAATACGAACTCTTATCGTCACAGGAACTCAGTGTTCCTGTACTGATTAAGTCACTCTATGTATTTAAAATGCTGTCAGTGGCTCTTATTGTATAAGAGTGGGGGCAGATCCCAAAATAATTTTGTCAGGATCTCGAATGGAACTAGATATGCACTAGTTTTGAAGAGTGGTTTCTAATACACATTGCTAGTTTATCAGGTACACATTCTGTATAGGTACGCAGTTATTGATTGTAGCCCTGAAATGGACTTCCATAGGATCACTGCTAGCCATTTATTATTTGGGTGGTGGACCATTCTCAAGCAGTGAACACCAACATTGTAGTGGTATGTTAGTGTGTGTTATGTTGACATAGCTATTAGACTCACTACTATGTTGAGCATGGCAGACCACCTTAATATTATGTAGTCATTGGTGGTCTGAGAGTGATGCCTTCCCATTGAGGAAAGCAGATTGGCAGAATTCCAGTTCCAGTAAACCTGATACAATGAAGATGTAGGTACAGACCTAAGGCAGACCTAATAAATTGGCAATCCACAGATTTTTTGGTTAAATATGTAGAATATGTTTATAGGAATAGCCAGTTTTTAAAATATGACTCAAGAAGTTAACAAAGCGCTGTCTTGCTTAGCAGACACCGCTATCTGGACTCCCGTACTACTGCTCCTGTAACTCATTGGCTCTCTATCATTGAGACCCACACAGTTCCATTACCTCGGACAAGTCAAGGACATTAACGTGACGCTGACCTGAATTATGGGTCATCTGTCATAGGGTCTTGTGGTGAGGTCCTGTGATGGTGAGAGATGAAGGTCCTCGCTCTGTCCAACGAGGCGTCCAGAGAGATGCCCGAGACGAACGACCCGTGAGTGGAGACACACCTTTCATGTTTGACAGCAAGGGCTGTCCTGAAGAATCGCCATGCCCTCCTCCTCCTTCCAGTGGTCCAGTCTAATCCTGAGGAGACAACCAGCCCATGGGGGTTGGTTGACCATGGACCCCCTCCCCACCCTGCTCCTTCCATCACGTCTTAATGAACGTAATCAGACGCCTCCTAGTGACCCTGGGTCAGAACTCTCTGTACCATCTCTGTGATTCACACTCAGATGAGCCCCATTACAATGAGCAAGACTGTTATTAGCCGAAACATGAATCAGGCTGATACATTTTTCTTTACTGTGCAATGACTCAGCCATAAACGACCATCACACTACATCAGTCCATATATATCTTATCTGAGACTATTAAGCAAAATCAAGCTCTGCTGGTGATGGTGATGAAACTGCAAACTGGAAAGAGAACCAATAGTAAAATGGCACACTAAAGACCAGTGGACAAAAAGGCATATCTGCCTGTGATTTATTTACATATTCCAGGTATCATTTTTCATCCTGTCAGTACGACCATGCAGCATGAAAATATTCCACAGCGCAGGTCGGGGGTTTTGGCGCAGGCCACGGGGAAACCTGATTGCGCAGGAAGCTGCATTAACTAATGCGCTTATTTTGAGAACAGCAGACGCTCTTGTATGTCCCAAAGGTTTGGCAGTACTGCACACTGTCACTGGTTTCCATTAGAGCTCCACATCTCCAAAGCAGTCTTGGCACCTTCTGCATGACACACAGTCAGATGGCCAGATGTTAGCGGCTGGAGACCATGCATAAACCCGGCACTGAAGGGGGATTAGCCGAATCATTCCAAATATTTTGATGGAGGGTCCTTGCTTTCCAACCAGCAGTACTAATTATGTGGTAATTCCAAAGCAATCGCGTTGGCCCACAGTCTTAATAACCTCACATTCATGCAATCATGCAAATGGAAACCTCTCCTTCTTTCTCTCTCTCTCCATCTTTTCCTTTTTCCCCCTGCTTTTTCCTTTCTCTTTCTTCCTGGCGCGCCGTTGTCGACGTCCTGCTCCAGGCAGGGAAAGTAGGCCAGAATTACTTTTGCTTGGTTATCCCCAATGAAGCGTGGCTGGGAGATTCTCATTGCAGGAGCACACAGCCTGCACGAGCACGAGTCCAAGAGGTGGGCAGATGGAGAGACAGTTTTGGGCCAGCAGGTATTTTTTTGACTTCTGCTTTGCCTTTGTTTGGTTTTTCATCTTTCTTGTGGAGCTTGAAATAACGTCAGCTTTACTAGAGTGAGGATGTGGATAAATTGGACGTAAGACCAGACATGAATCTGGCTTTATATGCGTAAACAACATTTTGCTAAATCGCTAAGGTAAAGGCAGGCATCAGCGCCTGATAAGCTTCCTGCGTTTGAGCTGGCTGACATTTCACCTACGCTAATGCACAAACCAGGAGTTTGCACGGTAGTCTTGATCTTGATTCAGGGAGAAAAGTGGTCTTTTGGCTGTTGTACTGTAGGCTTTGATATGATATACAATAACTTCTTTGTTTCAGTGTTTTAGCAAGCTCGAGTCAACACATGGATTGTAATATTATATCCATTTCTCATGGAAGCCGTATCATGTCCAGCGGTTTGACTTTGGCACAGCTATCGCTGTCCCTCTTGGGCGTATCGTTTATTAAAACACAGCCAGCCGGCCTTTTTTTTTTCTTCCTCCTGTGGGGACAAAAAGCATGAGCTTTCTCTTACCATTTTCTGAGTGAATGAGTAGGCCTCGGTCCAACAGAGGGGGGATGGCTTTGCTCTAAGCAGGGAAAGACTCTGAAGGATACTTTGCTGATTGCCTTGGTCTTAATTGTTCTCTTAATTAGGCTACAGCGGTGTTTGCAGCTGGAGGGGAAATGGTGTGTGCATGCGCGTGTGTGTGCCGCTGTGTGTTGTTTTCCTGTATGCTTTTGCTGAACAGTGTGGAGAGAAGAGCGTTGAGAGCCATGAGAGAGACATGGACGTACCACGGTTCAATCTGCCTAATCTCTCGTGCTCTCTCGCTCTCTCTCTCTCTCTCTGTCTGAATCTCATTCTCTGCTCCTCTTTCAGCATTCCTCCCACTCTCCCTCAGCACATCCCTCGTGCTCCTCTCTATCTGTCTCTCGCTATCTCTCCATCTCCTTCTGTCTGTCTCTCAGCACCCCTCCTCCCTTTTCTTCCTCTGTCTGAACTGGTTCCAGAAAGACCCTCTGGTCATCTCATTGTATCATCTCCTTTTATGAAGACTTTTTAAGAATTTTTATGCCCCAAAAAGTCACTTCCACCAATAACGAGAACATTTTTGCAGAGATAAAACTTAATTGCATCTGTAAATCATACCTCTCCGATGGTATTCCGCAGGAGCTCATTTCCGTGTGCTGCTCTCGTTTGTGGCCTCATGTTTTGGGTTCACAGATCTAAGAGTTGTTTGCATGACTCAACACCTGTGTGTGTGTGAGAGAGCAGACTGCCTCTCTGTGAAGTGTTCAAGGCTGGGAACGATGCCTGTGTGGCTCCTTCAGGCCCTGCCTGGGCAGCTGGCCCTCATTAGTGCATGCTCCTGCACCGATCATTTCCCTGTGTACGAACAGGTTAAATCATGGGAGGAAACATTATCTAGCGGCCCCTTCTTCTCTCTATACCACGGAATAATCATTAAAGCCACGGAGCTGAGATTTCACCACCGCTGCACTCGGAGGAGCCTCATTGTTTTACAGAGTTACAGGCATGTAGGCCTTCTCTTTTACAACATATGCTACGAATGTAAAGGAATAGTCGCATGAAAACGCAAACTTGCACAGCTTCACACTTACCCCTCTTGTAGTCGATCAGCTGACACATGTTTTGGACTGTTGTAGTTTTGCTCTAAAGCAACAAGGCTAATGTAGCTACACTCATAAAAGTAAAGGGGTTCTTTGAGCAATGCCATAGCAGAAGGAGTTTTTGTCATTAATTCCTTAATGTTCTTTACCAAACGTAAAGGTTCTTCAAAAATACAAAAATGCTTCTTTTTGGAACCAAAAGAGGTTCTTTTATGGTATCACTCCTTTGTAACTACTCCTTTGTAGCACCATCATTTTAAAGAGTGTACAGACAAAAACACAACATTCTAAAAAAAAAAAAATATCAACTGTCAAACTAGCCATCACATCTAGCTAGCACTTAGCACTTATTACCAATACTCCGAGTGTGTTATTTACATTGATGGCAGAGCCAATATTACAGAGGTGGGTTAATGTAGTATTAGGAGTCTTGCCCAAGGACAGTACAGTCACCCAGAAAGAGAAATGGAACCTGCCTGTCTAGCAAGTCTGCTTACATCATCCTGAAATATGTGGCTAGCCACTAAACCTTAGCTTAGGATCAATAACAAGCGAGTTGACAACTTTGTTAACACAACACATAATTAAGCAAGTGCAACAACACAAGACAAGCAAGCAGCTATTGGCTTATTACAGACTAGTCCAAAAGAAAGAAGGGCTGCTTATCATCTGTCTCATATTATACTATATCTTAGCCAGCCCGAGATTTACTCTTGTCCGGTGTTTTGATTAGTCACTCTCCTTTTTTCCTCTTCCTTGCTTTTGCCAACAACGCCGTTTGTGGTCTCTTCACAGCCTCTGCCATGATGTCCAAACTGGGAATACTCAGCTAAAATTCATCTTATTGCTAGCTGAAGGCCAGTAGTTGCTTGAGTGTGATGTGTGCTGTAAAGTTACACAGTGCAATAGCCGACGTTAGGAGCCTGGAGTGGTAATGACAACGAGTCCAACATTCTCAATATTGCAAGTCAGTGAACCTTCTATATGAATTTGAGGCTGCTCTTTTTAGGGCAAAATTGGAACATAATGTTGCTTATAAGCAAATAAGCAATTTTTTGGATGTAAACGTGTGAAATTTAGAAGTGCAGGTCAATCCTACGTCAATATATGTACCTCTTATGTCTTGGGAATAATGGAGTAAACACCTTTGGTGTTACTTTGGAGGACACAGATAATGCAGGGGAAGCATGCTGAAGAAATTTGAATTGCTTCACATTGCGTTTAACCCCCTTCTAATGCACATCTCATGCTCTCTGAATCCACTGAGCTCACCCATCTGACCTGTAATACAAGCCAGCGAAAGGGAGAGAGAGGCAAGAAGCGGGAACAGGGAAGAGAAGGTGATTACGTCAGCACAGGCGGCGCGTTCAGAGTTTTATGATTAATTACCCGTTGTCTTCTGTACGCTGGCTTGGATACGAATAATCTCCCCTTTGACGAGGTGAACGCGAGCGTGGTGGGTTTTAATCAGCGCTGCAAGTGGGGCGGAAAACACCTGTTCCTGGCTGCAGGTGAACAGTTCAGTTTAGAGAGCAGGGTGGGATGGGATGTGTTCCTCCAGTCCCCTCAGCAATGCCATATAACTGTCCTAATCCGTGTACTCCCCCATCGCTCTTTTTTGTTTCTCCTGCCGTGTCTGCTTTGCTTGCTCTGTTGTGCAAGGGGCTGAGGGATTACACCCAGAAATCAGCCTGCAAGATGGCTGCAATTAAGGAGTGCCTACCTGCACGTCATCCGTTCCGTCTCATCTGTTAGTCTTTATTGTGAGCAGCCCACTCCTCGCTCCTCGCTAAAGGAAGCAGTGTGCATGTATAATGCAGTTACGCTTCTACTGATGCATGAAGCTCCGTGTCTGCTTCTTGTCAAGACCTTGCCACTAAAGTCAATTTGCTCGGGCTCAACAGAATTTAATATTTCTTTAATCAGATAAACAAGGATGTTACGTAGGCCGGCTCTATTGATAGGAGGAAATAATTAAACTTGGCTCAGAATAATTTCACCCGCAGTGCATTACAGTAAACTCCATAAAATCCCAGCCAGCACCCACCCCTCCCCCAGCTCCCATCGCCAGGTTTTTATTGCTGTACAATAAGATTGAGATCTGGGATGAGGCAGAGGAAGAGGAAGATCGAGGAGAGCGAGACTTTTGCAGGAGGGAGAAGATTCCATTAATGCCTGTCTGTTTTGCTTCCTCCCTTTCAGCACGTGGCGACGATAACCCGTCTGCCTGGCCCGATGTAGAGATGAGACGGACATCAAAAGTTAAACCCCAGGTCAGTAAGGATACAGGTACAATATCTCAGCTACTCAGCATGACTGTCAAAACAAATATCAAGGTAATTGACCACGAAGACAAGCTGTCTCCAGAAAAAACACAAAGCAAAATCAAAAGAATGCTCCACCAGCCACCAGTGTGTTGTGCAGTGCAAAGACACACTTGAAGACTTTGGGCGAGGAATTCTTCAGAACGGTGGGGCGAATGGCTGGGGCTACATTACCTCTTCATCTGGGCACTGTATAACATTGTTAACTGTGACGTTCTCAAATGAATCCAGACCCGTGGTGCGGTAATGAGGCCTTATTGAATCTCGGTGTGCGGGAGATTAAACCCACCTGGGTCACCGCTACGGGACTTCAAACTCCTCTTGGACAGCCCCGCCACTGCCCCGTTTCCACAGCAGGGAACGACTGACGTCAACACCACAACACCACCCCGCTGCTCCTCGCTATGTTACTGTCAAGGTCACGGAACATAGCGTGTGGCTTGCATACTACTGTTGCACACTACACTCAAAAAAGCCTATTTCTTCCAAGAACCAAGTACAAGCCAACAAGTTTGCTTTCAGTTTTTGAAGTGCCCTCACTGCTATCAAGCTTAACCTCTGGGAAGGTCCATGTTGGAGCTGCCGAGGTGTGCTGGTACTGAAACACAATACTCCTTGATCATGCTTCTAAATGGAAGCTGAATTTATCAACTTGCGAATGAGCAGTCCCATCCCTGTCTGTAATTATTTAGACTCCATTTTTAGTTAATTATTGTCATTAGCATTATGTGTTCTAAGTGCATGCATAATTTTGCAGGGGAAAAAAAACTCAGATGAGCATTTAAGACGAGCAGAACATTTGGTTTTTGGGGAACTGATAGAAAACAGCCGGAAAACAGCTGAAAAGGGAGCAATTATTTTAATGATCTTACAAACGCAGATGTGGTAAATTAGATTTAGGTTGCTGCTTGCCTACTGGTGGCAGTGAGGAAGCTGTTAGCAGCAGCGTGTGGAGCTGCAAACGTCTCTGCAATGAACAGGACAAACTTATGTTCCTTGCTTCTTCACATGTGGGAGACAGTGGGAGGCGCAAATTGTTGAAGAGCTGTGAACTTGAAGGCGCAAAGGTTTAATGGCACTTTTCTTTTGTTTTGTTATTTTTTTAGAGCATTCAGTTTAATTTATTGTGGGGAGGTATTATTGAGAAAGGGTGCAGTATTTTTAGGTGTACTGGTGAAGTGTGTGGCTTGGCTGAGGTATAGAAGCAGGTAGCAGCTGCTGTTGTTGGCACTGTGACCAGGTCACTCATACAAGTCTCAAATCACTTATGTGAGCTGTACGTGATGTATGGAACTTTCATGAGCAAAAACACAGTCACTCTGTGGCTTAAAAAACACTCTTATATCTTGCTGCCTGTGTGAATATCTGTACGGTGAATTTTTGACCTGACACTTATGAATACATGTTTTCTGATATTTACTTGATAATTTCACTCAAAATCTAATCCTACATGATCCTGCATTACATAGTCATCCATGAAGGACCCTATTTACATGGTTCTCTGTAGATCTGTGACAATATTAAGTAGTCGTTGGATGCTTAAATGGTTCCTGGTGGTTGAAGGAGCCAAAGAACACATTTATCGAGTACTTTAAGTTGGTCTTTGACATATAAGTAGTGGAAGTAGGTGACTTTGGGGTAAAGAAAATGCTCAGATGCAGACTAAGATTATAAGCCTATTTACAGCCTTGTTAATTTGCCTCAGAATGAAGCATGCTAATTTTTATTTTGAAACAAAAGGAGCTGTACTTTTATTGGCTGGTTTATGGCACTGCGATGGCTCACAGGAGCCACATAGCATAGCATAGCATAGCTTATTACTGTAACAGAAATATTGTAATTCTTTCTTACTGAACAGTGCTGCTGTCCTCCCAGTGTCTTTTCTGTGTGGTGTGTGGTTGGTGCTTCTCCTATCTTGAGTGTTGTGTTAGCTTTTAGACTGTTATGTAACAGTTTTTGGGGTTTTGAAAGTGCCAGTTTTTACAGCTTGATTTTGGTTATGCTGGAATCCCTTTTCATTATTAATCATAATAATAATAATAACTTTTTTTATATAAAACTTTCATACATTGAAATGCAATTCAAAATACTTCAGTTCCATATAGAACCTTTCTTCTTAGCGTGTAAGTCTTGATCTAGATGACTGTATTATTGTACGGCAAATTTGCACTGATGCTAAGAGTAATCAGAACTTCTGGTCTGAGTTAACAGAATGGCAAATTGCCTCTGCACTGCACTGTTGTTATGGAGCTGAAAGCACCACAATGGGCTTTAGTGAAGAGAATTACTTTTGGGGGGGGGGCACACTTTCCCCAATAAAACCGTTGGGTGCGAGTAAACTGTGAAACACATAAACACCTTGCAAACATTACCATGGTACATTGGCAGAGCAAGTGGGTAAAGTGCTTTGGCATAAATATTTCGGCATTGGCGCTTGTTTCAGCGAGGTTCTTTTTAAAAGAACATAAAACGCCGTCTGGGATGAGAGAGGGAAGGAGAAGGCGAGAAGGAGAAAGTGAGTGAGAGGAGGAGATGAAGAAGAAGAAGAAGCAGAAGAAGAAGAGGTGCTCTTTTCTTTTCTTGGGAGCATCGCAGCGTGAGGAAAAGCTTGTTAAAATCCTAATAGTGGCTATCAAAGGGTATTGATTATCCTTCCCGGCCTGTTTGGGTGACAAAGTGAGCATTAAGGTAGGACCCCTGTGTCGGCTGCGTTGTCCTCCAGGGTGTCCTGCTCCCCAATGGCCGGCCGCTGAGTGGTGAGAAGCCTGCCTGGAGCACCTCCACCATTCAACCTCCTGCCACCAGATAATCCACTTTACAGGCTCACATCAAACAGCCTGCCCTGGGGTCTGGGGAGCAAGCTGCAACCTGTTCAGACTGCACACAACACACATATGGAGCACTCTCTCTCCCTCATCTCTCTCATCTGCATGAATATTGCACACATGCAGGCATATCTCATACCTGCACTGGTCTGGGGTGTTCGATCATGAGAGGCTTTGCCTTGAACATAACCTTTTGGTTAATGTACACCTTAAGCCAAACGGTTAAGAAGCAATACTAGATTTGTACAACATTATGTTTGTAAAATAAACACCACATCTTGTAATACACAGTAATGTGTTTATTAACTGCACCCACTGTTTTATTAGTCCTAATCATATCCACCTGATTCTTAGAGGGTCCTGAAGGCCCCATTAACTGGATCAGGTGTGACAAATTGGGAATTTGTTAAATAATAATAATATTAATAAAACATGGTAAATGTAAAGCCCTGTTGTCAGTGAAAGAGCATAAAGTTACCCAAGAACAGAAAGCAGTATTTTTCTTGGCTTAGTTGAATAATGCGAGTTTGGTGCATATAAGTGACATACCGTGAACAGAAAATCTGGCATAACCAAAACAGGGTGTTAAACAGGACTCTCTCAAAACCCCAAAGGCTGTTATGAAACAATCTTTATTTTTTTATTTATACCTCCAAAATGTACACACATCCCATGAGCTAAAGTTCTGTTAGCTTTAGTTAAAGCTAGTGACACAGTCAAATGCAACAGCCACTGCTTGAAAATGACATAAAGTATGGTGTTGTTGACGCAGGAATCTGTGTATTCCTTCCAGCTCTTCTCCCTTTGGTAGTCAGCTGAGCTAGTCTAGTGTGTTTTTTGAGGTAATGGACAATGGAGAAGACAGATAGTAAAAGACGGTTGGCTATCATTAGCTTTTAGCCTAGCGTGGATCCCCTTCTGTCGAAACTGGCACAGGAGAAGCTACGATCATGACAAATGGAATTCCCATAACTAGCAGTCTTGTGGGAATGTGCTGCTTTCCAGTGTTGCAGATATCGTCAACATCTCTATTTTTGTCTGTTTTCATTTTTCTCCATGGTTTGTACACTGTAGCTGCTCTGTACATTGTGTAAATCATTCTGGATGAGTAGACTATTAGAAATGCTCTAAATTATTTTACATTGACTTTCTTTTAAAGTTAAAATATTTTTTTGCCTTCTCCTGTAAAGTCCCCATTTGGTTTTCCACATGGTTTTTATTGGACAGTGACAATATTCTGACGAAGTGGCTTTTGTGTTTTACTTGCTTCATAGCTTTAGTTAAAGATGGTGTGTGTGGTTGGTGTGGCGCAACAGATAACACCACTGCCTGGCACTGAGCTACCACACTGTGTGGGAGACTGGGGTTCGATTCCCGGCCCACCAATAAGAGTTCTTGGGCAAGACTCCTAACACTACATTGGCCCACCTCTGTAATACAAGTAACCCTCTTCGCTCTGGATAAGAGCGTCTGCTAAATGCTGTAAATGTAAAGACAGGTTTTTGTTGTTGTTGTTGTTGTTATGATTTATAATGTTCATGATAGAGAATGTATTGAAGGTAGTTCTTTTAAAATGGTCTGTATTAAACCAGAATGGGTCATAGTCATAGAACCCATTTATGCTAGTATATAGAAGCCTTTTTGAACAGTGCATGGGTTGTGTTTGCTGAAAGTGTAAAGGTCAATGCTTGCTTTGTATCTTTTAAACATTGTGTTTAGCTTAGAAGTGAATGAAGAGTGAATCTCACATTCTCATATACTTGCATCATCTCCACTGGTAATGTATCAAGGGCATTTACTGCTTGCTAAAGGCACTATTTTGACTTTAGTTTTAGATTCGTTGACTTCCACTTTTTTCTGTGGCGAGTTTACTTGTGAGAAGTTGGCTGTTTGTGATTACTCTTTCATTGTACGGCTTCCTTAATATAAGCCTTCCTCACTGTGCATAATAAATAGGGTGCATGAACAACAGAGGTCTCTGGAGGAAATGGAAGCAAGTACTGAAAAAGACGAGTACTTTATCCCTGCCAAGCATGGCCAATACAGTACATGGAAAAACTGAATAGCAGATGAAGTTGCCTCCGGTTTAAGTGCATTTTTACTCCGAGCAATTTTTGATTTCAGTGAATGCTGAGGAAATGCAATAAAGCAAGATAGGGCTAGGGTTATAAAAAGCATGTTATACATAAAGCATGATAACAACCAAATTAATGGATGTCTTCTTTAAATATGCATGGGATAAACCTCTGGTTTTGGACCCACTACATGGAAATCCAGTTTCATTATTATTATTATTATTATTATTATTTTATTTATTTATTTATTTATTTATTTATTTAATTATTTGTTTATTGGATAGTTCTATACCATTTTTTAAACATAAGGAGTGAGCTTTTCTACACATTTTATACCATTTCTGTGTAATTGAAAGAATTTGATTTGTCTTCTTTATGATTGGTTTTGTGAAGATTTTGAATTGATTATTTATTAATTTTTTTATTTATTATATATGTATTTATTATATATTATTTATTTTTCTCCTTCTGATCCACAGCATTTTTTATCTGGCTATATATATCTGGCTATATATATATATATATGTGTGTGTATATATATATATATATATATATATATATATATATATATATATATATATATATATAATGAATTTGTGTGCTGAGCATTGATAAATCCGTTGATATTCCAGTGTTCATAATCTTTCTGGCCTTTATTATAAATCTGAGCTGAGCAGAGAGAAGGAACAGCTGTGTCTCTCTTTAAGCACCCAGTCGACTTCCTGTGTGTCTGTGCAGTATCAATGCTTGCCTTAGCACACCCACTTCGCCAGAGGCTAATAGGACGGGCATTCGTGGGCCTTACCATCCTTGTGCAAGCTGGAGCCCAATCGGGTAAGGGAGCACGTGCCCCCCCCAGCTCAGGATGCCAACATGTCCACATGCCAACATGCCAACATGTCCACTTCACAGTTTACCATACCGCCCTATCCCCAAACGGTCACAGTCTCTATAAGATTGACTCCGTTCTGGCCTGTTTGTACTGCCAGACAGAGCCACAGCACAAACTCACAGTCACAACAGAGTTACAGTAACACAAGGCATTCACCCTGTCACACACAATCTCAGTCATGACACAAATTACATCCAATGATTGTCAAACGTGTTACATCTTCAAGGTTAAAGATGCGATGTGCTACAACTGAGAATGGCATATTTGTGTGGACCTGGCCTTGATTATGGAGGTGTTTTGAAACTGGGACGTGCAAATTCCCAGTGACATGTGAAATGTTTAGGTGAATTAATCCACAGCAGTGGTGTCTCTGGAGAGATGTGCCAGTAGCGTGACACTGCGGATGCTCTGGGCTGTTTGGAAGATCTGCAATTTATTCATGATTATAACCACAGCTCAGCAGGCTGGGCCAGAAGCAGACCATGCATTACACTCTGTACATCCAGCACTCATCAGTATCCAACAGAAGCTCTTTGTTAAAAACCTAAAGAAAGTCCAACTTTTAACCTTAAAAGTACTGTTATTATTATTTCTCACTTGTAGTGAGATGTGAAACCATCAGAGAAATTCTCCTTAGCTGATGCCACATTTATGTTTGGAAGAAGAAGAGAAGGTCTTGTTTTGCAGGAAATTGAAAAAAAACCTTTGCAGTTTTTGAGTTTTTGATAAATAATAAATTGACAAAACAAATGGAAATACACTGTTTATACAAAACATAAACAAATATGAATGTAATATAGAACTGCTTTATAACAATACAGATCCATAAACAGTTCTTTGCAAGAATAAACTGTAGTGTAATATAGTATAACTTGTAGTAGAATATATATATATTTTCAAATCGAAACTACTACTAAACTACTAAACAATCAGGGACAAAATCTGATGTGAATCTATGTACCCTTTCGAATGAAAACAGTGAGGGAAGGGGTTCACCACAATGTTAGTAGTTCTAAAATATGTGCCTCCCAACGACATAACAGTGGTGCCCCACAGGCCACTGATGCCAGTAACTCGAGCAAGAGTTACAGAGCAGTGTGTGAGTAATGAACACCTTCTGTCACTTAATACAGTCCATGCCACGACATCTCACTAATGTTATCCAATCTAAGAGTAGTTATTTCCATTATTAAGTAGGTGATCGTAGTATTCTGATATGGCTGAGTATATATATAATCAATATTGTAAGTAATTTGTTATTGACAACATGGTCGTGCCCCCTTGCTATGAGCTCTAAAGGGCTAAAGTAAGCATCAGTATTAACAATAATAGTAACACGAATGTAAACAGTGAGGAAATGGGTTCACCACAACATTAGTAGTTATAAAATAAGGTAATTTTACAGAACCGCGTTAAATATGATGCCTGTTAAGGTTAAACTATGAAGCTAGAAGTTCCTGATGATTTTTTTGGAGGGGGGGTGTTTAATGTCATCTTCCTTAACAGCAATGTGCTATGGAAAGCAAAGAATACTCCAAGCCTGATCGTCAAGACTAGCAAAACTGAATAAAACTAATAAGATAAAGACGTTAATTATGAAAATCAAGTTTTTTCCCTGGTCTGATTTAGGATTTGTTATTGAATATGAAAATAATAAAAAAATACCTGGTTTTTAGAAGCATCCATTAAATGGTTATTTAGGTAGCCAAACATGTTTTTCTTCTGTTGTAACGTTACAAAGTCACACAGTTACTATTAATACATCAAAAGACGTGAAAGAATAATTGCTTTCTATGACACCTTTAAATCTCCATCGGTAAGCTCAGATTTGCACCCCCATACCGTATCCCACTGCTTAACCATTTCTAGGGTAACATCCATGAATTGCTCTTTAGTATTTATAAAACATGAGGGAAATGGCTGGTGTGGATATCCTGCGTGTTAATCAGCGAATTCTGGGCTCCAGTTGGCTTCCAGAAAGGCCACCAGAGCAGGATCCCCCAACCCCCATCGTCTTCAGCCCTGGCAAAGTAAGGCTGCCTTCAGGCCCATTTATACAATGTTTTATATATGACATGGGCCATTACGGTCCGATGAGACTTAGTTATTAATGAAATGCACTGCTCTTAGGGTGTAACTTTTTAGCAAACAGTCATCAAATATTCAGCATTTGTTTATGTACGTCTATTCCGGCCATGTTATTAAGCATAAAGGGTGGCGTCTAATTTGAATGTCCATTTCTTTTGGATAAAAAAAGAGAGAATTACACAGTTCCCTGCAGATGGCAGATCTCCACAGCAAGATGTTGTTGGACTGTTTTAGAGCTGCATGAAGTTGAACAGCTTAGCTCACTCCTGTGCAGTGATGATTCAGGCTATTAAAGGAGAAAAAAAAGAAAACATTGGCCAATGCTTGGGCCTTTTTTTATTAAATTCATGGGCTAGTTGCTGAAAAACATTTAGGCTGAGTGATCTTACCATTTCAGTGCACTCCTGACAAGGCCTAAGCCTGTGAATTATTTAATGGTGGCTCTACTTTTGCAGAATTATTTAAAGTATCATAATTGCAGTTCAGCTTCCCGAGCCTCATCGTGGAGTTGAGATTTCTACTGGGAGCGATCACAATCAGGGATTGGTGTAACGTTACAGCCCGTGTATAAAAATATCTTCTTAATGACAGGCAAATTGGGGGAAAGTGTTGACCTGAAGCTAGACCAAACACAAGACAATATTTTCGTAGCAGAGGGAGAGAAGCATATAAATTGGCTCCATATTGCCTGCTGGTACTGGGCTGAGAGGAAAATGTAAACATGGGCGAACACACAGGAATAATAGAGCAGCTTTCTCCCACAGTCTCTAACTTCTGATGTGTTTATCATTTTCACACTCCCTTTCTCACTCAGTATGCATGTCACTGTTGCAGGTACAGTACAAGCATCTGTGCTTTTGCAAAAAGCAGTCTCAAGTCTTTTGACATAATGTAGGCTTTCCTTTTGGTTGCACAAAAATTGGGCTAATCATTTAGCACTCTCCAGATGGCAATGTCAGCAGCATAACCTACTCCTAGAAACATCAAGCAAGCATTGTTGATAGTCACTTGGGGGTGGGCACAAATAAGGCCAATTTATATCACAGTATTTTTCACTCTTTGGACAATAATCTGCAATATTATAATCCGCAATGTGCACTATTATACACACACACACACCTAGTACTGGTAAGTCCTTGGCTCGGATGACACTAGTGAGACGTTGTGGCATACACTGTAATAGGTGACAGAAGGCGATCTTTATTGAGGTTAACTGGTCCACAGTGGCACGTCCGGTACCCTATTATCATGCCTTTTTGGACATCAGTCAATAACAACAAGTAACATGGCGTTTGTGACATCCCGGGCGGAGTATATTCCAAACCAGGCATGGTCATAATATCGTGATATGACTGTGACAGTGGGCGAGGGTGGAAGCATCTCAGAAACCGCTAACTTTGTGGAATGTTCTAGAGCTGTAGTGAAGGTGTACAGAGAATAGACCTCCCAAGAGTGCCTCCCAACGGCCTAACCGTGGTGCCCCACGGACCACTGATGCCAGAGGGGAACCACGACTCTGGCGAGAGTTACAGTGCAGTCGACTTGCCACAGTGGACCAGTTATATTATATAACGAACACCTTCCATCACCTAATACAGTCCCTGACACAACGTCTCACTAATGTTATCCGAGCCAAGGGTGGTTATTTCCACATTAGGTAGGTGATCATTATATTCTGATATGGAGTATGTATAGTATGTACAGAGGTTTTTTTTTCTTTAGACCAGCTTTCTAGCTTTCTTCAAAGGGAGAAAGTCTTGTTGCCTTTTACTGTACTCTTGCATCTGTTTTAATGCGATTAATGCGATATGTGGTGTTTTTTGTTTTTACCAGCAAAAATGACACAAGACAGGGTACAAAGACAATAAGTACAAAAGACAATAAATACAATAAATACAAAAATATACAAATACAAATATATGCATGCATTCAAATGTGTGCATGAAGGCTGGTCCAGACTGAGTTACTATGCTAAAATGGAATAAATATCTATGGCAATAATGTGCTGTACATGTAAATGACCGGAAAACAGGTAGTTCAGGAGTTTATGTAGAGGTAGACCAGTCTGGTATATATGTAAACAGTGTACAGTGCAAGAATAAGTAGGTAATGAGTAGTAATAAGTAGTTAATAAGTAGTAATAAGAAAAAAGTATACAGCATACAGTTGAAAACAAAAGTTTACATACTCTGTATAAAAAGATACATGCATTTTTTTTCGCACTGTCTGAATTTAGAATAAACCTTTCCCGTTTTAGGTCAATTAGGATTCCCAATATTAGTTCTATTTGCTAAATGATAGAATAATGAGAGAGGCTTGTTTAAGGCATAACTTGTTTAAGGCAATTTTTATTACTTTCTTCAAAGTCAAAAGTTTAAATACACTAAGATTACTATGCGTTTAAACAATTTGATACAGCCCATATGATGATGTCATGTCTTTGGAAGCTTCTGATAGGTTTATTGGCAACATCTGAGTTAATTAGAGACACACCTGTGGATGTATTTTAAGGCACACCTGAAACACACTGCTTCTTTGTGTAACAGCAAGGGAAAGTCAAAAGAAATCAGCCAATATATCAGGAAGAGAATTGTGAACTTGCTCTCTGAATTGTGAACTTGGCTCATCCTTGGGTGCAATTTCCATATGCCTGAAGGTGCCTCGTTTATCTGTACAAACAATTATACGCAAGTACAAACAAGATGGCAGTGTCCAGCCATCATACTGCTCAGGAGGGAGACAGGTTCTGTGTCCCAGAGATGAATGTGCTTTGGTCCGAAATGTGCCCAAATCAACCCAAGAACAAAAGCAAAAGACCTTGTAAAGATGCTGGCTAAAGCTGGTAAGGGTGTGTCCATTATCCACATTAAAACCAGTACTGTATCGACATGTGACCATATGACCATCATTACGTTTGGAGGAAAAAGGGAAAAGCTTGCAAACCTGAGAACACCATCCCAACTGTGAAACACGGGGGTGGCAGCTTCATATTGTGGGGTTGTTTTGCTGCAGGAGGGACTAGTGCACTTCACAAAATAGATGATGGAAGAATATCACATGGAAATACTGAAGCAACATCTCAAGACATCAGCCAGGAAGTTAAAGCTTGGGCGCAGATGGGTCTTCCAAATGGACAATGACCCGAAGCATACTGCCAAACTGATTACAAACTGCCAAACTTAAGGGGAACAAAGTCAATGTGTTGATGGTCTGAATGTTCTGCTCTTAATCCTATTGAAAATGTTTGGGCAAAGCTGAAAAGACATGTGCGAGCAAGGCAGCCTACAAACATGGCTGCCAACTATTGTAAGAAGCTTGTGGAAGGATATCCAAAACATTTGACCCAAGTCATACAGTTTAAGGGCAATGGTACCAAATACTAATGAAATGTAATTAAACTTCTGACTTTGAAGAAAGTAAAAAATCCTTTAAAAATTCCCTCTCTTATTATTCTGGCATTTAGCAAATAAAAATAATTTTGGGAATCCTAATTGACCTAAAACAGGAAAAGTGTATTCTAAATGTATGTCAGTGAGAAAAAATGCATATGTGCCTTTTTATATAGTGTATGTAAACTTCTGTTTTTACCTGTATGTTACTTTTGCACATGCCACATTTCATTTCCCCCTTTTTTTGCAATTAAATTAAGTTGTTAGGTCAAGCTGTCTCTATAGAGGATATGAACTTTTTTTGACCTAGAAAATAAACAACTCGTGTAATTTGATCAACTATGCTCAAACGCCTGCCCGAGACTGCATATACTCCTCAAAATCAACTTTCTTAAAATCAACACCTTCATTGTAGGTTTTCTGTAAGCTTAGAATTATATAATTATCTAACAATTACTACACACAAACTGGCAGTTAAGTTAGTTTGAGTAGTTAAGTTTATGGTAAATATTGCAATTACCTGAACTGCAAAAGTCAGAGACTTTTTTTCTGCAAAGAGCAGCAAGGAGAATAACTCGAACACTGAGCCAACTGAGCAACTTAAGTAGCTCAATTATATAATCACTCATTAATCGTAATTGAGATAAAGTGTTCAATTAATCACAATATCGATTCTAGGGTCATATCGCTCAGCACTACTAGACACTGAAAAATAACAGTATGTAGTGCTTTCTGCTCACTCTACTTGCAATATGGTCTGCTTTTGAAGATGGCATTCATTTGTTTTCAGCTGGACTTTGGGAAGTCCCATAACATGTGGAGACTCAATTGTTCAATGGGGCTACTAATCTGCTCCTGCAGCAACTTGTGAACAACCCTCATAAAGACAGCAGCAGACAGCCATGAGCCAGCCAAACACAACATTGCCTGTCTTCTGCTTCATATCACTTATACTTCCTATGATAACATTCATGATGAGGGTGTAACCTCTTTTTAAGTGTATGTACACTACAATCTCTCGGATCAGACACATAGCATATGCTGCTTGTCCTTGTGTTAAAATGTGTTTAATAGTCTAACCTTTGTACAGATATATACTTATATTAACTTCAGTTTCTAGACCCTTTGTGGAGGTTGTGGAGAAGACTGTATGCTGTGAATGCAGTACAAACTATTCCATACTTTAATAATTGAGCAGTTGTATGACAGAGAGGAGCAGTGATTCATAAGAGCACAACTTAAAAAAACAGTTTTTGCTATATGGAAACAATAACCAACCCCCACCTCCTTATTTACATAGCAATGATATGCCCATTTTTTATTAAATGTATACTAGTACATCTCAGAAAATTGGAAAATAGACAATGGAAAACATTATTCTGGTCTATAAATTATTTTACTTTTGATCAGTATGGCTTATAGCTTATACAAATCAGAAGTCCTGTACCCAAATATTTTCACAATATTTTATTATTGCAATGTTTACAAATAATGTGTATCTCTTTGTCTACTTATTAACCACAATCATGGGGAAGGCTACTGACTTGACAGTTGTCCAAAGGACGATCATCAACCTCTTCCACAAGGAGGATAAGTCACAGAAGGTCGATGCAGGCTGTATTAAACCATATTAATGGAAATTTGTCTAGAAGGGGAAAATGTGGTAGGAAAAGGTGCCAAGCAACAAACCCAAAAAATAAATTTTGGATTTCATTGAAAAGTCAAGGTCCTAGGGTCTGGAGTGAATAGGCTCAGAATCCAAGGTGTCTGAATTCCAGTGTGACACTTCAGTATGTGATGGTTTTGGAGAGCCATGTCATTTGCTGGTGTTGGTCCACTGGATTTTATCCAGTTAGTCCAAAGTCAATGCAGCATCTACCAGTAGATTTTAGAGCACTTCATGCTTCAATCTGCTGAAAAGCTTTATGGAGATGCAGATTTTCTTTTCCAGCAGGCCTTAGCACCTGCCCACAGTGCCAAAACTACTACTACATGGTTTGCTGACCATGATATTACTGTGCTTGATTGGCCAGCCAACTCTCCCGACCTGAACTTAAAGCAAAACTTAAAACCTGGGCTTCAATAACAATCTCAGCAGTGCCACAAGCTGCTTGACTCCATGCCTCTATGCCGCATCGATGCAGTGATTCGTGGTTTCTGATTTTTTGATCCATACTGACCAAAAGTTAAACAAAAACTTAAAATATGTTATTTTACCTTTAATAAATATTAAATATATGACAGTTTACCTTTTGGAATTAAATTATGAAATCATTAAATTATATTTGTGATGCACTGTGTAATTGAATAGTAAACATAAATGTAACAAATTGGAATAACAGTTAAAAAATGACCATTACCATTTTTTACATTTTCACAGCAATATACCTATGCCATGACTGTTCACCCACCATGTTTGACAAATGATGCAGTATTCTTTTTTTCTTGATCCATACTGAAGTTAAATTCTCCCCATCACTTGCATTAACAGCTTTTTGGACTGCGCATGGAGAATTCCCATTGACAGCTACCAAATGCACACTTAACCCTTGGAATCAACTCTACCTTTTATCTCCATAACATGTAATGAGTAACAAGGGAATACCCCACACCTGGGCACTGAAACTGCTTTGTCAAATTGTTTTTTTAGTCTGGGAAAATGGAGGGACTATGTAAAAAATGGCAATGGTTAATGCAATGTAGTTATTAAATCCATGTGCATTGAAGTCTACACATGAATGAAGAAAAGTATTTTTTGTCATTTTGACCTTTTTTTACATAATATAAACTTCCCAACTGCTCTTTACTCTGTCTGATAATTAGAGGAATTTTGTCTATTGCAAAATTGTGGTAGGTCTATTCTTCTTGAAATAGTAAGTAATAGTAGTTTCAAGTTTGGATTGTCCACAGAAGATACTTAGAAGAGATTTGTCCCTCATCACACATTAAACTAATAATCTATGCACATAACCTTACATTTAAACTAACTGTATATGTAACCCCTTACCCTAATCTTGGTCCTACACTGCTGAGAATCAGCTGAGAAATTCAGGTACTTTGTTAGTCATTGGAACATCTACAGACAGTCTCTAAAGGACTATCCAAATACTTAAATAATGACTGAGGAAAAGACTGTAAAAATGAATGTCTGAGCCTAGATCATATTTGTTCACGTTAAGAAACCCAGGTCTCTTGCAGAGCTGTTGCGGTTATTATGCGTGCCTGTTAGTGTGCTGAGTGGATAATTGTGAGCTGAGTGAAATTAAGCTCATATTGTGATTTTGAGAAAGATAACTGTAATTAATATAATCATTTCTCTTCATTTATTTAGCAGAAGAAGCAAGCAAAGAAGGTGTTTTTTCTTGTTTTAAAAACTGGAAATAGGACTAACATTATTCAATATAATAAGAATATATTGGTTAATAATAAAATACATATCTACAATCAAACACAACATCGTGTTGAGCATAAATACACAAATAACTATGCTGAACTGATGATGGTTCTAGACTTCCATTCCTCACTGTTACAGCTTAAGAATAAATTAGTATTTTTTTTCATGTAGTTATGTAATATTATATATGAAACACATGTATAATATAATCTTAGAATGTTAGACACGAAAACACAACTATGCTTAAGGGTTTGAACCCTTCTTGCTTCTAAACCACTGTGTGGTTAAGCCCATTTTTTGGAACTTTCTAAAATGGAAAAATGAATGGGATTTTTGAATATTCCTCTGTCGCATCCTGTGGTAATCAAAAAGGTCCCAAAGCTGATCAGTTTTGTCACATGGACGCCTTTCTGCTGACTGTTACGGAATCCTCTGAATTATGAGGTTGTTAAAGAGTCAAAATATGAATATTGCTACATGTAAGCCAATGCTACTGAATTGACATCATTAGGCCAGTATGCTTTGCCAGTGTAGTGGAGTGGTATTTTCAAGTTCAAACTGGTTGATCACCTTGGTCAAGTTGGTAATGCTGATAGACTAGCTAAACCAGTAAACCAGTACAAAAATATGCTGTGCTGGTCAAGAGCTAAGCTGCTCAACCAGCTGAACAATCTTGTTTCCTGTTTTCGCCTGGGAGACCAGCATTTCAATCAGTTGGACCATCAAGGACCAGCTTAGATCATCTGAAACCAGTTACCAGCAGAAGCTGGTGTTGGTGGATCTGTCAGCAGGGACCTAATCTCTTCTTTATCTTACTTCTCTCTGAAGCACAGTCGAGTTTTCTCTTAAGAGCTTGCTTTGACAATCCCTATGAGTTGACCTGCACTCAGGCTACACTGCTCGGCATGACCATACAGAAAGTGGTTGTCACCTCTTTGAATACTTTTGTGGTCATCAAAGTGACACCCATGCTATAGTCCGTCTCACTTTGATGTAGCCTACTGACGCTAGTGACGTAGCAGTAGCAGGAGCAGTAGCTTGTATGTAGCAATATAAGTATTACGACTCTTTAACAACCGTGCAATTTAGAGGATGCAGTGATGTGCAGGAGAACACGGGAACACAGGACACAACGTATTGCGTTATGAACGTATTTATGTATATATATATACATGTCATAATGTGACAGAGGCTATGTTTTGAAAACCCCATTTATTTTTGCTGTTGAAAATCGTGGCTCAAATATGGACATGACTACAGTGGTCTGTGGCAATCAAATGTCAAGTTCTTCACTGGAGAAATTCTCTCTGAGCTGCTTTTCTAGTTTTCAACCAATGTGCCCAATTACAATTTAGTTAAATATATTAGTGTCAGAAATGTTTGTTACTGATGAAATCATTCCCACTTAACTAGAGTATTACCTATGTGTCACTCTCATAAATAACTTTATACTGTTTTTCCAGCTCTGAAGCTTTTCTTTGTGCGTTTTCTTTTTATAGCCTCCCTTTTTCCTCATCTCTTTTTTTTCCTTCCTCTTTTTAATCTCCTCAAAATAGGTGTTTAAAGCCTGCCTGTAGTAGAATGATAGACCACTAATCAGTAAATCAATTACACCGTGACCCAGAAATAGCACAGAGGAGTCATTAGTACAGATCTATCCTCCCCTTCCCCCGTTAAGCTTAAACTGCAGTAGTGCACTCCTCTGGGGCTGCTGGACTGAGAGAGCTATAATAGCCCACAACTCAATCCCAGCAATGAGGCGTAATTATTCACTCACACTGCCATTACCATTGAATCTACGAACTTCATACGAACAGTTTCATTATCATGTTATCCGTCTCCTGTCTGAACAAAGCAGCTCAGAATTCACTGTGCCTTACCATTAATCACATAAGCACATACGTATTAACCCCTTAAAACACCTACGGCCCACCAACAAGCCAAAGTTCTATTACCAAAGAATAGCCCCACCAGTTTGTACAGAAGTCCCTGTAGTTACTGAGTAATACGCCTTAGTGTGTAATAAGCCTTGCTGCGTTCAAGGGTTAATGGATCAGTGAGCTGATAAAAAATGTATAGTCAATTGCATAGATGTGCTGAGTTTACTTGGATGATGATAATAATAATGGTTCCTGTTGTAGTAGAATCTGTACAGTGCCAAATTTAGTCTTCATGGATGGATGGACGGACGGACGGAAAAGCTCATCTCATTCAGTGTGTGGCACTGTGCCCCAGTTTGTTGTTGTAGTGACTCGATCCATGGTTACCTCTGCAGGTCTAAATGTTTCGGCCTAAAACATGCGTGACAGCCCTGTCTCAAACACGCCCAGTCACAACATTGGCACTCGCTCAGTTCTCCGGCTTAAGTCGGCAAATATTTGGATGCGTCAGCTAGCCTGTTCTCTTTCTGCTCTCTCTGCCTTCTCTCACTCTTGATCTTCTCTCACTCTCTCTCTCTCTCTCTCTCTCTGTTCCTCTCTCTCATCTTTTTATCTGTTGGACGAGGAGTCCGTCTTTGGCATTCTTCATCTCATGTGTCTTCACTTTATGTGTTTGTGCAGAAAGCATCAGTTCGATACTAAATGAGCCCTAGAATGGAAAGCTGTGTTCATCTTGGCATAGTTAGACTAATGAGAGTTCTGTACGTGGATGTGACACACCGTGAACCTCAAACACTGTTGTCAATAAAATTGGCCAATTCCAAAACTCATTGACTCATTATAATTAAACCCACAAAATTAACAATAACGCAACGGCTGGAGCGCTGGCTGGAGAAGGGCAAATACCTATTTATACATCAGTGAAAAACAGCAGCACTAACTCAGTGAAATATGATATGCTGTCCGGGTTCTCAGTAGATCCAGGTAGTTTGAAAGCAATTAGGCTGAGACTTTCTTCATTGATTATGATGTAAGATATTTTACATCGACTTCAGATAATAAACAAACGTCATGAAAGTCATGACACTGCCACCATTTGCCATTGTTCACCCGCCGTTTGATTCGGAAATGCAGAAGAGTCGGCCTTTGATTTAAAGCATTCAGAATTTGATTCACCACAGAGAACCTTTTTGAAGATACAGTGTGAACGGACAACAGTTCACTTCAACGCACTGAGCTCACAGTTAAACACTTTCCACTGCTTCAGAGCGGCAATTTTAAACAGTGAATTAAAAAAGAATTCGTTTTTGAGCTAGTGATAAGGGATTGGCCGCCCCATTGTTGCTCGCCCAAAGCAAATCTGTTTATGAAGGGACGGAAATCCGCCGCCGCACAATACGAGTCACCACACTCTCAGCTGAGGTGCGAACTGCGGAAGGCTCTGCATTGTCCACAGGATAATTTCATCGGAAAAGCAAGACTTTGTGGTTGTGGGACTGTTTGTGTATGTGAGTAAGAGCCTTCTCTACTGTCTCTTATTCTCGGGTGGGGGATTTACCGAAACGTGGCTTGCTTTTTGTCCCTGTTTGAGGCAGCTGGATTCTCAAAGGCCCCATTGTGCAGCCAGAGAGAGCAAAGAGAGAGATACACTCTCATTAGCCTCCAGGTAATGCTGCATTGGGGTGGTCTTTAAAAACTCTTCAACTTGTACTCTTCAACATGCTCTGTTTTAAACAATAAGGTTGTGCTGAAATGGCAGACACAGTTGTAAATATGAGTCTCAAAATTGTGTAGTTACCAGCCATAGTTAGAATTAATGATTCATTTATTAATTAATTCAATTTACAAACATAATACAAACATAATAGTCATTGCTTGTCCTTGGGCAGATGCAACTAGTAAGCAACCAACAATAAAGCATGTTTTGGACCGTCCTAAGAGATTTATATACAGTACCATGCAAAACTCTTAGACAATCGTAGAAAATAATATTAGAATTTATTTATTTTATTTAATTCATGTATTGTAGTTATTAAATTATAATTTATAATTATAATTTAATTTATAATTTATAATTATATATTATATCTATAATTTATCTTAACTTTAATTTTTTTAAGAAAAAGGGATAAATATAAATAAACAAATGAACAACACAACAATTTCCAAAGCTTTTCTCAATCAAACACAGTTACTATCCAATATCTGGTTTATCATCATTCATTCATTATATGTAGTCAGGTGAGTTGCTGATGGAACCGAACTACAGTGGCTGTAGCACACAGAGACCAACATATCAATGATCTGTTACTGTACTGTAAAACATGGTTCATCCGTTCAACCTAAACATTGACTTCATGTGATAACACTCATGAAGTGTCAACACATTCATGTGGATTTATTCAATTTAAATAAATCCTTTGAATCAAAAATTGGTTTATTCTAAGTATTTGAGTTGAGTAAACCCAGTTCAGTTGTTTGTTACGACACTACGTAATTTTTTAAGTTGATGGTGGAACGGATGAACCACTTTGTACAGTGTATTGTGTGCATAGATGTGATCCCTGTGTTTACAAACATAATCAATTATGATAAAGTAAATCTATCTTTGGAGTGAAATTTGAGCAAATAAGACAAATATGAATAATTGTGATTAATTTCACACAATGCGATTAATCCTAATTGGTAACTAATTTGACATTTGGCAGTCTTGAGTTTATTCTAATGTTATGTAGCATTATATAGTATATAAGTAAATAGTCAGAGGCTACCTAAACACACCAAGTTTGATGACTTTTCACCATTTGAGTTGATGAGGGCCATCCGAACGCACTCTTACCCTGTCAGTGAGTGTTCATGAGCATGCAGTGTGTACTGTATTTCATCACTGTTGTAAGAAAAACATTCTTTACATCTTCATCTGTCAGTGAAACCAGACCTGCCTTCAGCATTGCAGAAGGGTCAGCCAGTGTCCCCAGCCTTGGCCAGGCATGCCAGGCATTCCTTTAGCAGCGAGAAGAGACTAGTGCTGTAAAGGAACGCACTGTTCCCTTTCCCAATACCTGCATGCTTTTAGGCTAAAGGGTGCAAGAAGAATGCTGAGCTCACATTCCTTGGCCGTCGGTGCTCCAGGTAAAAGAGAGTGGACTGGCACAAACAGAGACACACGGTGAGGGCTGGATACGCAGTGGTATGCAAAAGTTTCGGCACCCCATGTCAACATTTCTGTTGCTATGAATAGTTAGGGGTAGAGGATCACCAGATAGCTATACCGCTAAAGATGAAACATTCGTTTCAGATCTGTGTATTACTTTTCTATTGAGTGGAAACATTTGGTCACCCAAAAGGATTTGAGCTCTCAGATTACTGCAAATTTCAAAGCTTTGTAAATACTTTGTCATGAGCTTTTCTAAGCAGCTGTTCAGCACTCTAAAAACATAAATGGCTGGTCACATGTGCACCATTTATTTGTTGGATTCGCGTCAGATCTACAGCAGTTCCACCTCACAGTTGACAGGGGTTCAAGGAGATAATGCTAACGTTTTGGTGCCAGATACTACAGGGCACATTAGTCTTGTAGGTCTTGTAGACTGTTTTGGTGGCAAACAGATGATCATCAGGATATTAGGCAGTTAGGTGGTCTTAATGTTTTGTCTCAATAACGCACATTGTCCCTGTCATAGGAAACAGCGAAACCACTTAAAAAATACTGTCTTTTTAACACTATGTAAACATTTCATGACACAGGCACCAACTTTTGCTTCGCTTGGGAAGTTTCCCTTTCAGAGATATGAGGTTTTCTTATGACAGTGATAAATTGTGTGCACGTTCACAGTCAGCCAAAACAGAGCACCAAGCAAGCACTTGCTTGCTGACAACAAGCCCAACATCCGTTGATGATATATTTGGAAATTTCCCATGGCAATTAAACCAAGCAGACTCAAATAATCCACACCCTGCTCCTGTATTTAGACTCTGGCAGTTTGTTGTGATTAAACAAAGATCACAACTAAACCTTTGATATACAAAAAGAGAAGCATGCTGGATCAATTAGCAGACAGAGTGGAGACACTGTTTAACCCTTTAAACAGCCCGGCAAGGGCCTGTATGTGGGCCTGCACTTCACTTCCTCACTGTTATGTCTACATAACTTATATAGCAGGTTCATAGTTGTAATTATTGATTAACCAGTCTATAGGTTATTGTGACACACATTAATGACACAGAAATGTAAAATACTCAGAAGTGGGGTTTTTCTTCTAGTCTGTAAAGTATCAATTTTACAAATTAGATTTGTAGATTAGAATTTTTTTTGCAATAGAAAAAAACATTGTGTGCCGTATTCCAGCTCTTGGAGTTTTAAATATATAAATATTAAATATTATTTTAAATAAGCCCTTGGGTTAAATATTAAAAATCAGTTTGTAATCTGATTAAAGGATTATGTGGCGATAAGTATGATCTGTGGTGTTATGGGATTGGCCACAACAGTGCTGGACACCAGAGTCAGTCTTGTAATCTCGCAGAGTTTAATGGCAGCCTGCAGCCCCACGACGGCGCCTCAGCGACAGTGTTGTCACGACAACCCGTGAGCCTTGCTGGTGGCGTCCCTCCAAGGCCGGACAAAGCCGGGGGTCCGGGAGCGGGCGTGCGTCCGGCTGGCCTCGGGGGCCGGCACAAAAGCCTCCGGCTCCGGTGATCTCTACACAGTGCCCAGCCACCTCTAAGAGGAGGAAATGTCTTTCATCTCCTTTTCAAGGTGGAGTTCTCCACCGCCTCGGCGCTGCTCCACTCAGCAGCCGGCCTGTTCACAGCCCGGCCGTTCACACATGCCAGAGGACATCAGTGTGGCAAAGCGTAATGCAGCTTAGTTGCCCCGAGCGTGGGACGAGCCCCAGCGTGGGTCTTACGCTCAGCTGGTAAAAGCAATACTTTACTCAGAATGCTAATGCGGCTAACAGTGAAAGCAAGGCACTGATTGGGGAACCATTAACATGGCTATATTTAGATAGTCACGCTAGCTTCATTTATCAGTAGTGCTGTTATATGTTGGGATTTAAAGCAACATTACGTAGCATTTCTACCCTAAAATCAAAGCTATAAAATCATTTTGATGCTCCACTGACTGTAATAGGAAGAATAGCATCTCTGTCATTCCCATGCCCAACTCCAAATGCAGCTACTTCATATCTAACTTTTAATGGAGCTGCACGACACCACGTGCTAGAACTGCATGAGGCTGTGTAACTGAGTCATATTTATGTACAATCCTGTAATATTACTGTACCTTGTTGTACCTGTAGTAGGAGCCCATGAGCAAACGATTTGGGTCACAGATTTTTATTAATACGTTATTTTATGATATCAGTTGTTGCTTGATTTTATCCAGATGGAAATCCATGGTGTCTCGAAGACCCAACTTTTGAGAGCACTTAATTAAGCACTAATATCTATTAAAAGCTTTTATTGCATTACACTTGTCTTTATTCTCCACAGGTTTTGCATAGTTTAGTAATCCCTCTCTCTAAGAATTGCATTAGGGTTATTGGATGCTCATTTCTGGCAGGATCAGAGCTTTAAAGTATTTTGAAAGCGGGGTCTATCGACTCTAGCTTTGGAGGGAATGTTTTTTGAATCTGGAGAATGACTTTTGTTAGTCGCTCTTGGGAACAGAATGTAAATGTAAACATGACTTGCCACACATGAGTTGGCAAATGGTAAATGGCATAGGTAAAATGAACAAACTCCAGTACTCT
Source organism: Salminus brasiliensis (assembly GCF_030463535.1). Classification (NCBI taxonomy): domain Eukaryota; kingdom Metazoa; phylum Chordata; class Actinopteri; order Characiformes; family Bryconidae; genus Salminus; species Salminus brasiliensis. The sequence continues at coordinate 22,977,224 of NC_132881.1, read as the reverse complement.
GGTGATCTTACAAAGGTAGACAGTGTTGTAGTCTGGAGCATTAGTCGTTCTAGGGTGAACATATTAGGCATAAAAAATGCATTTCAGCGAATACATGAAATGTTCTATAATGTTTTCATTATATTATTATTAATCATGACCACATATTATATATTGATTTAACAAAAACTGCAAAAGTACATTTTATTATTTAAAAAAAAAATTGTATTCATACATTATTATTCTTGCTTATTTATTTATTTATTTACCCGACTGTTTAAAAGTTGGGAATCACAATTTAAAAGTTTGCGTATGTTTTAATATAATATTAAATCAATGTGAGAGCAGATGAATATTACAGTGATTATAATTACACTAGTCCTGTGTAACTTAAGTTCATAGAATTTCAAATAGCCTTAAAAACTTTCTCTTGGATTAAAAAAAACCCTCACACCTCAAGACAGATAACTTGACAAAATAATTCTATAAATAATCAATTACAGTATATTATATATCCTTTGAATAGCTTCTTGTTGGCAGATTGACAGGTTGACTTCTAGAAGTATCTTTGGTTATCTATTGCACTTAATTCTGCTTTGAATGAGTTGTTTTTTCATATAAATAGTTGTATGAAAAGTCATTTAAATCCTTTAAATGGCAGTTTATATGATTAATCATATTTAATATTAACCTTAATATTCAAAGTGGATATGAATGGTGGATAACTGAGACACAGCCTCAGTTTTGAGTAGGCTCTGCCTGTGCATGTGCAACTATCTGAGCAGGACTTAAGTCTGAATACCTATGTACGCAACTTCAGTATTCTCCTCTCACTGTGTGTGCTGAACTCAACCCTGGAGATGACCCTGTGTGAACTGAGTGTGAGCTTTATTAACCCTCACCACAACGACCAATCAAAGCACATCCTGTTATTATAATGTCACTAGATGGACAGAAGCTTGGACAAGAAGTCAGGAAGAGGGTTTCAGAAGCCTAATAATCACTTATTCACAACTCCCCACCCACCCAACCCAGTTCCACAGTTCCGCATCCCTTCTTTAAAAAACCCCCAAAACAAAAAACAAAAATAAAAGCTACAGTGTTTAACAGCTCCAGCAGCTCCGGTGTGTTCCAGCACTAATCAATGAACTCCACCATCAGGGAGCCAGCCCCACACACACACACACACACACACTCTCTGCTGCCAAGGCAGTCCTGTACGGCTACCCAAGATCACCATGGTGAGCTCTCCCATTAGAATAGCTGTTTTCCCAATGTTAAACGTCTGGCGTCAGACGCATGCGGCCATTATATAAATCTCTTTTCAGAACGCTGGGCCTTTTTTCAGCCAAGGCCTTCTTTTTTTTATGAAAGACAGCAGAGAAATGCCAGGCCTGAGGATTGCATCTGCTATAGGGATAAGAAAGTGAATCCAACAAGAAAAAAGATTAGGAAAATGGAGAAATCTTTACTATCTGAGTGGTTTTGATGTTTCTGTAATTGTATGATAGATTCTGGGAAAGCCTTGTGATTAGCGTTGGGTTATTTTCCTTTGATTCCACTTGAGTGGATTGAGAAAAGCAGCGTACGCTTTACAGTGAATCAGTGTCGGAATAAGGCCGTATCTGTGGTTGCAGTTGTTTGGGTAAAAGTTTGATTGCCCAGTCAAAGAGGTTGTTTCATGGTTTAATGAGTTGATTATGAATCCGGCCTGGCTGGTAAAGCTGTAATTTAGAGGGCTATTGTGTTGTCAGATGTCACATATGCTGTGTACTGTGAATATCGCAGCATTTCATTGGAGTTTAAGGAGGGCTAAGCTTGGCTAAGGTTTCATTACAAATGTTCTGATGGATCAGAGGCCACAACACTACAGCAAGTTCGGAGCAGCATAACTGGACATATCCCACATCAGTCTCTCTCTCTCTCTCTCTCTCTCTCTCTCTCTCTCTCTCGGAGTGAAACATGGGAAGGGCTTAGCCGTTGTAGTGGATGAAGAGTGACTTGTGTGCCCTCTTCTCCACGACCGAAAGTGAAGACAGGAAGGAAGCCCTCCTTCCACTCCTGTACTCATTGATAAAATGTTTCTTCTTCTCCTTTAATAATTCAGCCGGTTTTCATTGGAGAACTCCCAATGGCACCCGGTGAGATTTGCATCCTGATTTATTTGTCATATATCCTTTATATCTCTAAATTCTTTATACATCTCCAGTGGCATCATGCATCTTTCATGACTCTCCTCAGCCGTGTTCCGCGGCCGGATCCAAACACATTTTACACGTCTCGCCGGCGCTCTACCTCACTTATTTCACCTTGAGTTTGCGCGAGGGATGAAAAATGCAAAAGCCGCTGTTAATTTCTTTTTTTCCTCGCCTGCTCAGGAACACTCGGGGTCGATTCCATTACACGTCTGTGTCCTCCTTCAGAGCGCTGCAGAAGAACAGAGGCATGAGCGTTCGGCTGAAGTTATCCTCCCAGAGAGATAAAAGGAAGAGAGAGGAAGAACTGTAAATAAAAGCGGGCGGCGGCCTGAAATTTCTCTAAGTGATAATTGTGAATTTTTCCAAACGGGTCAGGCGAGGGAAAGGCATCGGCACGTAAGAATGCATCAGAGGAGGGAGGGGGGATGGGGGGTGAAATTGTTTCTCGGTTCTCGCTTTTTCTCTTCTGTTTTTTTTTCTGAAAAGACTTTTCTTCCAGTTAAATTTGGGATAGTGACAGACAATGAGAAGGAATCCTCTCGGATAAGGTTGTTACATGGTGAATGCTACCACGCTTTGAACTGGCGTCACAGAGAATGAACCCGTAAGCGGTGGCTGGGAGGGATTGAGATAAACACGTTTGTAATGGTATATATTTAATATCCAACTATGGCCAAGGTCCTTTTTCGCCTGTTTCTTTATCTTCATGCATGAGTCTGTGTGTGTGTGTGTGTGTGTGTGTGTTGAACGGGAGAAAGCAGTGTTCCCAAGTGACTTGCGATTATTCCAATATCCACCCCCCCCCCCCCCCCCCCCCACTCTCATTTTGTTGACATGCCGTCAGTCTCTAAAACGTTCCAGTGATTTTAATTTCCCTGACATAGGCACAAGCTAAGGCGGTGCATATGTGCCGCAATGTGCCCGAGATGCAGCTTTTCTTCAGATTTGATCAGGGGTTCGCAGAGACAGATTGTGGTGCCGGAATGTGCCATTGAGCCTTACAAAGCCCATCTGTTTGGGCGACCCAGCGGAGGGGGAGGAGGAGGAGGATGGGCAGGATGATGGAGTGCCTATTAAAAAATAAAGCAGGCTGCAATGGCGCACCTCGCCGGCCTGTTGTTTGTGATTGGGGACGGGGCCACACCATCAAGCGTTGGCTTTCTCCTCCTCTTTCACCTTTTTTCTTGTTCTCCTTTCGTCTTACCCCCTCTCTGGGGTGAATTCAGGTTGCGCCAGGTAAAGTGGGACACGTCAGCTTTGTGATGCTGTGCTTCGTCGCGCTTGTCAGCGAATAACACCTAATGTTGATTGGATGTTACTGTATGTGAGGCAAAAGAGTGTTGGTTAGATGTTGTGACTGTATGGTCTAAATAGGAATCATACATAGTGAACAAATGTTACATAGATGATAGTGGTGTTATAAATGTCATGTGTATGTTTTATATGTGTAGTAAATAGAATTGAATGTTGCGTAGATGTGATATGTGTAGTGAATAGGATGAAATGTCATGTAGATGTTATTTGTGTAGTGAATAGCTCGAAATGTCATGTAGATGTACAATCTGTAGTGAATAGGATGAAATGTTACTTAGATGTTGTTATATGTATAGTGAATATGATTCAATGTTGCTTAGATGTTATGTGTAGTGAATAGGAATACATTTTCAGTAGATGTTATGTGTTTGGTGAATAGAAAGAAATGTTATGTAGATGTTATATGTGTAGTGAATAGGAATACATGTGGATGATATGTGTACTAAATAAATGTTCCGTAGATCTGATGTGTAACGAATAGGTCAATGAATAGGTCAAAATGTTATGTGGATGATATATGTCTAGGAAGAAAAAGTTCTATAGATGTTGTAGCGTGTCTTTATATATATATATATGATATGTGTAGCGCGTATGAAGAAATGTTATGTAGCTGTAAAATCTGTCAGGAATAGGAAGAAATGTTACTAAGATGTTGTTATATGTGTAGTGAATAGGAATACATGTTCCGTAGATGTTATGTGTAGAAAATAGGAATATATGTTATGTAGATGTTGTTACATGTGTAGAACATAGAAATAAATGTTACTTAAATGTTGTATGAGTAGTGAATAGGAATAAATGTTACTTAGATGGTGTATGAGTAGTGAATAGGAATAAATGTTACTTAGATGTTGTATGAGTAGTGAATAGGAATACATGTTACTTAGATGTTGTATGAGTAGTGAATAGGAACAAATGTTACTTAGATGTTGTTATATGTGTAGTGAATAGGAATACATGTTCTGTAGATGTTATGTGTAGTAAATAGGAATAAATGTTATGTAGATGTTGTTACATGTGTAGAACATAGGAATAAATGTTACTTTAATGTTGAATGAGTAGTGAATAGGAATAAATGTTACTTAGGTGTTCCTCTGTGTGTGTAAAATGTACATAAATGTTATTTGAACATGTAAACTCTTCTACATGTACAGAATATAAATATTTGTTTTTTATTGTTGTCATCACCACTGTTGGCATAGCTGCATTTTTTAATGGATATTGGATTTACATCTATAGCATCTGGCTGACACGCTTCTCCAGAGCCACTTCCATTTAGTAGCACGAGTAGCATGGTGTGTTTTTCCAGCTGGAATACCTGGCCCCAGTCTGCCAGTGATGTTATTACCCACTACACTACCCCAACATATGACGGCAAGTGTGATGACATAAGAATGGCACTAGTGTCGACTGATACGTCATTTGAAATTAAGGTTGCACAGATGATCCACTGATGAGGCATGGGCAGTATATTCAGAAGCACTGATTTAAAAGAAACGATTACAGTCCCATTTTTACCTGAATTCCACTCATCTCTTTCTCTTTTCCTTCCTCGTTTCAGGTTTCTTTTCCCTTTTTTTAGGAACATGGTGTGACTTCACAAATGCTGACATATTTTTTTTCTTTTTCACTGCACCGTCTTCACAGAGGCAGAAAGAGCCATATTGCAGGTTTAAAGGAGAGCACGTCTGTGTGCGTGAGTTTATGAGTTGCTTTGGAGTTTTTACCACTCACACGTTGTGCTCAGCACATGCGAATTGGCGCCTGCGTGCTCCTGATGCTAATTCCACCTCTTCTCCAGCAAGGCTTTCAGCTCGGTGACAGCTCGATAACTAGACTCGGCCGAGGTGTCTCTGCTACGTTTCCCATTTGCCGTCTAATTCACACATCAGAAAACATATACTCGCAAAAGTGAGGCTGTAACACAGTAAAGACATCAGCGGTGTGGGTTCACCAGGAGCGTACACTGGGGAGAGAGAGTGAGAGAGAGCAGGAGATGCACATTATCAGTGTGTGTATTGGGTGAGATAGGTGGATGTGAACATAGCTCATTTTAGAGGATTTCTCCTTCCAGAGGAGTAGAGAGAGAGAGAGAGTGAGTGAGAGAGAGAGAGATGTATAGGGAGAGAGTTTCTCTGTCACGGAATAACATCGCGGGCAGGAGCATTCCTTGACTGGAAAGTCATGTTGGGTTATTTTTAATTCATGTACTACCACCTGGTTAATGGGGTTTTTGGATCTGCCCACTCTTCCAGGCTGAAACATGGCTTGTTTTGAACGATCCGCCCCAACCGAAAGCATTAAAATAATTCATGCTTGCTGCATTACCAGCCTCTGATCATATAATTCAGAAATGTTGGAATAGGCAAATGTCAAAAAACGTTAGCATGCATTGATAGCAACCCAAACAAGTAATGCAAGGAAGAAATGCAACCTGCATAGAACGGCTGTCTGGAAATGTTCTGATGTTCTAGATTGAAGTCTTTTAAACTTTCTCTTCCTGTAGGCCTCTCTTTAACAATTCATTCCCAGTTGACCCAGTTAACCTCTTTATGTAGTTGTATCCAAAGTATCTTTCAAATGAACTTTTTTAGCTGGGACTAAATAACAGCATTAGCCAAAACCGGCTTTGAATCAAATACTGAAGATGCTTTATTTAACCCCTTAAACAAAAGTGTTCTTAAAAACCTCTATTATCATAAAATAGCCCCACCAGTTTGTTCAGAAGTCCCTGTAGTTACTGAGTAATACATCTTAGTGTGTAATAAGCCTTTCTGCGTTAAGGGGTTAAAGCACTTCATTGCTTTTTTCCCTTTGATAGCCAGACCAATATTTGCTGCAATTTTCCACCATAACCCAGACGGTATATCAGAGTATTTTAGAACTGCTGATCTCCTGGGATTTTCAGCACAACAGTCTCTATAATAAAGAAATAACAAAAAAACATCCAGTGAGTCGCAGCTCTGCAGATGGACAAGAGAGAATGGCCAGACTGGTTCAAGCTGATAGAAAGGCTACTGTAACTCAGATAACCACGCTGTACAACTGTGCTGAGCAGAACAGCATCTCAGAATGCACAACATGTCCAACCTTGAGAAGGCCACATCGAGTTCCACTTCAGTCAGCCAGGAACAGAAAGCTGAGGGTACAGTGGGCACAGTCTCACCAAAATGGGACAGTTGAAGACTGGAAAAACATAGCTTGATCTGCTGAATCTTGATTTCTGCTGAGGCACTTAGAAGGTAGGGACAGAATTTGGCACCAATAGCATGAATCAATGGATCCAGCCGGCCTTGTTTGGCTACCTTCAGCATGCTAATACACCATGTCACAAGGCAAACAATTCTTAAACTGATTTCAGGACAATGAGTCCAGTGTTCTTCCATGGCTTTTCCCAGTTACCAGATTTAAATTCAGTGGGAATGCCTTTTCTACCTTTTGGTAGAATGGAAAAATCACAGCACAAAAGTGCTTCTAGTAATTCTGCAGAAACTGGGTGACCCAATCATGGTCAGCATGGGCCAGAATCTCAAGGGAATGTTTCCAGCATCTTGTGAAATCTATGCCATGAAGAATTGAAGCTATTCTGGGAACAAAAGGAGGCCATACCCAGAATTAGCGTAGTGTACAAATGTACACATCGATTTTAGAAATTCTGAAATATCAATACTCATGTTCCATAGCATCGATACAATCTATATATTCATATTTTAGAGATATTTAGTAGTTAATCATTACTGTGTAAACACTGTGTTGTATGCTTATTTTTGCTTTTATTATAAACATAATAAAATGTTGAAGGGTCAACTGATGCTGTAAGTCTAATATGCTAGTGATATGATATGTTAGTGGTTAAACTCAGCATAAGACATCCCTACTTTCCATGGTACTGTATATTGATACTCATCAAAATATTGGTTCTTAGTTGGTAATCTCAGTATCCATTGACAGCACAAGTCTGATATAATGGACTCATGCTGTAGTTTAATTGAAAATTATAATATTAATGGATTTTCTCTTGTATTTCTCTTTGTATTATAGATACTATAAAAGTCCAGCAGTAAAACTAAAGCTAGGCCAGAGCATCCTAGGTGAACGAGTGTTTAATTGCGGCTGGCTTGTTTGCTGTGATGTTGCCTGCCTCACTGTTGGGCTCTGTGGGGATGGGCTCCGTGCTCGGCTAATAGTTTGCTTGTAGAACGAATCACTTTGATGCCAGTTTGAGTGATCCTATCGAATTAGACGCTGGTGCGAGCATATTAAACAAAAGAGCAGGCTTTATCTTTAATATATCTGCAATGTGGTCTGCATCAAATTGAAATAAATCAAACGTCACGTTAATAGGTGCTGTCTGACATGGGTTGGCGCGCCCCGGCCGAGATCAGAGATGCCAGGGAATCTAATCATCGGGAGCAAATTAAAAAGATTTTAATAGAGATAGTGCACATAGGCACACTGCTCACTAACCCTGGACCTCTCTCTCTCTCCGTCTCTCTCTGTCTCTCTATGACTGTGTTCTTTGATAGGAGTGTATTTCAGTACATTATTCCTGGATAAATGCAGCGTTCGCTGTGAGGTTGATGAGGGGAGGGGGGTTGAATCGATAGACTTAACTAAGATGTAGCGTTATCTTGATGAAGACTGAAAATGAGAGGAATATCTGAGCCTTTGCGATAAAGTTATCAGCCCAAACAATTAAAAAGCAATCTAGGCTTGATCAGCATTCACCCCCAACTCAGGTCTTAATGAGAACAGAGCAAATCTCCTTGATATTATGCCCCCCAAAACAAAGGCATTAGGACCAGAGTAAACAAAGTAAAGACACTACAGCATTTCAGGAGCGACGACCTTTTAACCCCCCCCCAAGAAACAGTCACACCCAGATACATGCTCTAAGTGTAGAACACCCCCCACCCCCCCACCCCAAGAAAAAAAAAACTGGGCTGTTTTTAACAAGCACTTCCCATCAGATTTGTTTATTGAAGGGAGTAAAGGTGGTTACAGAGATTAAACACACTGACACATGCATGTTTCCAGAACCCCTGCCTTTCCAACTCCCCCATTTTTTGTTTCTTCTTCCGATAAGCAGTACATGGTGTTGTTTATTCAGACATAAAACCAATGCGTGCTTTTAACTTCTGCAGCCATTTGGAAGACGAGTTTGACACGACGCAGTAACAAAAGTCAACAAAGTTGATATGGGTATTTACCAATAAAAGGCTGAGTTTGAGTGCAGAATGGATATAAGAGGATTAGGAGAGTTTAGTCGCTGCGCTGACAGGGTTCAGGGTTCTTGGCTTTGGGTCTAATTGTCATTGTTCTTCTTTCACAAGCTGAAATCCCTCCCATTTGTTTCTTGAAGCAGGTCAACAGTCAGCCAAAGCATTTAGATTGTTCATGGAAAGCCTTATTTGTCGCATTGTGCTTCAGATACCATCCCTTGTGCCCTTAAAAAAGCTCCACTGTTTAAAGTCTCTGTTTTTGACCATTTATGTAGCTGTAATGTTGTCATTATGTATCCCCACCATTCCCCTTTCTCTGCTGTAACAGAATGAGAATCAGTTTAATTTAAGTCTAATCTGTTAAATTGCACCCTATAGAACTACCCAAATGCTGGGTAATTTCCACAGCAACAAGTAATGTTTGGGTGGTTTCTGTGTAGTCTGTATAGTGGCTTCTGGGTTAGTTATCAGCATTAACTTATACATTAAATTATAGCTTACAGCTATAAATGTGTAACTGATATGATTAGCAAGTGTTGACTTACTGTTTATGTTTGTTTCCACTGTTGCATAAGCAAAACATGGCTAAAAAATGGGCCAATTCCAAAACCCCCAAACTGTTGGCTCTTGGCTCATTTTCTTTATGATCCTGAAATGTACATACACCCAGCCCAATAAGGAAAAGCTTGCTAGCCCATATCCAGGCTGGTGAAATAGTAAAACACAGTAGCCACTTTGTGAGAGTTTGGTCTTGCTGATACTTTAGACTTAGTTAGTTTTTGGAAAATGGGTTGCTGCGCAAACAAGACTTTGTGACCACAGCTTTGCCTGTTCTAGTGTCGGCTGAAAGGGGCTCAAAACAGGTTGAGTGAAGCAAAAGCCAGGGTATCTGTGCTAGGCTGAATTGCTAGCCAACCAGATTCATTCAGAGTCATATTAGCTAGCCACACACAAAAGTATACCAAGAGGACAACGACAGGACAGCAACACTATCTGATATGATTTGGGAATAAATAATTATAAGAAAAAATGAATTACACTGTTCTAATTGCAGCGTTTCAAGCTATGCTATGCTATGTGGCTCCTGTGAGCCGTTGCGGCGCTGTAAACCAGCCAATCGAAGTGGAGCTATTTGTTTCAATAGCCCTTAGCATATTTTAGCATGAGGCAAAATAACAAGGTTGTTAATAGGCTTGTAAAATTGTATCTGTGCATTTTTCAATTCAAAAGTCCATTCTTACTATTTATGTATCAAAAAGATTTATATTTGAGTATTTTATGTGTTCCGTGTACTTAATCAGATAGTGTTGGACTAACTACAATTAAACTACAATTAACAATGAGTATTTTTTAATTCAAGCAGCTTGTTGCTACATCACAGAAACTAACTCCACTCATCCACTGCACAGCCTGCGGTTCCTTCTTCAGCTCCTGATACAGACCAACTAATTAAACCCCCTTAATTTCCCACACAGTGTTTTCTTGGCCGTTTGCTTTTTTTGTTGTTATGGTGTATTCTGGTCTTAATCCTTTTAGTTTTGTTTAGATTATTCTTGTTTTCTTTGGCTCAGGGTATTTAAGATACTTCTTGCTTCATTATATGATTCATAGCAACAACGTTCAGCGGAGTGATCCAGTGTTTATGAAAAAACTGTTGTTATGGCGAAGGAACAACGTAATGGTGTAGTGTTTTGTAGCTTATTGTTGTATTCTAGCACCAGTCTCAGACGCCTTTACCAGTAAGGCATAGATGTGTGTTGCTCTTAGATTAGCAGGCCTGTAGTGTATTGCACGCTTGCATGGACTTAGCCAAGATGTCTGTGCTCCTGTTAGCAGCAGCGGCATTAGCTGGTGGAGGAGGAGGAGGAGGAAGGGAGGGTGGGGGTGGATAGAAGGAGGAGGAGGAGGAGGAGGAGGAGGAGATGGCAGATTTTTCACCTGAAGGCAAATGCAGGCAGAGGAAGCCATGGGTTCAGCAGGGAGCCTGAGCTCGGCTCGCCACACATCCAGGAAGCGTGTCTCCTGCGTTATTCATTATTCATCCGGCCCTCACAATTAGCTCCCGTAATGCTCGCACCTTCAGATCCGCTGCCCCAATAAAAGAATACACAAACTGTTCCTAATTTATTTATTTATCTCCAAGTTAATTGTGCTCAAGTGGTGATTATTTATTTGTTTGTTCTGGGTTCTGTAGCGAGAGTGAAAGATGCAGTGTACTGTGCTGTTCTATAATAATCTTCCTAAGTGGAGTTTGTGAAGCTTCCAGCCTTAGAAAAGCAGGGTATTGAATTAGCTTGATATATACATACACATAGCAACACAATTAATGGAAACAGAACATTTCAAATAAGTACAATAATACACAGACTGAAAAAAATAAGTGTCAGTTTAGCACTTGCTTAAAAATGAAGGTGCTTCAAATGGTTCTTTAACCCCTTAATTTAGTGAGGCGTATTACACACTAAGTGTATTATTTAGTAACTACAGGGTCTTTTGTACAAACTGGTGTGGCTATTCTTTAGTAATAGGAGTTTGTAAGGGCACGATTGGCTGTTTAAAGGGTTAAAATAACATTATGTAGCATTTTTACCCTGAAAGAACAGCTTGAGAACCACTGTGAGAACAGTGTCTCTGTCTCTCTGTTTGGTATGAAGCGAAAGCCAGGGTATCTATGCTAGGCTGAATCGCTAGCCAATTAGATTCAGTCATATTAGCTAGCTAGCCACACACCAGGCCAAATGTACACCAAGAGGACAACGACAGGACAGCAACACTATCTGATATGATTCAGGGATAAGTTATTATAAGAAAAAAAATTACACTGTTCAAAAATTTTTTAAGAGCCCTCCATATAAGGACAATATAGCATATTTTAGCATGAGGCAAAATAACAAGGTTGTTAATAGTCTATAAAATTGTATGTGCATTTTTCACCTCAGCCAAAGTCACATTCTTACTATTTATGCATTAAAAAGATTTGAGTATTTTATGCGTTCTGTGTACTTAATCAGATAGTGTTGGACTAACTACAATTAAACTACAATTAACAATGAGTATTTTTTAATTCAAGCAGCTTGTTGCTATGTCACAGAAGCTAACTCCACTCACCCACTGCACAGCCTGCGGTTCCTTCTCCAGCTCCTGACACAGACCAACTAATTAAACCCCCTTATTTAGTAACTACAGGGTCTTTTGTACAACCTGGTGTGGCTATTCTTTAGTAATAGGAGTTTGTAATGGCTGTTTAAAGTGTTAAAATAACATTGTGTAGCATTTTTACCCTAAAAGAACAGCTTCAGAACCACTGTGAGAACAGCGTCTCTGTCGCCGCTACTCTGGGCTCGGCACACTGCCAACTGCACTTTGGAACTTTGTGAATCAGACTGGAAAACACATAAAATTCTGTAATAATACTACTAGTTTCTCTCAAAAGCCCAGAAATGCAGGTAAGTGTGTCGTCCTTGTGGGATGGCTCAAAATTGGAATTCCATTTCCTGACTGTATGGCAGCTGTTGAGCACGAAATACCACTTCTCACATAATGCTGCTTTAAGTGATGCAATAAAGAAGAAGAAGCACTTTTAATTCCATGACGAACCAGATTTTAATGGTCTAATTGAAAGATTCTTCATATTCACACATCTTCTACAAGGTGTTGTCACGTGAGCTGTCCATCACACAAGCTGTTGACTCTCAGAAACTTTGAGTCTGTCAGGCCTCTTCCTGTGCCAGACCTCTTCAGTCTTCTCTGGTTTCCAAGAGTCATTTGGTGCTGTAGGAAACTGTCCTCACCACATTCTGGCTTTATCTGTATGTTTTCTCAATGGCAGATCTACACTAGCTTAGTGGTATATATAATATACCATATTATTATGGAATTATAATGGTCTATCTGTATTCCTTTTTCTAGAAATTGTGAGAAATGTCGTCCAAATACAGAGGTAGAAAGTGCTGCAACACAGTCTGTTACAACACTGCTTTAATACAAACAGAGAGTTAGTAAATTGTATACGGTTTACATCAGTTTTCAAAGCTAAATGTACCTCCATTGCTGCCGTCTAGCTGTAAGTTGTTAACCAATCACTCGAACTGAAAATTGTCATTTTGTTTTACATTTTTAAAAGTTTTTAGTTCCTTTTTTTTCTGCAGTGAAGTGGAAGTTCACTGCTTACTTTTCTAGTTTTCGAGGTCAGTGAACTTGAAAGTGTTTTTACAAATTAGCCAAGAATATTAATAATTAAAGAATAATAGGCCTTGGAGTGTTAAGAGGTTAAAAGAATGAAGACGTGTACTATATTAGTGACTGTAAATTAATACTTTAAATAGTACAAAACACTGCATGAGTTAAGGAGTGACACAAGGACACAATGATGCCGCATATTCTGTGCTAATATTTCAATAGTGCAAATTGAAAAGAAAAAAAAACAGTGGTATGCAGCAGTTACTGAAGATCTGCCTCTCTTTTCATCTCCGTAAGACTCTGGATTGTTCCACATTCTTCCTTTATGACATAATCCTCCATTTTCGTCAGTGCTCATAAAACCTCTCATATTAGTAATAGCTGCTGAAATGGCTATGACGACTTGAATTTCTGAATGTTATTTGGAGGAGAGAAAATGACAGATTGCTCAGAAAGGCAATATACTCGTTCTACTCTCCAGTATAAACATGAAATCATAAACGTATTTTTACTCACCACACACCCACAAGAAACGAGAAAACCTAGTCTGCTTTCATATTTCACTTCTTTATGTGCAAATCCCAGAGATACAACCATGACATAATTCCTCACAAATGGGCGCACTTGCAATCTTCAAAGACCACGAACCCTTACTCTAGGAGCCCTTGCTTTATTGCCGCGTGACTTCTGTACAGTGCTCCATCCCCCAAGCCAGCACCAGCACCCGCACCAGCACCTTCACCACAACCACAAATACATTTCTTTCTCCTTTAGATCAATATTGTACCTTCTCTGAGAACTTTCTCTGCCTTTGGGCTCTCGAGCCGCGAGGCAGTTCATTTTTCTCCCTGGATGAATGCAGAAGATTGTGGTTTTGCTCTTGTCTCATGCTTCCTATTTTTTCTCGCTTTCTCTCTCTCTCTCTTTTTTTTGGCCTTATCAAAGCATCGTTTTATCTTAATAAACTTTAATTTGATGAAATAGCAATTTGGTTCCCATATCTGCGATCTTCTTTGATACCCAGGATGTCTGGCAGCTATATAGATTTCTTAGATATAAAGTGAACGTTAATGTAAAATATCCTGCTCTGAGAGCCATCTATTTCCATTAAACCTCGAGACGCAGAAGATGTGTTGTTTATGTCGGATTTTGAGCCTGTTCTATTGCAGTTTCAGAGATTTGGTTAGTGAATGGGATTTTAAATGGTGGACTGGAGCATGTCCAGCCATCTATTCATCCTTCACAATCACCCCCCCCCCTTCATTCCTTCTGCTGACCACTTTTTCCATTCTGCCAGTGTGCTTGTATCACTGGACGGAAACTCACTGCTCCATTCATCTCTTTTTGACAAATCTGACATGAGAACCAAGACCGACTGCTAATATTTAATCTGTTTTTAATCCCATTGAAAAAGAGTAGGTGAGATACGGAGACACGTTGTTCGTTAATGCTCTTTTTGGTGTTTGCAGCCAATTTATGAAGACCCTGCAATGCTAATGAAAAGAAACTGAAACCTAAACTTCTTCCACATGGTCGTTTTCGTGTGGAGAGTTAGCACCTTTACTTGATTAGCTCAGTCTCGAGGTGTGAGGTTTATGAAAACGGCTGCTCTTTAAGATGTGCCTAGTTAACTGTCGCCTACAGGCTCGGCTTATGCAGGTGATTTGTGAGGGCTTTAATTGGAGTGGGTGTGGGTGTATTAGCCTTAGCTGCCCTGATCGTGTTGACTTGGATGTGGAGCTGTAGTCGCCAAAGGCTGATGGCCCCACCCCCTCCTCCTACACCGATCCAGCACACCAGGTTAAATCCTCTTCAGCCTGCCAGGGTCCACCAGCTGCTGCACAGGAAGGCCCCTGAATCTGGGTTAAACAGAGGCCATGTGTAATAAAGGCCAGAGCCGAGGCTTATGGCTGGTTCCAGAGTGCTCTATTCAATTTAGATATTACCGGAGAGCAAAGGAGCACGAACAGCCATCTAACCAATGTCTAATAGAGTACTCTGCAAGTACAATGCATTTGGGCATTTTGGTGCCTGCAAAATGTGGAATCCAATGTATTCATTTTTAGTAAATTACACTTTTAATTAAAAGGGATCAGTTTTATATATTTTTCCTTAAGAGCATAAAGTTATGTTGGCTCACTTAGGTATAGGTAATATCTCCAAATGTTTGTGGACATTTCCAATGAATGCATTCAGCCACTTTAAGTTGCAACTCATTGCTGACGACACAGATGTGCAAATGCACACACAGCTTGTCTAGTCCCTGTCTATGCCAATAGAATAGGACTCTCTGGAGCAGATAAACGCCAACTTATTGCCACCATGCCTAATGCCAGGCATGGACTAGAGGGATATAAAGCCCTTCCCCAGCATTGAGCTGTGGATCAGTGGGATTGTGTTCTCTGGAATGATGGTGCTCCATCCAATACTTTCTGGATGAGTTAGGGAGTTGGGAATGTGGCGGAGTGGTGAAAATCCAACACTAACACAATTGTCACTGAATTCAATCAAATCCTCACAGCAGTGAGGTCCCAAATCTAGCAGAAAGCCTTTCCTGGAAAGTAGAGACAGTTAGGGACAGTTAAGCATGAGAACCCCCTTTTTTTAAGACACTAGATTTCAGAATAAGCAGATGTCCCAATACATTTGACCATGTACTATAGTAGAGCACCATGTCATTATTTTCCTAATTCTTGCTCAGGCTGATGTAGGTGTCTGTTAGCTTTAGAATTCATTTAGGGCCTTTTATTGTCATTATACTTCTACATTTCTCTTTGCATATGCCAGTTTGGAATTCTGCATTTTACAGTGTCCCCTAGAGCAGTGAGATTTCCTTATTCTTGTACACCTGATCCAGCTAGTCAAAAATAAATGCTTAAGCAATCATTACACAATGCTCTCACAACCTGTTAAAAAGATCTCAGCAATAATACACTTTTGGAAAAGGGTTTCAAATAAATGAGTTGAAGTGGGGAGTGTGAGAAACACTAGAGAAAACAGTAAAATGTGTATGGATACTCCAGGTCTAGTGCTCTAAATGCTCAGTGAGGAACGTGTGTTAGAGAAGACTGGCTGGCCATGAAAAGGTCTGAGGGGTAACATCAGCTTGAGGAGTTGCAGAGTGACAGCGGTGGCCCTCGGCAAATGAGATTCATTGAAGTTAAATGTTCAGATTCTGGACTGGCCGGCAAGACAGTAGACTGGTGCCATGTCACATTATGCCTGAGAAAGACAGAGGACTGGCGTGGGGAGTTGCTGTGTATGTGGTTGTGTGTCCTCTCAACCCGTCAAGGAAATAGCAGTTCTCGGAATATTCATTCAGATCCATCAAAAAGGAGATTGTCCATTTGTTCCTGACCCAGAAACAGTGGTAGCCAGTTCATGCTATAGTAGAACTACCTGCTTTTAAAGTGTTAAACTTTAAACTTTTTTCTTCTGTTAGGGCTGGTAAGGATGTAGAAGTAGCTTTAGCCTTTTCTCTCTCTTTATTCTTTCTCCACTTTCTCCGCACGTGGATGTGGGAGCGCCTCCGAAAAGAACAGAAAAGCTGCCATTGTTTCAGCAGAAAAATAAGTTACAAAGGGTGGAAACAAAAACAAGAGAAAGGCCTGTTTCAAAAGAGACAAATCTCTATGAAGATGAAGCAACAATCGGAACGCAGTCCGTTCTTGTCAGCGGAAACAAAAGAGACGTTCATTGCCCACTGTCGAGTGGTGCGCTTTGATTGTGTTGAGGGACAGCTGTGGGTCTTTATGGAGACCGACTGATTGTCTGGCCATACCTTGACTGCGCATATGGAGGATAAAGGCCTATTATCCTCAGTCACCTTCATATGTGTCAGGTGCATAATAGAGACTTTCACAAAGGCAAGGAAGAAGAACTTAGAACAAGCGTGTTTCAGAGACAATGGCATGATGCCAGTGCCTCACTGTCTTAACATAACAACCCTAAAACTACTCCTGGCTCCTGGAAATGACTTTCTTTTCCTTTCCTTTTTAAGTGTCATTGGGCCTGACCATGGTTGGTTCTAATCAAGATGCTCATGAATGATCTAGAGCAGTGAGGAACTTTGGAGCATGAAACTCTGAAACTCACCTGCAACACAACACTGCTGAAGATTGTAAAACAGAGAAATTCTGTGTTGCGGAGGCATTAATGGACAAGCTAATCCATGTAGTTTCGTCACTCATTTTAATGCGCTATTCTCCAAATCGAAGCTTGATGCTCGATGAATACATCCTGTGGTAAGAAAAGCACATCAGTGTCAGTGTATGAGTAATCACATTAATTTTCCAACACATTCACAGGGCATTCCAATATCAGCATACTAAGTATTTCCATCATTGCACCTCCAGCCTATCAGAAAAGAGCTAGGACAAGAGCAGGACAAATATTGATAGGTCACAGTTTCCATTCTTATTTTTTTATATATTTATAAATTTTTTCCCCTTTTTTTTAATAATTTGTTACTGCCTATTAACCTGCCTGTTTATAGCTCCCCCTAGCACTAGCAATGCTCCCAACACTAGGAAGTTAAGGACTCCACCACACCAGCTAACGGACACCTGTGCCGGCAAACAATGCTTTAGAGTGATGAGGGAGAGAATGCCATCTACCCACTCAAAGAGAGCACGGCCTGTTGTGCTCTCCCAGACTCCAGCTGCTGATGGAAAAGTGTCATGGCTCGAAAGCAAAGAGGCATGGCCCGAAAAGCTATTCCATCGTTTTTCTTTATATCAAGCAACACAATGTATAGCCAATGTTTCTCCACTCTTGAGATGATATGGTAAGCACTGCTAATGTGGGAAGGGCAGTAGTGCTCTACTCCATCCATGCTGTCCTGCTCGTGTCCCAATTAGTTGTCAGTTTTCTCCATCTTTAAAATCCATCCATTTCACAAACTGCCATCTTTGCAGAAGTGTTTTTTACTGAGTTGGTCTTGGAGTGCCACTAGCTCTGTGTTTTTGACTTCGTGCTTCGTGTCTGTGAGGTGGATTCAGCAGTTTTGTCCTCTGTCTTCTTTGCTTCCTGCATCACGCTGCAGGTATGTGTGGGTGGGTGTGTGAGGCGAGTTTAGCCTGTCTCCCACACTAACACAGATGCGCTAACATCTGTGCAGCGCGGCTCCCGCGTGCGCCCCGCTCCATCCTATCTCAGCACGACCCTCTGACGGCCAGCAAGAAGAGAGAGAACAATCTGGAACTTCTGTTGCATCCCTTGCCCCCTGGGAGCCCACGCTTATCTATTATAAATCTGCTGAGATTACACTCTCTTCTTTCCTCTCTGTACTTCCACTAGTTTTTTCTACTCTGAACCCCTAATAGGTCAACCTGAAGTGAGCCCTTAATGTTCCCTAGAGATGTTGAAGCAGTTGCTACTTTCATGACATTAACATGAGAAATGCTAATGCGGTTATTTCTTGTGTGAGGTCGGCATTAGCCTGCTTTCAACAGTTTTTGGTTTGAGTGGCCAAATATGCCTAATATCTCAAATGCATATCGGACCTCAGCGCTCCCCAGAGATTTCGAAGAAGTTGCTACTTTCATATACTGCATGTCCAAATGCTAACGGACACCTCTTCTAATGAATGCAGCTCAGTACTTTAAGTTGCACCCATTGCTGACACAGATGTGCAAATGCACACATACACAGCTTATCTAGTCCCTGTAGAGAAGTATTGCCAATAGAATAGGAGTCTCTGGGGCAGATAAAAATGAACATATTGGCACCTTCTTAATGCCAGGTGTGGGCTTGAGGGGTATAACCCCCACCCCCAGCATTGAGCTGTGGAGCATTGAAACTTTATTCTCTGAAATGATGATGCTCCATCCAGTACTTTGGGGATGAGTTGGAGAGTTGAGGATGTGGTGGAGTGGGGTGGTGAGTGCCGTCAAATCCTCAGAGAGATGAAGCTGTAGCATAATAAAGTTTCCATGTGTGGGTCCAAGTGTCTCAGTGTCCTCAAAAGTGTCAGTGCAGTGTGTTTGGCTAGGTAAAAAAGCCTTCACTGGATCTTGAATTCAGAAAATATAATCACAGAGCAGGTGTCTAAATACTTTTGTCCATTTAATGTAGCTATTTCAGCATTATACTGTCATAGAGTCATTAGTTTCACTCTTAAAAATAAAGATACAGCAAAAGGTTATTTTAGCAATTACACAGAAGAACCAATTTTGGTGGTAGATATGTGTGAGTAAGGACATGTACCTTGATTTACAGTTTACAGGTTCTTCACACTCACACTTCTCTATTACAAAAATGTTTTTTTAGGGAAAATAAGTTTTTTATATGGCATCACTTAAAGAACATTTTAAGTGTTAGTGATCTTCATTAGCCTGTTTTCAACAGCTGGGGCTATTAGTATTTGACAGATAGACCTATACAGGTATAGCTCTGTTGGTTTTTGCTGCCAAATATGCTTAATAGGTCACCTGAAATGGGACCAGAAATGTAGAATGAAGGGCCACTTTCTTGACATTAACACGCTACATGTTGACAAAGGTATTTCGTACATTAGCCTGCCATTAGCCCATTTTCCATAGTAAGGCTGACTGGAGCTGGACAGATAAAGATATAGCACTGTTCCCTTAGATGTGATCTTAAGGAAAGAGGACATAGCACCAATGTCACAGTCAGATCACATTTTGGGAAGGTACACATTTATCTAAGCCCTGATTGATTGGCTCTGCTGTTATAAAGAGGCCACTGTTGTCCTCTGTACACCGTGCCCAAGGTTATAAAGTTTTCTATGGAGGGTTTCATGCCAGCGTACCTGCCCCAGCTCTCAGTGAGCTAGCATGTACTTCCCGAGCCCCTCCGGCAGCAGCAGCTGTGCCCGCGTCCTTCAGCTCAGGGCTAATGATGGAGCTGACTGAGGTGATTATTATCAGCTGACTGTCTCCAGCTCTCAGCACGGGCCTAACGGGCCAGGCAGAGCCAGGCTATGTTAATAAAGTGCAAAACTGATAATGACTTTAGGATTGGATAATTAGACAAATGTGCGTAATTGGGGATTTCTCTCCTGGCTTTATGGCAGTTGTTAGCGGTCCAGGAGCAGGAAGACTCCCCACCAGCAGCGCAAGGTTGTTTATGTGTGTGTGCATGTGTGTGAACGTCGACTTCACAGGCCAGGCATGTAAATTACCCCTTCTTAAGCAAGCAAGCAATGCTACTTTAGTTTCTGTAATTTTAGTGCTTTTATTATTTATTCGCTTAAACTTTATCTGGGCCAAAAGGTGCAATGATACACTTGGTCCATAATTTGAGTAACCGTACTGGCATCACAGTTCTAGAATCCCTCCACATTTAAGTGTAGAAAACAGCTGACAGCTGGAGTAACGAAAGGAGGAGTGCAGGACATAAAAGGGCCGGACTTGCTGCTTGTTCAAAGACTGAATTTTCAAAACTGGACAGATGATTGGATTCGACCAATATTTCAAACTGATATTTGATTTTGCGTTCTTTAAGCACAGTTGTTATTAGGTGATGTTGGACTCCTGTGCTAAAATATAGATATATATTTTTATAATGTTTGTAGATTATTTCCCCTTCCCCCCCCCAATTTGGTACTACCAGTTATCCCACCCGCTCCCCCTAGCACTAGCAATGCTACCAACACTTTTCAGATACATGCAAAGCCAGCCACTGCCTGGCAGCTGGGCAGCTCGGAGGAAAAAGCTGGATTCCCAGCTCCACCACAACAGCCAATAGGCCCCTGTGTTGGCCAACATTGCTTGAGTAATGAGGAGAGAGAGCGCTACCTAGCTGCATAGAGAGAGCAGGGCCAGTTGTGCTCTCTCGGACTCTGGGATTCGAACTCACTACCTCAGGGCCATAGTGGTACTGCATTTGTAACCCTGCAAAAATAAATAAAAGGTTCCATGTGATAATAATTCATGTAGCAGTAATCCCTACGTTTTTACAAATTCATGTATTAGGTATTGACATCAGAAGAAATGCACATGAAAAATATTTGAGAATTCCCATATTCATCCCTGTTTAGTGTGCAAATCCTCTATTTGTCCAAGATATTTGCCCTGTCTCTTAAAATATATACTGCTCTTTGCAACATTAGGCACATCTGTTGTACAGCAAATCAGTGGTTAGTTTTTGGTGTGGCACAACAGATAACACCACTACCTGCCAGTGAGCTATTACACCATGTGGGAGACCAGGGTTTGATTCACTGTGCTGTGCTACATGAATAAGAGTCCCTGGGCAAGACTCCTAACACTACATTGGCCCACCTCTGTAATAAAGTAACCTTGTACGTCGCTCTGAATAAGAGCATCTGCTAAATGACGTAAATGTACATAGTTTTTTATACAATAAAAATGTTGTCCAAACAGTACGGCAATACAGCCACATCTTTATCGGTGATTAACCAGCATAAAAAGTGTCTATATAATCTAGTAAAATATACAGATTGTTAGCATAGGTATTTTTTACAGTGACCACAGCTCCAAATTTTAGACCCTAAATGTAACCATTTTTTTATTTCAGTTTATTCTTATAGTCCTGGGTGAGGTAAGGGGGGGGGATCTGAACCCGTCTTCAGCTCCTGACTCAAACTGACAGCTGGAGTAAAGCTGTAAATGTAACTATATAAGGTTTCAGGTGCAGACAGAAGAACTGAAGCTGTAGCATAGTCAGGTCTCCTCTAATCATCGTTTGTGCTTAAACACTTCAGAGCTGACAAAAAAAGCTTCAAATCAATTCTGCTTCAATTACCAAAAAAAAAAAAGTGTGTGTGTGTGGGGGGGGAGTGGCGCTTAGAGGACAGGTGTATATTTAAAGAGTTCAGTCACAATTTAACAGCACCATTAGGCCATTCATTTTGTGATACATCCACACCACGCCAACAATTAACTAAATGATGAATAGCCTGAAAGATGAAAGCAGAAGAGAATGTAGTGCTTTCTGTCCTCGCGAATATGACACGCTTTAATTTTTTGATTATTTCCCTGACGCAGGCATTCCGGCAGCCTGCCCCGCTGCTTTTAAAATGCTTTTTAATCCGTTGGAAAATTACTCTCGAGCTAACGAGTTCTCCTCAAACCAACTCCAGACATCATTAAGGGTCGGCTCTAGCCCGGGGCTGTGCATGAACCTTTTCTTCAAACTGTACACTTTATCCATAATTCAGCTATCTTCCTTAAATTATTCAAGCAAATAGTGGAGGAAAATAATGGAGTTCACTGAATCTTACTTACACATAAAACAATTTTAATGGTGATTTGAATTTGCAAGGCTCTTTTACTTCCCTCTCTCTCTCTCGCGCGCTCTCTCCCTGTGTGTATGTGTGTGTTTGGTGGAAGAGGATAAGTAGCGTATGCCCTCTCCTGCCCTGACTCCGGCCTGCCTGCCTGCCTGTCTGCCTGCCAGTACCCATAAACACATTATCAAAGAGCCAACGCAGTAAATAAATGATCAGTGAAACCAGAACCCTGACCCACCAGTTTGTGTGTGGGTGTGTGTGTGTGTGTGTGTGTGTGTGTGTAAGAAGAAGAAAGACAAGGAGGGGGAGCGAGAAAGAGCGAGATATTAAGTCCTTAAGTACAGAGTTAATTATTATGTCAAAGCTGGACACTTAAAATGTAGCCTCGTTAAATTCTATGAATAATATTCATAGAGCATTTGCAACTGGTGCCATGGGCTTCATTAATATTCTTTGGCTGTGAGGTTTGAAACTCTGTAGAAATGCTTTTTAATGCTCAGTCTGTTGGAGCCATACATCTCTTTAGCTTTAAGAAATTCAAGGCCTGTCTTTTTTCTGCATGTACGCTAGCAAGTAAAGTACTGGGATACACGCAAGTGTATATCCCTCGATATCAGTTCCGATCCTTCTTGTTTTTGAGCCGTCATCTGGCGTCACCTGGCACCATTAAGAGTCATGATTTTTAGCTTTTAGATAATTTTTCAGTTATTTGTGACATTATTTCGCTGTGCAAAACAAGAAAGAGCTTTATTTTAACTGATAATTGTGCCAACGTTACCGTTTTACAGCTAAAACAAGACCAAGGCTGAATTCTAATTCAAACTCTCCATTCCACCTTAAATAGTGCAGGGTTTACATTGGTAAGAGGACAACTTCAGCTCAGCTGTTAACTCAAAGCCTCCTACAAAGACGCTTTAGAAAAGCAACTGGCTGGTAAAGGAGATGTGTAATCTGCTAGACTATGTGGTTAGTGTGGCGCAACAGGTAGCACCACTACCTGCCAGTGAGCTGCCACACCACATGGGAGACTAGGGTTCGATTCCCGGTCTGGATGACTATGCTAAGCTACACCAATAAGAGTCCTTGAGCAAGACTCTTAACACTACATTGGCCCACCTTTGTAATATGAATGTCTTGTAAGTCGTTGTGGAAAAGCACGTCAGCTAAATGCCATAAATGGAAATCAATGCAAATTCCAAGTTGTCTGCGGTTGGTGTGGCACAACAGATAACACCACTATCTGCCAGTGAGCTATGTGGAAGATGGAGGGTTCGATTCTCAGTCTGGGTGACTGTGCTGCGCTGCACTAATAAGAGTCCTTGGGCAAGACTCCACATCTTAGAACCGCACGTCTTACCTAAGTTGTGAGGCTGTGCTATTTATGGAAACACTTGGATTGGATTGGTATTGGCCTACAGTCAGCATTAAGGTACTTGGATCGAATCTGGGTTAAAAAGAAAACTTTTGAGATTGACACATTCCGAGCAGCTGCTTTACAGTCCATTAAAGACGTAGATAAAACCCTTGCCTGAATCCACCAGTGAGTGTTGCAGCAAGTTCTGTATGACTGGTGTGTGTCTCTGGAGTTAACTCAGAATGGTGCAGTGAAGAAAAAAGCATCCAATTAGCTCTGGGTTCTGCAGACGGAAACGCCTTGTTGATGCTAGAGGTCAATCAAAAATGACAGTAGGGGTTTGAACTCAGATAACCTCTCTGTACAATTGTGGTGAACAGAAAAGCACCTCAGAATGTACAACATGTTCAACCCTGAGGCGAATGGGCTGAACACACAAACAGCAACAGCAGACCACATCGGGTTCTACTTCTGTCAGCCAAGAACAGAAAGCTGAGGCTGCATTGGACACGGTTCACCAAAACTGGTAGCTCTAGAGTGGAAAAACTTAGCATGCTCTGAGGAATCTCATGGATTTTCATGGACCCAACAGTGCAGGCTGGTGGAGGTGGTAAGATAGTGTGGAGAATGTTTTCTTGGCACAATTTGGGCCTGTTACCAGTCTCTCACTGCTTAAATGCCACAGTCTGAATAATGTTGTCCATGTCCACGTACATGACCATGTGCTTCCCTTCATGTCTATAATTTACCCATCTTGCATTTGCTCCTTCTAGCATAATAATGCCCCTGACGATAATGCAAAAGCTGCCTCAAACTGGTTTTATGAACATGACAATGGGTTCAGCAGTCTTCCCAGTCATTAGACCTGAATCCAGTAGAGCACCTTCGGGACGTGGTTGGATGGAACATTCTCAACATGAAAGTGCGCCTGAAAAATCTGCAGGAACTGCATGATGTAAGCATGTCAACATGGACCACAATCTCAAAACAATGTTTACAACAGCTTTTTTAGAGCAAAAAGAGGCTCTTCTCAGTATTAATATAGTGTTCCTAATAACTTGCTTAATGAATGGGTACACAATTACGTATACTACACTTATTTACATATAATTATTACTGTGAAAAGATCAGTGTGTAAATCATGCAGCGCTTACGTTACATTGTTTACATGTTTATTGCACATTAGAAATTGTTTATAGACACCAGAAACACTATATATTATATATTTAATATAATGGCTGGATAAGCTGAAAGTGTAATAATGTGCAAATATAGTTTCTGCCAAAACCTTTTACTTTTTACTTCTAGATCTAACACTAGATAGGCCACAACCTGGATTCTGAAGGACATGTGGAGTCGTATGGTATAATTAAAGAAGGCCCTTCTGCTGAAAACGAAGCATACCTTCCGCCACGACGCATGCCCTGCTTTCTGACAATAGCTCATGTCGTGTTAGTGTGGGGGAGAGCCTGCGGTTGTGGCAGGCTGGAAGGTGGCTGCAGACAGTGTGAGTAATATTTCTCAGTAGGACAGAGACAGCCCGTGTCTGGCTGAGGCAGCGTCTAACTAATGGCCATCTGTGTGCGGCAATAATGAAAAATCTCGCTCGTGTATGGCCACGCCAGCTCGTTAAGGGGCCTCAGCGCCGAGCAAAATAAAACAGATGATGGGCTCCGACGTGTGAGAGCCATCCCGCTAATCTCTCCCCAAAGGATGCGCTGCAGCTCATCCGGAGAAGAGAAAAAAAAAACCCAACCCAACCGAATTATTCGCTGTGATTTATACAGGGCCTCCATCTCCCTGTCGAAAGTTTGGGAACATCTAGGTTTTTAACATGTTTTCGTAGTAGTGAGCACATTTTTCCTTTGTCTGTTTGTGATAATATTAACGGCTTACCATGTTTATGTAAAGGAAAACAATATTACACATAATTACATGATTCATTGTTTTTGTGGCAGTACTGCTTTGGGAGTAAGGTCAAGCTTTATCCATTTTATTCACTTGTAGGAGGTTGTGTGGGATTGTCAACTCTTATAAGCACTCAAATATATTAGATTTTGAATATAAACTTTTACCAGTAATTTTGAGGTTGAATTGTTGATATCAGTACTATCAACAGTTAGATCAACAGTACAAGATTGAAAAAAAGTTGCCGATTCCCAACATTGACAGCAGTAACAATGAATATACTGTACATTGAGTCCCAGATCGGTGACAAAGATCACTTTGGCAATTCCAACAAATCCAAACAGACGTTTACAGCTAACTGTTGGCTTCTGGGGTAAGGAGAAAACTTTGTAAAAGTTTGTGAAAATTGGCAATGCTTATTGGTTGAAACTGAATATTGATCATTATATAAAGCATAAACTAAACTACATTAACATTTCTTTGACAAAATGCCTAGTTGTGACCAAAAATTTAGCTAGCTATAATTGTGTCTACCTATACTTTTATCAATCGCATAATGTCAGGCCAGTGCAACCTATAAACTAGTTTATCTTTAGCATGAGGAGCTAGCTAACGTGAGTGTGGATAGGCCGATTTTAATTATCACAAGGAAAATTGAACTAGCTAGGTAACATTATGTTTAAGAATGATATCAATGATATGATTCATAGATCAATAATACAGTAATTAATTTCTTTCTTTAATGTACTATACGCACTACACCTGCTGGTTTAGAACATGAACTGAGGGCATGAACATTAACATGGGGAAAATATAATATGGTTATTTCATGTAGTTTAGCATGTGATTGTGATTTTGATCATCTTACATCCCCTTAGTACTGGTAGTTTTCATACTCAAGATTTCCATTTTGTACTATAACATCCACGCTCATGTTAGAACGTTTGCTAGCTTTCCGTGCTAATGACCAGAGAGATAAACTGGTTAATAGGTTGTGTTAGCCTGACATTATCTGAGCAATGCATGTCCATTAATAGCTGAAGACATAGCTCCTAGCTTGCTAGCTAGAATCTTCAGTAACATCTGGGAATTTTGGCATAGTAATGTAAAGTAGGGGTGTGCAATATTGACAAAAAATGATACATCGATATTTTCGGGGATTCTGCCAGTAACGATAATTAGATGATACTTTTCATCATTCAAAATGTGTTTGTAAAAGTCTAGCTTGTTCTACTTCTAATATGTACTTAGAACTGAAGCATTCAAGTAAAATGAAAACAAAAACAGTACAAGTGTTACAAAACCTTTTTCTTTTTTCACATTAAATTGTAATTTAATATGAATGTACTATATTTATATTACATTATATTTATATTTCATGTTATTTATTGTCATTTTAAAAGGTTTTAAGTTTTATCATTTTACTTTGTGTTTTAAACATCTTAACAAATTCAAGATCTATTTCACTTTCACTGTAAATTACGTGACTGCACTGTTTCTTATAGAAGTATACAGGGGTCACACTCTGCACATTTTGTCACCTCTCTACACTTCTAGAAGAAACAGTGCAGTCACATAATCTGATGATGTCTCTCTGTCAGAATAAGTGTCTGCACACAAGTAGAAATCTCAGAAACTACCCACTGAGCTCACAGAATTCCACTGTCACAGATTACGGCCCAACAGGTCCTTGGCTGGTTTCAGCTTGTAGTGAGCAGCGGACTCCCGAAGTTTTTAATAATCTTCATATTCAGTACGGAGGTAAGTTCGCAGGTCGTTGTCTTCAGTTGCAACCAATTTTCAACATGGTTTGCAGAAGGCAGTGTTTTGGGAAACATCTGTGCTTTCAAAGCAAAACCATGAGCCAGGTCTAGCAGCTAAATCTGACGACGTAGACTGGCAGGGTGTTGTGTTTTGTCTCCTAGCGCAGTTTGTTTTCTCATTTTTAACTCCAGTCATTCCTAGGCGGAACGCTAGTTTGTGTTGCAGTGAACTTGTAGGCTATGCTAACGTGCTGCACATGCACAGTAGTCTATCCTATCAGGCTAACGGCTGCAGTGAATATGTGAACTTTTAAGGCTTGTTTTTGAGTGGTTTCAGCAAAGTGAGTCACATACTCGATAATATCTGTTCTCACATTGTTAAAACAACAATTAAGATATTATTGTAGACGATATATATTGCACACCCCTAATGTACAGGTAATTTAGTTAATGCTTTAAAATATTCCATGTCAATTAGTCAATTAGAAATTTTGCATTTTTAGGTTATGTAATGTTTTTTCTTTACCTCAAAGGCAGCAGTTAGCTGTAAACGTCGGTTTGGGTCTGCTAGAATTGAGCTTGCATGTCCTCATTGAGCTGTCACGTGATATCCCAGGAACTATATCTCAGTGTATATTTAATTTCAATGCTGCCAATGTTAGAAACTGGCAAATTTCTTAGATACTGTTCCGTTCCAACAAAGTATTGATATCAACATTTCAGCCTCATCCAAAATTATTATTCTGATAAAAAAACAGTAATGCATCAACGTCACCTGGCTTTCTGGGAAATGTTGCAAAATACGGGTGAGAACGGGTGAGAACATTTGAATCCGAAATGAAAGAATGCATATAGCTCTCAGGCTTTTAATGAGCAGTGTATGTTCGCAATGGTCTCAGCCACGACAGGTCATCTGTACTGAGACCACAGGTAGGAAATGTACATTTTAGCCATATTTGGCATTTTGTTGACCATTCCAGGTCTGTTTTGGCTTTCAGAACAGGTACAATTCACTTTGAAAAGTATTTGATGGTACCATTTTGGGAGTAACGACAAGCCCCATGTCTTTTATCATGTGGTTAGGGACTGTGTGGGGTTGTCAGCTCTCATTGGCACTCAAGCTTTTTAGGTGGTTAAAGATCTTTGACATATCGTTGCTGGTGTGCAAAAAAACTTGTATCCTTTTTTGTGCCGGTTTTCAGTTTTTGACATAATTTGAATCTGGCATTTGTTTTCGGCATCGTGTAAAAATAACATCAGCAAATGGACCAATAGAAGAGCTCTAAAATAACTTGGAATGAAATGTTCTGGGGTGATGAAACCCTTGAATGGAAACCTGTATTTATCTTTGTATAGTGGAAGATACTGTAACTATTGTCTCCTCCTTCAAAACACAAAATCCACAAGTAAAACAAAGCTGTAAAACTCATAAATCGCAGAACTGTTGCACAACTTTTTATTTACCCAAATTTGCGTGCACCCAGCCCACTTGTAAATGCCTCTTAAGACTAAAAGCAATGACTTTGTCAGGAAAATATGGAAGTGAGGCTTAAAAGGCTAAAAGCTAGCTAACTCTAACTGACTTGAGCATTTTTTCACCACAACCAAAGTCACATACTTCCTATATGCACTTAAAATACTGCATATTTCTGTGTCACCTTTAAAAAGGAGTTTCCCTTACTCCTATAAAGTCGCTGTTTTGGATATACAAGATTTTTGAGTGAAAGCAACAATATGCTTTTAATAGTAAAAACATTAAATTATTTAGTCAAACCTACCCTATACGTATGTGTATATATATAAGTAAGCCATAGGTTCCCATGACCCTGTCATTGGTTTATCAGTTGTCTGTCCTTGGAGCACTTTTAGTTTCAGTACTGACCACTGCACACAGAGAAAACCCCTCAAGACCTGCTGTTTTTGTAGATGTTCTGGCCCTATATTTTTATCCCACCACTTGACAGGTGCCACTGTACATTGTAATGTTATAGTATTATAACTTTGTACTGTTATGGCTGATCGGTGTGTTGTGCTGCCAGGATTCTGATAAGCAGTGTGTTACTGTAATGTCCTCAGCCGTAAAAGTTTTGTCCATTTTACTGAAACCACACAACATACTTTCTGAGCTGTATGCTGTAGTTTGAGGCCGGTTTGAGCATTCACTTCTGTTCTGGTCTTATGGTACATATGGAATGCACATTTAAAGCATGCTGTAGTGCCTGTCTCCTGCTCTGCCACCTCTGCTGTGTTTGTCATGCTCCGGGCTCCATTGTAATGTCTCACACATGACTCCAGCTGCAGAGGAGCTGTCCGTTCCGCGCATCAGAGCGCTCTCACCCCTACAGTCCCATTGCATGCTTGAGGGGGTGGGGTGGGGAGCTGAGCGTTAAAGCTAAGCGCGGCCCCTGAACACCGTGACTAATTTGACACATATCTCCGAGCCTCCTCTCTGACTGTCTGCCACCATCAACACTTCCTGCCTCGCCCGCCTGCCACGGACATGGTCCCTCTGAGGCCTGCAGCCTTTCTCCTAATGGACGAGCGAGTCCCGAGCCATGCCCCAGTGCCTTGCTTGCTTATATTGTGGCAGAGCAGCAATCTGGGAACCATTTGAATGCAACATGAGTTGATGTGTTTTGTTCAAACGGGATCTCTCTCTCTCTCTCTCTCTCTCTTCCCTGTCTCGCTGTCTTTCTATCTTTAGCTACTTTTTGTCTCTGTCCCTGTTTTCCTCCTTAAGTCCATAGCGCACTGGAAAATGACACAGCCTGCAGCGCTCGTAGTGTCCTGTCTCATAGTGTCTCACATGCATACCACATAAAACGTGTCGGAGTGAGGGCAGCATTAATCAGCAAGTTCATTTAACTCATAAAGGAATAAAACGTTTCACATCATTTGTCATGTTTTACTGCTTGTCATGTTTGGTATCAGCTAACTAAATTCCAGTTACTTGATAATTGTTTTAAAAAGTTTCAGCATTGGGTTGAGTTTTAGGTATTTTGGTATTTTATGCTATATTTTGTATTTTGTATTTTTTAGTCCAATATTTTGAATGTTCAGGTTGTTTAGTAATGGTTCCAAATGACATTCCTGTCAGATCTGCACCGAGCACCTTAGACTTACCTACAGTATGTCAGACAAACCCTTTTTATTGTATGCACAGAGAAGCTACCAGCTATAGTCAAGCATGATCACTAGCTGGCCTTGCTCTTTGTTCAGTTCAAAGAAACCATTAAAAGCCAGATATTGCATTAAATCCATGTCCATGATAAGTGTATGTAAACACTGCAAGTGGAAAGCTATAGTAGTAAGTATATCTTGACTGATGTTCTGGTTTCGAGTGTTTTGGACACCTCAAAGTAGCTAAATATCCCTACAGCATCAACATATGCATGTTGTCTATCATCCGAGCAAGACTTGGTCCCCACAAAGAGCAAAATACATGGACACACACACACATTTGTCTGATATGCATTGCATACAGACACATCTTTCAGAGCTGATTGGTGTCACAGGAGTGGGTCATAGTCGCCATCAGTTGTGCAGTAAAGCATTCCAGCATGTCCACAACCTCTGTCCTGCCCCTTACTCTGTAGCCATCCTCAGCTCTGAGAAGAGAGGCAGCAAACCTTTACAACAGCACTATTACTCCACAGATCTGTAAAACATTACTAAAACACTCAAAGGTTTGCATTATTATTTAACGACAGAAAGTCAGATCATAACCTGCTAAAATCTTAATTCATCTCACTCTGCTCAGCAGCAAAACTGGCCTTGTCTTCTTTAATGAGATGCTGTGTGAAATGTTAATTACACACCGGGCCAGGAGCTCGAGTCGCTTCCTCGAATGATCCCATTTTCATTCTTGTAATAACAATTACTGCAACTGAAAGTGGGTTAGAGAGTAATGAAGCCTCACAGAGAGACAGGTCTAACTTACACAGCTGAAACAAAGAAAGCCCAAATCCAGCCTACTTACACCTGTAGGCTACTCTAAAAGGGGCCATGTTCTACATTTGTCTTGTGTTTTTATTCTTTATGCTTTTTTGACATTTATGTCATTTTACGTACCGAAAACAGCCATCCATTTTCCAACTTCACTTTATCCCTTAACACGCTGGCAATTGTCTGATTGGGTGCCTTGTATTGTGCCTCATTATGCGACATAAATAAGACACTCCTTATAACCAGTGTGAATGTGCATGTGTTGATTTTCATGACATCAAAGTGGGCTTTTTTTTGCATCCTAATTTCCACATATGAACTGTATAGACTGAACTATTTACATAAAGTTTACATGCTCCAATAGTTATTAATTCACAAAAGCTTTTCACAAAAACACTAAGAAGTTTATATAAAAAAATATTCTACGTTGTTTTTTTTTTATTTAGGCCATTTGAAACATAGACTTCTATGCTATATTTCACATATATTTTCACATCTTAACACAATAATATTTTTAATTTTGCAATATTCAGTTAAACCCATGCAGTGGAAGCAAAATGTAGGAAAAACTGAGTCAATTTACTTCCTTATGTAGAAACATACAGTATTGTAAGAACAATCTCCACATTCCAGTTAAATTACCTTTTAAGTTACTTTTTGAACTCTAACACTCTAAGACAGGTGTGAAGCGATCATATGGTTAAGAAAATAATACAAAAAATTATTGTACTTAGAATCTTTCTTAAGTAAAAGGTTAAGATTAAAAATGTACTCTTTTTTATTCTTAAGAAGAGTATCAATTTATCTAAAGAAGTTAAAATAATTCCACACCTAAGAAGAATTTCTTTTCTAAGACACTTTTATTAATACGGCCCCAGGTCATCTTTTACTTACTTAGCTATTCAACTTTTGACCGAAACATTTGCATGCCACTGTATGTGGTTTCTGACAGTGTATCGTATACTGTGTTCTACAGTAATGGATCACATATGTTCTGTGGTAAGAGGAATGTTGTACAAATGGTATTTTTTGCCGAACTACTGCTTTAACGCTTGAGAAGTTTTTCACACCACCTCATAATAACTGACACTTTCCTGAACATTTTTTTCCTTCTTCTACTCCGTATGAATATTAATAAAGTAAGATAATCAGAGAGTAGAGAGAGAGAGAGAGAGAGAGAGAGTTAGTTTCCTGGAGACAACAGCGCAGATTATTTTTTAATTATTAATTTTTTTTTTTACCCATCAAGGCGCATGCATGTGTATTTATAACAGGCGTGGATTGACAGCTAATTAAGAGCATTTCTACAGTTTGGATATGTCTAAATGCAGAACCGTGCAACGAGTCTGAACCCTAATATGTGAGCATGAGTGTGTGTGTGCGTCTTATGTGTGTGTAGCTAGCACAGGGCTCTGCACACCGCCTCTGTTATGAATAACAGTAATTGTTCGACCGGCTCGCGCGCTTTGTGCCGCTGCCAGCTGGCACCTGCTCCTGCCCCGCGCAGGGCGCGCACACACGTCACATGACGCTACAGCTGTGTCCACATGTTCCTCCGGTCAGCCACATCGGCCTGGATAAT
Source organism: Salminus brasiliensis (assembly GCF_030463535.1). Lineage (NCBI taxonomy): Eukaryota > Metazoa > Chordata > Actinopteri > Characiformes > Bryconidae > Salminus > Salminus brasiliensis. Next base: position 22,944,563 of record NC_132881.1, on the reverse strand, counting down.
GTGCGCTTTTGATCAGCCCCTCTGACTTTTTCCAAATGATCTCATCATATTACCGCAGATTGCTACCTATTACCGAGCGATACTTATTTAGCAATTTAGCTGCGAAAATTGCCCGGCTCTGAGGCTAATTTTTGCCGCTGACATTTCGCCCACAGTGCTGCTGAATGGACGGCGGATGAGCGAGAGAGTAATTAATACTAAATGAAGCCCTTAGCATAGTTTTCATGAGTGTGTGTGTGTGTGTGTGTGCGTGTCCTTTGTTCTGTACTCCGTCCTCTGAGAGATGCAGTTTTGTTTGTGTCTCATTGACCCAGATGCTCTTGAACCTTCAGTTAAACAGAAGAGGACACAGCAGCGGCTTTAGCAAACAAACGAGTGGCAGAGCACAGCGTGTTGCTTGGCAGAAAATGAGGTAATTGGTAGGTCTTGTACGTGTCTCTCCGGCTCAGCCCATCCCCTCACGCGTACACACAAAGAGGAGCTTTCCCTCACACACATAGATTTATTGTTCTGACTGCTGATTTACAGGACTTTTGTTTTTGCAGGCTCACACAGCACATTGTTGTTCTGAAAAAGACTCTGTCAGTGATCGGCAATCGTCTATATTAGGCAAAGGCGAGCGGAGGAATGAGCAACGATGGGCCGGTTTCCTGGCATTGCATGACACGGCTGCCAGAAGTGCGAGAGAAAAGAGACAGAAAGGGAGAAAAAGAGAGAGAGAGAGACTCAGCCTAGCATTGCGCTCATTCTCTCTGACATGAGGTAGCACTTTTTCCCTTTGCCAAACTCAATTACACCGCTGAATGAATGATCTGAAAGCATGATTGATGTTGTTGTATGACTTGCCCAGCCCTCCCCCTCTCTTGTTTTCGTTTCCCTGTTTAAGACCAGGTTTTGATGGCTAGATTCCGCAGACAATGAAGGCCTCGAGCCCAGGCCAAGGCAAAGAAGACTTCATTCCTCCCCCCCAACCTCCCCCACCCATCTCCTGAAAAGTGTTTATACTCTGACAGGGCCCCAAAAAAACCCTGAGTGCAAACAGTGCGACGCACGCGGAGTTATGAACTGATCTGCATTATGGACTGACTTTAGGATTTATGGAAGAGGAAGTCGGCAAGAGGTAGTAAAAATGAAATCATGACATTTAAATACGCTGCCTATTAAATGTATGAAAACCGAGCTCTGCCTGCCAGAAATAACTCAGCGTGGCCTGCTGTCCAAGTCCAAAATGTGCTCCATCGATTAGGCCGATGGACATTTAGCCTGTATATCTCTCAGACTGGTGGAATATTTTGGAGGGGGGGGGCACATATATTCCTAATATTATCTGTTACAAGGGATAAAAGTTATGAAATGTCTGTCATGTGAAAAGTCTAGGAGATCAAAATAAAGAAAAGAAAAGAAATGCCGCAGTCGTAGACTTCCGCCGCCGAACTGGAGAGGTGGGTAGAGAATGCGGGCAGAGATGCCATTATTAGATATAACTCCACATTAGTGAAAGAAAAGCAATGGAATGATTGCTTAATGATGGCAGTCCTACAGGACCCAGCTGTGGTTAGGGCCAGAAGGATTGGCCTTTGATGAGCTAAAGCCAGACCACTTATTTGCCGGCAGAGGCCAGCCACCAAAACATATATGCATAATGGAAAAATAATGGAATTTATAATAATTTGTTTAGCTGGGGAGAGAAACAGAGGGAATTAGGGCAGCTTGGCGCTGCTGCCTGCAGACTACATGCACCTCTGCCATAACAAGATTAGAATTTAAACTATGGGGCGAGAGAATCTTTTCTCTCCGGCTAGATGAAATATTAAAATAGGCCATGCCTCAGCACTGGGTCTCTCTCCCTCTCTCTTTCTCTCTCACTCTCTCTCTCTCTTTCCGTGACATATGCCTGCCAATCAAAGTGACTGACATGGAACATGACTGGATCAAAGCAGGCCACCTGAGCGGTTTGTTTTGCATTGTGCAGTGTTAAACCTATAGGCCACTAGGGCAATAGCATCAGATTGGGCTTTTTTCAGGGCTGTTTTAAAGAAAATATGGATGTCTTTGACCAGCTTACCATATACAGTGCAGTCTGTAAGTAATTGGACTGTGATGCAATTGAATTCTTCATGCTCCGCCCACAAAGGCATTTATTCATAGAAGGCTGTCGCGTAGCTAAACCAGCTTTACAGAATGCTGGAAAGCATCTTATTAAAAAATCCAGATGAGAAAAGCTGTAGCCCAGTTTAAATACCATTGATTCAAACTGGACAGCTACAGTGTTTGTGTATAGTCTGCATACTATTATCCACACACAGTACTGTACAACACCACTGTACTAAACTTCTGTCGCGTTCACAAATATTTGGATGTGGACAAAGCTATTGTTATTTAGTCTCCAGTAGCTTTTTTTCTTTGCCAGTGTCCACAGAAGAGGTGCTAAATCTTGCACATAACAATATGAAAACTGGTAGAGGGCAACATGGATCCACGCCAGGCTGAAAGCTAACTTTAGGTGACCAGCTTTTACCATTTCTTCTCTCCAACATCCAGCCATTACAAGAAAATGCTGTGTGTTTCACGGTTAAGCAAAATAACAAGGTTGTAAATAGGTTTGTAAAAATGTATTTCAGCATTTTTCGCCCCAACCAAAGTCACATATTTACTATTTCTACATCAAAGAACAATGTAAAATATTTAATGAATACAGTCTTACCACCTTTAAAATGAAATAGTTACTTAATAGAACTTAAGAGTCCAGCTCATTCCCTTAATATTTCCCATCCGTTGTATTTATTGATGATGTGCCTGCTGGCAAAAGCAGTGGGATGATTTCTGAGGTGTATAGAGCTGTATTATCTGCTCAGATTCAGTCAGATGCTTCCGAACTGGGCCGAGCTTTACAGTGCAGATGGACAGTGACCCAAAGCATGCTGCAAAAGCAACCCAAGACCTTTTTAAAGAAAAGAAGTAGAATGGTATGCAATGGCCAGCACATGTTTCACTTACTGATGGCAAAACTAAAGAGAAAACATAAATCAATTCCAACTCCAATATGATGTGGTTGAAAAAACAATAAGTGTAATACATATTTATGGACCTAACTCTAAAAACAAAGGTGCTACAAAAGGTACTTTGAGGAACCACTTTTGGTTTACACCAAGAGAACATTTTTCTTTTAAAGGTCTTCACACCATTTGTAGCACCTACATTTAAACTACATAGAACTTGCCACAATGCTAACATTTACAATTACACAATAAAAGCTCTACAGCCTGTCTGTCCCAACAGTGTCTGTATGACTTGCTTTCCCATGCGTACAAGACAAGTATCAAAGGGCCCATATTCTACATATCTCTTTATTTTATTTTCCTTAGGTCCGGGTTTTGACGATTGTGACGGTTTATTTATAATTGACCGGCTACCAGCCTCCCTGTATCCCTTTGATCATCCAGACTTAGCATTTAAGGCTGATATATGTAAATGAGATATGTTCTGGTTGGCTGTCCTGCATTGTGGCCCATTCAAAAACCAGCTTGGACGTAAATACTGCTTATAACATCAGTGAAAACCGCCGTAGGGTGAATGGGTGTATGTAACTTACTTGTTTTTTGTAACAGTGGATTTAGAGTAGGGTATTTTTGGAGTTTTTTAACATTTTTTATATTTATGTATTTATAAAATTACCTGTAATCAGACTAATCAAGTTGATTGACAGTGTGCTTGACAGTTTGTCCAGCTTAATCCACATTTGTGGGTGAAGCATGGCTAGGTCCATTTTGGTCATTTTGGCTCACTACTTCACCAAGGCTGAAGTAAAAGAGCAGAATGTCACTTGAATGTCTTTCTGTCTGTCTGTATGTCTGCCTGTGTGTATGTGCTTCTCTATTGGTACACAAAGTCTATCAACACCTATTGGTGTTACTCCCTTTAAGAGGCTTAAAACAATGTTAGTCCTAAATGCCAATACTCATGATTAAATTAATGTTTTGTCATGAATAATCCAGGGCTGACTGGTTGGGCCGGGTGGGCCACTCTGTGTGTATGTGTGTGTGTGTGTTTCATGGGGAGAGGGGTTAAAAGGTTGTCAGTGCCTCCTCTTGGGCTTGGGGGCTGACAGTGAACATGTGTTTCCTCCCTGTGATCTGCTAGGCTGTAGTCCGGGCGCTGTGTGGCTCACTCGAGGGCCAGTCATGAGGCATTTGGATCTGGAGAGCCCTGAATGATGCAGGAGCTGTGTGTGTGTGTGAGGAGGGGGGGGGTTGGTTGGAGCCCAGCGGTGTTTTTAGAACTTCTCTATCTCAGCTTTCTGGGGTTCTGCATGGGGAGAATTATTGGTCATATATCTCACATATCTCAACACCTGCTTTCGACATTGTTCACACTTATATTTCATGGATTTTCCCTTGTATGATCTGAAGGCCTCTGTTTAATCTTACTTAGAAATGTATATTGCTGGTCTCCAGGGTTGGGAGAATTACTTAAAAAAAATTATTTTAATACAGATCAGGGATTAATACAGGGATCGGCTGTCAATCCAAAATTAATTTAAGTCGAATAATCTGATTACTTTCTGATACTTTTGGATTACAAGTAGTCACTAATCTAAATCTATTTTAGATTTCTTATTTCTTATTTTGTTTTTATTATTAATTTTTTTATTTATTTAATTTTAAGACAGTTGTTTTTTTTTTTTGTTTTTTTTTTACCAATTTCCCATTTTCATCCAGTAGCTAGGACTCCCCCTATCATGCCAGACACCTGACTCTGGCTAGGATTGAGCCTTGTGATTGTGGTAGTAGGAGTGCGAGCTGATTGTAATCTTTGGCTGACCGTGAATATCTGTGGCATCACCAAGGATTGAACCAGCGATCTTCTGGCGCTTAGACAACTGCACCACTTGGGAGCCCCACATTATCTTTTCAGTGTGGTCTCCCTGCGAATCTACTCTGAACGGGTTACTGTCCTGACCTGAGTAGCTTCTGCAAGAAAAGGACGCAAACCTTCACGCAAAACAACTGGCAGGGGGTAAAATATGGCAAAGATTTTGCATTTTATCTGATCTGACATCTCAGTATGGTTAAAAATACGCCAACCTTAATATTTGATATTTCTGTTTTTTTTTTTTTCTTTTTTTGTTTCTAAAACACTTCAGTACAGATAACAAATGTTTTTCCTCATTACCTGTACGTAACTGCTCCATGAGGTCAGTCGTTTCTGGCTCCAGTCCGGTCAGCTCCATTCAAAGCTGTAATTAAAAAAACAACAACAATCAGGGCTGCAGCAGTCCGAGTCCGAGACGGTCGCAAAATAGGTTTTTGAAAGCTTCCGAAGACCCAGGTTTCCTGAAAATATGAGAAAACCTGAAATTAGCATGAAACAAAAGGTGGTTTGTGCACTGGGCACAGTTTCGAAACCATACCACAGCATAACACTAGCGCGATGCATAAGCATCTGAAGAGATAACACTATTCTAGGCACGTTTGCTTGACCACGCGGACTGGCCACATTGTTTCAATTTTCCAGTGGTGTACACGCCCTTGCACGGGGCCATTTCGTCCGCACTTACGCTGCTTTGGCTTAACCTCTGCAGTAGGTATGAACCTGCCTTTATTAACCACTGGTAGAGAAGCTTTGCTGTTCCTGCAGCCTCTAATTGCACTCGTTATTAAAGCGATATATTCGTCTGCCTGCTACCTTGGAATTTCCAGTGAATATGTGATTAAGAGAAACTGTTAAAGCTAGAATCTGGGGTTTTACATTGATTAGTGCCTGTGTGTATGTATTTTCTTTAGCACTTGTGGGCTTAATTAGATATAAACCATATCTAAATACTCTATTTGGTCATTTTTTAGCACATTTCTTTAAGTAGTGAATAGCATGAACACAGTAGAACACACACCAGATATTGATATTGTGCCGAAGTTCTTGTTTCAGTTTTGTCAAAATAAAAGGAAATTTAAATGCACAATTTACAACTTTAGGAAAATTAATAGTTTAGATGAATTGACTAATCAGTTAATCTATAGAAAAATATCCATTAGTGACAGCCCTACATTCCAGACAGTGATGCATTGCCAAATATCACACATGGATTAGATTTTATGATTCATAAGAACAAGACCCAAATCTGAATGACCTATAAAGTGTATGTGTGTGTTTTTTCATGTGCTATTTTCTACATCACATAGATAATAACAGCTTTTACCTGCAGTTTGTGGCAATACTTGTACAAGGCTCTATGTAAATATAACTATTGCTACATGTATAATGCATGCAAAATCGCAATCGGATAATAGTGAAAAAATTATCAATCAGGACAGAACTGTTCTGTTTGTTGTGCACAATCAATTAGTACCTTTATAGTTCTGTCATGAGAACGTTTCCAGTGCATATAGAGCATGGCAGCTGCCACAACCCTCTTCCTTCTCAGGTGCATGGTGTAGAGTGTCTAATCTTCAAAATTATAGCTGAAATTTGAACGGGAATGCGTGGTATGGGATGCTATTCTAAATAGATAAAAGGGTGCTAAAAATGAACTAAGAATATTTTAACTACTGTCATACTTCACTGAAATAATTCCTTTAGAAAGTCTCTTTTAAAACCATGTTTAGGTGACTAGTCTATTTGAGACTTCATTAGAAATGTATTAGAAATCCACTAGAATTAGATTGACTCATACCCTCGCATCTTGTGTTGCCCCTGAAGCAGCGAGGTGCTGGCGAAGGAAGAGGATGGAGAATTCTACGCTGCATGCAGGGGACATGTACAGTAAGACCAAACGAGGAAAAGGGTGAGTGGGGTCAACCACAAGGGATAATCACTTTGTGGCATGTAATGTGACATGACAATGACATATACAGCTGGATGTTGTCAGCAGCGTATGGTCCTGCTAACACTTACTTACAGTTCATTTTGTGGGAGATGAGTTTGCATCAAAATACAATACAGTGTTCTGTGTTTTAGACGATGAATGTAGATCTTCTCTTACTGTTCTTCTTTATGGCCTTTAGGAGTTTTCCTGCTGCTGCTGCTCTTGACTTGCTCATTAAGGGTCAGGGCCCAGATTTCTCAAAAGCCGATTTAAGATGTATCTGTTATATATATATATATATATATATATATATATATAAAAAACCCGAAACAAAACAGTATAACTGAACGGAAACTGAATTGTGTAAAGAAGTGGTCAGCCTTAAAGCAGGATAATACTGCAGCACGCAATGTTAGGTAATGTCTACATGACATATATGGCTGGATGGATGTCATCAGCGTGCGGTCTTGTGCGCACTGACCGTGACTTGGCTGAGCTTTTGCTGTGTGTCATTAGCTCAAATGTTTGACTTGGCTTCAGTCAAGCTTATTTTGTTGAAGATAAGCAAGAAGGGGGGAGGTTGTTACAAAAATGTTTGGTGATTTAATGAGGAGTTAAGTACTGTAGGATCCTTCCTTACTAATTTGTGTTAACCACCAGAGGGAGCCAGGATGGAAGCTTGGGGCCGTGCTGGGAAAGGAGTAAAACTTTTTTTCTCTTTTGAGATCCAGAGAGCAGCAGCAGCCAGTCACACACCAAACATGTGTTCCGCTGGTGCTGAAGTCAGTACTGTAAAGTAAGGTTTGGTCCTTTATAAATGTGATGTATTTGTGCTGGAACATTAGATAAGTTAGTGACAGTAGCCGTTTGTGTGTGTGTCATGTTGCTGGTGGCTTTATGATCTTTTGGTCATGACTGGGAATTTTAAAACATAAGACATTCTGCCTTCATGGTCAAGCATTTTCTGTGATGTGAGAATTTATGAGTGATCGCAATCCAAGTTCAATCAACAGGGCTGCTGGCTTTTAAACACAACACTGATTCGCCTTGTTTTCCTTTTCCTGACCGCACTTGTTTTTTGCTGACCGGTGCCGCTCCTAAATATTTGCCATCAAACCATCAAAGCCAGTCATCAGTGCAGATAACCGGGCCACTCGCATTGGCAGTCGCACGGCACTGCAGGCCTGAAGAAAGCAAAGCCTCTCTCTTTCCCTCTCTCTCTCCCTTTTATTTTCATCTGATTCTAATTTTGATCTAAATTGTAGCCTGATGTCATGCCACAGCTTCTTGTTCGTGTGTAATCGCTGAGGAATCTGTGCTGGCTTTGCCAGAAAGCTGTTTAGCAGGTGCATGACAGAGTGGACCAATAGAGATGTCCCTCTATCAGCAATATCAGACATGCTGCACACACACAGATACACACACTCACACACACACACATGCACATAGACCTGAAATGGAAGCCTTCCAGCTGCCAGCCCTCGCTCTGCACTCCCGATGCACCCTGGGATGCGTGCCACCCTGGGCTCGGCCATCACATCTGTTGACGATACGTTTAATTTCACTCAATTGGGGTTCATTAAAGCAGAATGACCAGAGAGTTTGAATGACCAGAGACTCGTCTGCGGTGCCAAGAAATGATTTGACATGTAAGTGTTTGCTTCTTTGGGCTTTGCGGTGCTTAATCCTCCCGGCTCTTCCTCATCTGAGGGCGAGATCAGGGCTGCTTGGGGGGAGGTTGAGGGGGTACAGATCGCCGGTCGAATCCGATGGCCGGTAATCCCCCATTCAGGATGGGGCGCGCTGGGATCTAATGAATAGTCTTTAATGGAACCTCTGTGTATGTGTTTCACCCCTGCGGGGAGGAGATTAACACCAGTGTCATATTCCAGAAAGAAGCCAAAGGACTACTATGTGGATTCCGTGGCATAGTGCTGCCACCTCCTTTTCAGCGCATTAGACAATTATAAGGTGAAGGTGGATTCTGAAATTAGGAGCCTCTTAAACTCTGAGACTTGTTTTATATTGAGAGATTATTGTTTAGTAATTACATGGAAAAAAATGTATAGGACTCTCTATGGTTCTGTGAAGAAACATAAGAGACTAATGAGACCATGTGCAGTCAATGGAAGTCAATATAAATATATTTTATTCCAGCTCATATTCCAAGTCATATTTGGTCCATTCATCATGGAATTTTGATACAAGGTAAAGAACAACTGCCAGATTCTCATTGCATCAAAAAGTTAAAACCAACAAGGTTTCTTTATTAATTAATTTATTTGGGTGGGTGTTGGTGGTGGTGGTGGTGGGGGGGGTTTGTTTATGCACAGTATTTCCATGCTTCTGTGGAATTCAGTTTGTTGATGGAGTGTGCATTTATTGTGGAAAGAGAGAGAGGGAGAGAAAAGGAGAGTACAAGAGAGGGGAGGAAAAAAAGAAAGCGACACGCAGAGATAATGAAAGCGAGATGATTCTTTCAGACGCTGCTCTTTTTCTCATACCCCCCACACCCCTCACCCCCTCCTGTTGCGCCGTTCTGTTTGGCGCCAAACAGTCAAGATGTGGTGTATCGTTTCCTGCAGAGAGATGACGTCCATGGAGAGGAGAGAGAAAAAGAACAAGGGCGAAAGAAAACAGTGCAGGAAAAAAGGCGCTCGCCAAAGGGAGGCTTAGTGGTGTCAAACTCAGGAAACAGAGTTTTCAGATTTGAGGGGTTAGTTTGAATGTGCGTGGAGGAAGGACCAGAGCTGCCATGCAGGGTGTGTGTGTGTTTGTGTTTGTGTTTGTGTGTGGGTGTGCATGTGTGTGTGTCAGTGTCTGTGTGTGAGGCCGGGAATTGGCAGCTGCTGTGGCGGGGGGAGCCTGGGCAGGCTCTGGTTTTCGGCCCCTGGGAAGTGCCTTGCTGCCAAAGTGCCCTGGCAGAGAGCTGTGATCCACAGGAACAGAAGAGCCTCTTTGTGCTCACCTAGCCAGCAGAAACCCAGCCTGTCTTCTCCTCTGTCCTCTCCTCTCCTTTCCTCTCCTGTCTTCTTCACTTCACTTCAGCTTAGCTGCCTTTACACAGCACTGCCTGCAGTCTCCTGCTAGCGGCATGCTCGCACAGGGGTACGCTCAGCTCCTCAGCCTTGCCACTTGTACACTGCACTGCTAGCAGACTGGCACTAGCAGCATGCTAGCATGCAGGTGCACTCAGATCAGCTCACCACACACCGCACTGCCTGAAATTGGTGGCTAGTGACATGCTAGCACATGAGTTTGCTCAGCTTTGCTACCTGTATACGACTCTGATTGAAACCTAGAGCAAGCAGCATGCTAGCACAGAGGCTCGCTTAGGGCCTGTACCTACTGCGTTGTGCCATTTCAAGTGTTCCCTGCTCCCAAAACACCTGATCCAACTCCTTAAAGGTTTGCTAATTAACTGATGAGTTGGATTAGGTGTATTGACATAGACAATGCATGTCACCGGAGGTGAGTTTTAACAAGCTAATGTAGCTAACATGGCAACCTACTAAAAAAATTCTCAGCCCAATCCTTCAGGCCCAGTAGACACACATTTATGCTCAAACATAGCTCCCAGGACACCTGTACTAGGTACTCAGAGTTCATAATAACCTGGTTCAGGTGTGTTGGGAGCTTAAATAGAACAAAAATGTGGACTGTCTGGTGGGCCCCGAAGACCGGGTTGAGAAACACCGCTCTAAACACATCAGAGGCAGAGCCTGCTGAGAGACAAGCTCTGACTGTGCTCTGGAGACGTTCTCCATTTACCAATATGAGAACGAATGTCTCTAACATATGCATCCTTGTGCTTGTCTTGCCTACTGGATTTAGATCTTCCAGTATTACACCCGGCCAGGGAAAGGCATGCTTCTGCCTTGATGTCTTCTGCATATTGCTGTGTACCTGTGCTTGTATGTGTGTGTGTGTGTGTGTGTCTGTGTTTGTTGCCGTGTGTCTGGGAGGGCCTCAGAGGCAGGAGACGTCTGCCTGTGTCTCTCTCTGGGCGGACGACGCAGGAGTCAGCTGTCTCCCAGCGCTTCTCAGCTCATTAAATGAAATCCCATGGCCCGCGCGGAGGAATTTAAATTAGAGCCCACGTTTGATGTCCTGGGCCACCCCCCACCCCCCTTCTCTCTCTCTACCACCACCACCACCACCACCCCCTCTTCCTGGCCTGCCAAATGCACAGCGGCCCGCTTCAGCGCTGGATGGCAAACACCCTGTTTAAGGCACTGACGGGTGAAGGTCTCTCGGACCAACCTTGGGGAACTTAGCTGAAACTGTATATGTGTAAATCCACTGCAAATCCCCGGCACCCATCCCCCCTGCTTTCTTCCTCCACTACAGCTCGGCTCCCTCCAGAAAGTGGATCACAGCACTGTTTACAAGACCTCATGATTCATTTGGGATAAAAGGGCTTGACAAGGCAGGGCCCGGGTCGCTGTTTGAAAAGTTGGTAACCTGAGCCTGAGAGGGCCGAAAAAAAAGGAGCCACCTTAGAGTGCTTTAATGAGGACATGAGGTAACCGGTATGAAATAATTGGCTTGTACTCCTGTTATTTACCTCCTCCTTGACTAGGCTGTGCAAGAGAGGAAGAGAAGGGAGAACGTGAGGGAGTGTGGAAAGAGATGGGTGGTCAGGCTGAAGTGCTTTTTCCGGTGTTACTTCCAAAGGATGACAGAAATGAAATAAATAAGGTGAAAACGTCCAAGAGGAACAGTTCTCCAAACCAAATGTTCATATTCTTGTAAACATTTTTTAAGCAAACAGGGAACTTTTTCAAAGCACAATCTTGTCCTGCTGCACATAAATACGTACATATTTTGTTAGAGACCAGGACAGACCTCTGGAGCGACTTAACATTTTTAAGATGGTAATAATCCTCTTACAATGATTCAAGCGCCACGTTCCTTTCAGAAAACTCACCTCAGTTTGGTGTCAGCCTTTTCCTACAGAGAAACAAGGCATTTTTCTCAGTAGTTAGACTATTTCCCCAATAGTTCTCCAAATCTGCCTTGCTGACCCTCTGAGGATGACATTAACAGCACCAAGAACAGAACAGGTTTGTGCACGGAAACAAATCCGCTCGCTTCCAATGATATCTCCGATAGCTAAATCAGTCCAAGATTTAACATGTATCTGGGGAAATTACCTAATTAAGTCCACTTGGCACTTGAGTGTGTGTCTGTTCAAGTCCAAACGGAGGATCGAATAGGATTCTCTCTCCCTCTTGTCTGTAGAGAGACACAGCCAAAGGAGCGAGTGCATCTCAAATGAGCATCTGAACTCAGCCGGAGCCCCCCATACACTTCACCCTCCTTTCCTCTCCGCCACTTTCGGTCTCTGTATCAGGTTTTGTCAGGGATTTGCTTTCCGAATCCCTCAAATCAACAGTGGATAGATGCCCATTGTGTTTAATCAAAGCACTTCCTCCCCATAATCCCTCAATTTGAACAGGAAGAAAGGGGACGTGAAGGGGAAGGCTGTGGATGAAGCCCATGAAGGCCCACATTATACAGTCTCTTTTCGAATTCGCCAGCAGCTTCTGCCAAGGACCTCTCCTCTTCTTGTTTGTTGATGTTTTATTTATCTGCTTTTTGCGGTGTTGTTAGTATACCTGACATGTTCAATTATGTGTGTGTGTCAGCTCCCTCAGTCACCTCCGTTTACAGATGCGGAGAATAATTGACTTGTCACCTGCTTATAGGTTTAAGATGCTGCGAGATGCTGTCTGCGGAGATGCTTGGCATGGTGCTGATGTTCTGCGTCAGACAGGTGAAAGCAGTAGAATGCAGGAGCGACCCTGCCGTAATCCTGTACGGCTGGGGCTAATCCTCTGGGACTCACCCTGTTTGTGCTAACTCCTCTAAGCCTGTATGGAAGAAGACCCTCTGGACCTGCACATTACCCATTCTGTTAACTGGCCTTCAAACAACACCGGTTGACCCTAGTTGGTCACTGGGAGAACTGGGAGTAGGCCTTGTGCTGTCCGGCCAACTACTGCAATCTAAAGTTTGCGCTGTTGCACTCACTTATGTCTTGCTTTGGTCTAATTTGGTCATTTCGCACTGTCATAGACTAAACAGTAAAAGCCCAGATTCTGGTGGAGAGCAATAACGCGTCTGCTGCTGAGGCCAGGCGTGAGGGGAGGAGAGAGGAGCTGAGTGGTTTAAGTTCACACGACATGGACTCTTGGTGGATCATTCATCCTTTACTCTGCACCACAAGCCTGGGCTGGGCTCCAACCAGATTCAGTCCCTCAGCCAAGGCCTTTTCCACTGGCCTGCAGTCCTCCTGAGGGATAGGTATCCAAGCCTTCCCTGCTACGCAATTTCCCAAAGCCTTTCTACTTGAGTGGGTGGCCCCCCTTCTGCACTCTGGCTCCTGGACTCACAGCGACTGAGACCGCTCATTCGTCTGCTGGAGGTGAAACAGAATACCGTTGTTGGAGACAGAAGTGCATGACTGAAATCTAGCGAACAAAGATCAAAGGTCCATCTCATTCCGCTTTTCCATCTACGCCACTATGGATAAGAATCTGCATTTATCAAATCAAACCAATACTCTAATGTGAAGTTTTTTTGTAGGTCACCTGAAGGTGATTTGAAGTACAACCAAACGAAAAGCAGTTTGCAGCACTGTTCACAAGAAAACCATACATGCAGCATAAAACTGTCATTCTTTACTTGGTGGACTGAGTAACAGGTCACTGACGGTATTGTGGTCATCACACCCTGCTGGTTATTTTTGTAACGTCATCCTGGTTTCTTACTGTGATTCCAAGGTAATTGTACTTTCTATGAGCTTTTGAGTGGAGTTGACTTGTTCATAGAGTTGATCCCATGGTGTGTATACTGTTGTAAATTGACGTTGATGATCAAAGCAAACAATGTGACCATTTGTGCAGTCCTCTGAAAGCAGTGTTTTGAGCTGAGAAAGCCAACAGTAATTAATGCAGTTAAGAACCGAGTCCCGAGAGCTTCATTACGGAACTGCAGAAACTCCAGCAGCTGCTGCTCTGCCTTTCCTCTCCTCTGGGTTCCTCTCAGCCCCCTCAAGATATCTGGCACTTTTAACACAACGGCTAGTCCTGCCTGCCGTTTGTTTCATCATCTCATACGAAGCGAGCCGACTTGTTGCCAGTAAAATGTACTTTTGATGGGACATTCCAAGAGTTCGAAAAAGTATCGTGTTAGGTGTTTAGTAGTGGCCTTTACCCATAATACCAACCGGCAAATGCATTTGGCTGTGTCAGGCTCAGATTAATGTCATGCTTCCTGGGGAAGATATGTGATTGGTGGTAATTTGACAGTGGATGTTTATAAGGAAACAGGTTTTGATGGATAATGTCAGATCTGCTTGGATTTGGGTATATTTCCCGGAGACAGGAAGTGGGAAGTGGGCTCTAAGGCTGCTGAGCCTAGGAGGATATCTTGTGGTGGGGCCTGAAATGTTAGCACACTGTAATCTTGTAGATTTCATTTCAGATGAGGAGTTTCGGACTACAAGATTAAAATTGTTAGGGAAAGCAATGATTTGTGTAAGCGAGTAATAGACATGTTGGAGAATGAATGTTTATCTAAACTCCTGCTTTCCCTCTGAAAGTGTCTCAAAAGGAATCATTTTCTTGAAAAATTGTTCTCTAGATACATTTGATCAGCCAATACGTGTTATCTGAAGGTTGCTTCATTATTTTACAAATGGAGATGCTTGGCTAACTTTGCTAGCCAACACTCAGCTGTCACCAATCTCATCCCTGGAAATAAATGCCCAAAGAAATCTTTTAACCCACTCAGAACTTTTTCTCAGACGTTTTTTAATATTTTTTTTGCACAGATATGTTTGAATAAAACACAGTATGACTTACTTCAGTCTAATAAAACAAAAATAATCTTCCATGCTGAATGGTGGTTATGTGGATAATACTGTAATGTACTTCAATGTTCTAGTTTTATTGTTAAATTTTTTTAAAGAAAATAAGTGACGATTTTGGGCATGTGTGTATGGAGATAACATTAAGAGACGATCTAGGTCTATATTAGCAACATTAGCCTAGCTTTTCCTGTTGTAAACTAAAAAAGCACACATAAGATACCAAACATGTCTTCACTGATTGTCTGCATCTGGGGTCAGTGGTCAATCATGTTCACTTGATTTTTCACCAGCCCTTATCTTTTAAATTCGGCCCTGATCTTTGCTTTGCTTTGTTAGCAGTGCTGGTGTTTCCCCATATGTAAGTATATCTACACTAAAAGTTGTTGACCTAGAGAACGGAAGCATGAAAAAGAGCTCAGTACACTAATAAGGTATTTATTTGTTTATTTATTTATTGTGTCAGCTAGTTCATGACTTCATTGTTTTGACTAAAAATTGATAAATGAAGACATATTTAAAAGATTTTTTTTTAAAAATGGTACTGTCATTTAATCCCCCTGTCACCAGTGCGGCATTGCCAGGCAACTGACAGGCTCAGGGGAACGTGCTGAATCTCCAGCTCCACCACAGCACCCAACAGACACTTTTGCCAGCCAGCATTGCTTAAGAATTATGAGCGCACCCACCCAGAGAGAGCACTGCCAGTTGTGCGCTCTTTGACTCCGGCCGCTGAGGGTGAAGCAGCATGGTTTGGGTTTTGAACTTGCGAGCCCTGGACTATTGTCCTTATATTAGTAATATTTGCATAATATCATAACATTTAAATGTTTTTAAAAGTGATTCATTTTACGCATTAAAGATAATTGTAAAGAAATGAACTGCTCCACACATGCTCCTGCTGTTATTGGTTGAGATGGACCATTGCAGTGTTCATCTGCGTTTTTCTAAAACTCTAGAGAGCAGCTTTATCCTCAGCATTATCCTCACAGAGCGCCTTTTAACCAGGGCCTGCCTCCTGCAAGAGATTCTGTCAGTTTTGCCGTTTTCCAGCAGCAATGGGATCAGCCCTAAATACTCTCCTCTTCCCAGGAGTGTGCATGGCTTCTCTTAGCCCCCCCTCGGCCACTTCTCTTTTGCTCACTCTGTCCTCCTCCGTCTCTTCTCAGTGGGCCCTGCGAATGGTCCAATCCCTTTCTCAGCCATTGGTTCCTAACCCAGATCAAATGTTAGGCTTTAAAAAGCTAAAGTTTGATGTGGATGAGCAACTGCCTATAAAACACTTTAATCCCTAATGCTGTAATGTATTTAATTTCACACTCTCTGATGGTGTTGCCCCCTCTCAGGATTACCGAGAATGGCCAGGCTGCTGTGTGTGTGTGTATGTGTGTATGTGAAGAGGGAAGGGGGGCACTGAAGTCTTTCGGACGCTAAGGCATAGAAAAAGAGAGAGAGATGTTCTAGACAGAACTGGAAACGCATGTAAAAGACGCAGCGCTACTGTTACCATTTGGATGCTTGTATGCAGATTGGAAGTGGAGGGGCTTTAGAGGCCGGAAGAATGCAGTGATAGCTGCATTGTCATAACCCCTGCCTGAGAGACCTAGGCAAATCCCATTGTGTGTGCGTGAATATAGAGCTTCATAAAGTTGAGGACCAATATAGTTCTGCCTTTATTAGATGAGGCTGTGCTCGGGCGGATGGGATATTGGATGCAATAATTCCCTGCTAGAAGCGCACACATAGCCCCTTTTATATTGTCCTCTAATATCCAATTTACGGGCACAAGGACTTCAGCCAGGCGAGCTCACTAAAGTTAAAATGCAAAGTCTTCAGCATGATATGGAATTAAGGCCAACTTCTCTTGTGCTCTGTTTGCCAAAAGTTTGAGGTTTTAGGAAATATGCAACCCCCCCGCCCCTCCCACCATCCCGCCACCACCACTACGGCCAATTCCGCTAATCCATGGAATGGACTCGACGCAAAGCAACAAATAATTTCATTTGGAAAGAAAACTAACAGTTTACAGTTGTGTTGAGTGTTCGGCGAGGAGTTCTATCGTTTCTGGAAAAGTCTACCTGAATGAAACGTTTAAAAAAATCAAAGGGAATCATAAACAGCTGTTAAACTAACGTAGCGGCAAACTAGTTTTTACTTCGCACTGCAGAATCTGATTACCCAGATTAGGAAAATGACTTTAAGCGAGAGGGGAAAGAAAACAGTTGTGCTTTTATAACAATACGAGGCATGTTTCACTGTTTACATAAATGCTTAAGCAGCATTGTATTCAAGTTCTCTTGTTCCCCTGATCCTTTCCTCCCAGTGGTTTTTCCACACACACTCACCCACACACTCACACACACACAAACTCTATGCTTTCCTCCTTAGTCTCCCATGAACCCAGATACAATCACTGCCGCCGGATGTATTTACTCATAACAAGGGCTTAGCCATAGCCACCTCCCCCCCCCCCCCAACTCCCCACCAAATAAGAATATATGGTGATTTATACGCTAAGCACCAGGGATTGTGTTGCCCTGGTGGTTTAAGCATTTTACACTTTGCTAAACTCACCCGAGGCTCACTGCCACTGCAGCTGCTAAAACCCTTAACTCTGCCGTGCTGCTCTTGCCCTATTAAGAGAAAAGAAACACACACGCAGTATCCACGGATACTTACACAGAGAAAGATCTTAATACTTGCCACTTTTCTCCTGACTAATGTGTGTTTTTCAATGTCTTTTTCAATGTCATGTCGGTGTCCCACAGCTGGACAGTGCATTGCAGACAATCTGCAAAGACAGCTGCGATCACAGTAACACTGAATATTATGCTGGAGTTCACCGCCCAGTTTGCTCTGAGTTTCATCAGAAACGATGCTGCGTTTGGAGAGGCTTTGCAATCAATGTGCTTATTATATATTTTAGTTAACAGAAAGGTCAGCGAGAGAGTGTGGAAGCCATAAACAGCCCCTCCATCTCATTATTTGAGCGTTGCTCTTTCCTGGGCCATCCTGCAGCCAGGCAAATGGAATGAAAAATCGTGCCTAGTCAATAGGCGATCCATAATGACCCTGTTGTCGGGCTTTCACTTTAGAATAATTTATATACGCTGGGATCAATAACTAATCTTGGGTATAGTCAGATGAGATGAAATAAAGTGGCAAATGATGAGATGTGGAGTTATGGACTGGCACAAGTTTTACATTTCCTGGACAGAAAATTACTATATAATGCCAAACACTCCACAAAGTGGAAAGCTCAGTGTGGAACTGCCTTCTTGGCCCGAGTGATGTGAGGTAGTGCCATCCTTTAATAGAATGGTTCTACTTGGAAAGTTGGGGGGGGGTTCTAACTCTAATTCATTTTTGACCGGTTGTGTTTATTTATTTGTTTATTCATTTATTTATTTATTTGTCTCAATGTTCCCCTTTTTTCACCCAATTTGGTACTACCAATACACCCAGCTGTTCGTAACTCGACTCTAGGAGGGTAAGGACTTAACGCGTCTCTCTTTGATACGTGCAAAGCCACCTCCTCTTTTTGAACTGCCACCAGGCAACCGACACTCTCAGAGGAAAGTGCCAGGCAGCCAACACACTCGGAGGAAAGCGCTGGGAATTTGTTTGATTGACAAACAGTATTAAAATGTAGCAAATAATGCTGTATTTTATTTTTGGTATCCCCTGTAAACTGTAGATCAATATGCGGTTGATATCAGTGCATGCTGGTGACACAATGTATTTTATTAAGCATGGGAAAAACAACCTACTCTTTAATGTTGTTCTATGGGTCAAAAATGACCCGCCACTATATTTAACAGCGGAGAAAAACCCCTAAATTATTTTTTTTTCAGCTTGAAATTGAATGACTTTTCAGAGAGTGACCCCACCATTAGAGAAGGTGAAACATTGCCTTTGTTTATACTTCCCTGGAAGCTGTTCATTACCAGAGAACATAGATCGTCTTTGACAAGGGGAGCATACAGAATGTTAGGACCTCACAATTGTTAAATGCATTTCTCAAAAGGTTCTACAGTCATAGATGTAGTGTTTTATATATAAACACTGTAGGCTATGTGGAAATGAAGTTTATGTTTATTGTGTTTTATAGTTTAGTTTAAACCTGTTACATGGTAAAGCAAAGGTATAGGCCTACAGATATAACAAGTCTACTTAAGGCCTTCTTTACCTTACAAAATGGACAAAAGGCATGATGTAGGTTAAAGTAATCGAAAAGTGTTCTTAAAGAACTTCATTCACTGAATTGCATCTTGGCTCCCTGTATTGAAATATTACAGTCAAACAGAATCGTAAGCTGTGTAGTTCCTTACCACACCGTACCTTACTGCATCGTATGGATGGTTGGCAAAACACCTGTGCATTTAAGAGTTAAAACTAAGTGGATTCTCTGATTTCATAAATGGAATCATTTACTTGAGCATATTGTTTGTGGGTTTTTGGCATGTTGTGTTTGAAATTCGGCAGGCATTGCGGTTCTTGCTGTATCTATCTATCTATCTATCTATATATATATATACATAGAGTGCTCATTTCAGTGTGGTTTGGTTTGGACCATCTTTCCCACTCTGCCCCCTGACCCATACCTGCACTGCTCAGCAAATGCGCAGCAGAGGATAAGAGAAAGGATGAGGGGTAAAAAGAGAGAGAAAGGGTGAAAGGAGGAGGAGGAGGGCAGTGGAGAGGGCACTGTTAATTCTTCCATATCTAAGCCTCTTTGCTGAGACTCCCTTTGTCTTCAAAGTCCAAGTCATTAAAGACTAATCCTATCACTCTACCTTATCTGAAGTCGTGGAGCCTGAGTGCAGCTTTCCCTAAAACGGCCTTTGTTGATCCCGAAAAGACACGGCTAAGTTTTGGTCAAGAGAGTCCGAAAGAGAGCCTCTCATCCTCTCTTTGCCCCCTCCCTTCCCCATTCTCCATCAGCCTGAACCCTTTCCAAACCTCTAATGAAGTGCTATTAATGAATCTTTTCCTTCCTGCCTTGTTGGCCTCAATCTGCTCTTTACCACTTAACTGCCTCGTGTTGTCCGAACTCCTGCTAGCCGCGTAGCATTGATGCCGCGCCATCATTAAGACATGTTCAGGTCTAACCACAGCACATGGAAGAGGAAAGCTCCTCGTGACGTGAGAGGTTTGAAGGATGGGGCTATTAGGGAGCATTGCTCAATAGGCCTTGCTATTTTAATTTGGAGTGCAGTGAGAAGCACTCTAGAAAGAGCGAGAGTTGCCAGGGCTTATTAGCAGGGCCTGTGCAGAGAGATGTAAGGGTCCTCTCTAGTGATCTGGGCAACTTCTTGCCAGGCATATATCCCAATTGAATAGAATAGCTCAAATCAGCGTAGCGCACACTAACAGACCACCACCAAGTCAGTGACACTGCGGTGCTGAGAATGACCCACCACACAAATAATACCTGCTCTGTGGTGGACCTTTAAGGAACAGGGTGAAAGGAGGCTAACCAAGTATGCAAAGAAACAGATGGACTACAAAGTGCTCCTATATGGTAAGTGGAGCTGATAAAATGGACAATGAGTATAGAAACAAGGAGGCGGTGCTAATGTAATGGCTGATTGCTGTATATGTAAGTGGCCAACACATTTGAGCTGTAGAACTCTCTCATGTCCCGCAGAACTTTCTAACCAAGTAATATGAAACTGTGATAGAGCCTCACTCTAACCATTCTCCTCCTCCTGAGGAAAATCACATGTGACTTAAAGCTTTGTCTTTATCCTTGGAACAATTTTCAGTGATTCCCACACCCATGATGGAGAGGATCTTGCTAATGCTTTTTTAAAGAGTCCACGGAAAAGAGAAATTGCATTAAAACTCAAATTACAGGTTTTGAAGACAGTGTTTGTCATACAATTTAGGTGCTTCTAAGGTGTAGCTGGAGTCAAATGGTATCATGATCTGTGCTCATTCTGAGCAGTACTGCCAATTTCAATCTACATAGGCCAATTCAATATTATTGTCATAATCATAGCTAAAATAGTTTATTAGTTAGTGGAAAATCACTGTGAACAGTTTTCTAATTGGCAAGTTTAATGCAAGTTATGTTTTTGAGAGACAATAATTGGCAGGGATTCTTTTTTAAATGCCTTTAATAAACTTGAAAAAAATGATGTCAACACAGCAGGTCAATGGAAAGTTACTTAACCCATTTACTTAATCCTGTAAAGCCTTTAAACTCAGTATGTAACACCACTCTTCATTGCTGTGGTAAATTACATCAGGTAGGTCCTAAAATTGAACCCTGTGGGACTCAACCGAATCTGGTAAGCTATGTAAATAACAGTACTTTACTTCCTTAGTACCGCAGTCTTATTTTCACCATTTTCATTGGAAATTAAAAAACAGAGAAAAGCTTTAGAATTTGATAGTTACTTGTAACAAGGTGTTTCTCTAGTACCTCTTAGTTGGTCTTGGTTGGTATCTTCTGTGTTCTCCTCCCCAGCCAAAGCCTCTGCAAACATGCAGTGAGGTAATGCTGCTCTTGTTTTAAAATACCATAATCACATACCTCATGCATTTCAAACCTACTCAACATCCTCACATACGCACGCTTGCTCAGACTTGATCACATCCCTCACATGCTCCCAACCTACACCTATCCCCCATTATGAAGGCAAGCCTATGTGATTTTTCTTTCATGTTTGTTGGCCAACTAAATGAAAAGCATGTGCGGTTCAAGTGCAATTACGGTGCAGTAAATTGGTAGGACAACAAGAGCGCAGCTTAACTGTGCCGTAAATGCAGGTAAGAGTCTTTATTAAGCGATCTCAGGTTGCACCGATGCTGGCCTGGAGACCAAGACACAGAGCCCCACTGAGCCTTGGAGTCACGGACCCACTCTGGGCATTACGCCAGCACCCGGGGGGGTCAAGGGTCAATCTCTAAAATGTTTATGTGCTGTCCTGCGACGTCAAAGCCCCTGGACTATTTGGGTCTGAACCCCGAATTTCAAAACGACTCCAAATGTGTATTTTTGTTGTCATGGGCTTGAACTTTTGAGGGAGCGCCGGGGCGTGTTTATGAAACACTGTCTCTGACGGTCAGGATCAACTGCCGCTGCCACTGCAGTTAGCCGAGCAGTTATGGCTCGACCACTTTGCCTAAAATTACTGAGAATACGGGCAGAAATGAGGGGTCATTATTCAATTTTCAATGATTATAAACTATGCCGTTACGAATGACATTTTGGCTTTCCTTTTATATAAATAGGACTGCCGCTAGTAGGTCATAGCCTTTCTCTTGAACAGTAATATTGGAATGATACATGGGATTGGGTCTTAAAGATATTAGTGGATCTGCTTTGGGTAGGTATGTTTATGGGATGTCCTGTGCAGTTGAATTTATGAATTGATAGCAATGTGTAACAACTAAATATTCTCCAAAACAGCAACATAAATATTCTAATTCTTGTTCTTGAACCATCCAGCTGGCCACCAGTACCGATAGATGTTGATATCTGGTTGAATGCAGGGACACCCTCTAATGCCAACGTCAGTTTAAGTGATGACAGCTGACATTGATATTTTGTCGGTTTTAAGTTGTGATGTTAAGCAAACAAAATCCACCGTCTTTCAAACGTCACACTGGAGTGTCATGTTCTAAAATAAGAACATTTGGTTGTGAGGTATGGTGACTGAAACCAAACGTCTGCTAAACTTCTAACTTTGTTAGTCATGGTTAAGTAACCAAAATTCAACCTTTGTCTAACGTTGGAGTCTGATGTAGGGCTGGGCGATGTGGTAAAAGTATTAAATCACGATATTTAAAGACATTTTTCATGATATGCAATATCACAATACCTGTATTTATAGAATGAATACATCAGTAGTGACAAATTCTTAAAAACTACTATTCAGATACTCTCCTGTACTTCTAATTAATCTAATTAAAGCAGTCTAATTACACAGTTTGTAATGAAACCTGCAGCTGATCAGTGTTTATTAAGCACCAACAATGTTCTCCATATTCTTACAAAGCATATTGTTTATCACGATAACACAATGTATCACCATGTGATAAAATATCGTCCATATTATATCGGCAATATTGCCCAGCTCTAGCCTGATGTCAACCCAATATGGGTTTTTGATGAATACCTGACTTTGATTTCCAACCAAAATTCAACATGTGTACAATAACCTGGCTGCCATTTTAAATGAAAATTCAACGCCTGTTCGAAGTTAGAGTCTAGCATCTTTCTGACGTCAAAAAATGTAATCTGACTTCCAGCACCTGTCGGTCATATTAATGGTGTAAAGTGTAAATAGAGGCTAACGTCACTCTGTCACCACTTGGGGGGGGGGGGGGGGGGGGGTGTAAAACTGTGGCAGCCTGTTATCTTTAAATGGCAGGCCCTAAATCAGGCGAAGCCTCGTTCTCGTAATGTAAATCAGTGATGGGAACTAAGCAAGCGGCTCAAGCAGCCGGAGACAGAGGGGCTCTTTGTTGCAGGGAGCAGATTAATATCTTAAGCGTGTACCATTGTTCAGAGTTATGTCAGCAGTGGCCGCAATGATATCTTAAATTAATGAAGTGATGAAAGCGTTGAGGGAGAAGGCCCGTGATTTACAGGATGGCTTTTAGCTGATGCGCACAGTCATATACCCCCCACTCCACCACACACATACACACACACACTGCCGATAAATCAGCCGCTGGGAGCCAGGGCCAAATGAACAGAGGCGCGCGGGTTTACAGTTCAATTAGCCGAGCGCAAGGACACCAGTGCATTGTGCGTCTCGAGACCAGGTGTTAGCATGAAAGGAAGGAGTAAGATGGTGTGTGCATGGGGCGGGGGCGTCGGAGGGGTCCTTTACCAAATGCAGCTGAACACCTGAAATCATTAGCCTGTTTGAATAATGGATCTTGGGAGGAAAAAAGAACTGCCGGATGGAGGAATTTATGTAAAGTGTATCTTTCAAACCTGTGCATTCTGAGCACGTGCGCTGGGTGCGGTTGGTGTTCAAGCAGGCCGGAGTGGTAGAAGATAAAATTTAGTGCCGCAACAGAAATGCATCCCAGATAGCATTAAGGGGGGCTGATAATCCAAAACTTTTGTCCTGGGCTCTGTTTATTACTGCAGAGAGACGATGGAAGATCGCCCATAAAACCTGACCTCCAGATGCCCTTAGCCTTTCCTGACTCTGCTGAGGAGACATAGGCAGCGCTGGGGTAACTGATGCCTCTCTGCAGAAAAGTCAATAATTAAATTCAGTCATACATGTACCAGTGCCCTGCTGCTGAACTGGTGCTGCCCCCCTCCCCAATCACCTCAAAAGTGGTCCAGTATGCTCTCCAGATTAGCTTACGCAATGGCATATGACATGATGCGTCAAATAACCAAGCACCAGCTGCTTTGAATATCGCAGAGATGCCAGTGGTAAGATGTGTATTGGAAACCCTCATTCAAAAGGGCTGGTCTTTGCTATTACAGCTCAACTATCAAAAGGATCTTGGCCTTTTTGCCCAGGGTGTTTGTGGCCCAGAGTGTTTGTGTGTGTTTTTTGGGGGAGTTGAGGGGGGGCATGGCATTACCATGTCTTTGTTATCACCTGATCTGATGGCCTTTTCATTGCATTGTAAGCTGTTAACTGATTTAACAGGCTTCAACTAGTGCCCATGGTGTCCACTTCTCTAATGGCCGTAGCTTCAGTGTGAAGCTCTACCTCAGTACCACGTTATTGCCTCCAGCCCCCCCAGAACCATTTGTCTCGTGAAGTGATCTTACTTTCCCGTAGTGTAAAGGGTGTAAATTCCGCTGCTGTAAAAGATATATTTGCTGGCAGGGTTTCTGGAATCATTATTTGGTGATTATTCCCTGTTGAACACACCCACGTCTAAAGTAGATGGAGTAGGCTATTGCTGTTAACGTAGTTTTTCAAAATTTGAGAATTTTGTAATCCTGAGTTTTGTAATCCTGAGCTTTGGTAATTTAATGCTGAGCTTCGGTAATGTTATTTATGACTTTTGTGTTTTCTATCATTTAATAACCCTTTCAAATGATGGCTTATTATCCTTCATTTTTAAGTACAATTTATTTTGAAAGTTATGTAGTTGTGAGGAATCAAAGCTCACATATTGGCTATTTGCATGGTAAAGAATTATTTTATTTTGCTCAAGATACTGATTTGATATACTAGTATCTGGTATCCAACGCTTAATGTGTTGCTGACACTTGCTAATGTATCAATGAATATTCCAGAGTTAGTAGACGTAAGTGTAGAATGTATATGAATGTGTCACAACAGCCTTCTTTCCTGATAGAAGCCCCTCTCTCTGCCGTCTTTCTGGTTTAGGTTTCCTTTGGGGACTCAATGAGACCCTCAGCGTAAGATCCCATTCAAGCCATTGTTATTCGCGAGGGTCCGCAATCAAAGTGTGGAGTGTTTGGGTCAGGAGTCCTGTGATTGTGACCTACCCCAGGGCTGCAACGCGGCCCCCGAGGGACTCCGACCCTGCGGCCCCCGCACTACTACATCGATGGCTCCACTATTCAGGGGCTCGTGCAATTAAAACCTGATCACACTTGTTGAATAAGCTTCCGTGATAGCGCTTTTGCTGAAATCCTTGAAGACATTCTGCTCAGACTTTGATGTTTTCTGTGAATATGTGTGTTTTCAAGTACCATTGTTCTATGTTTAGTATTTTTTAATATCTTTAATATTTTTTAATATCTTCTGATATACACAGTGTATATGCAATGATATTTATGCAAAGTTCCAAATTAGTTTTGCTGTCACACTAAATGTTGTATCTTCAAAAAGTCAACTTTACATAAGAAAAAAAAACCTTCTGGCAAACCTAGCTTTCTGATCTAGTGAACCTCGTGAATGTAAACATTTATTATTCTATAACTATTCTATAATGTATAAAATATAACATAAAAAAAGGTTTATTATATACAATTTTAGAAGTTAGAACAACTGCCGGATTCACATTGTGTCAGAAAGAAGAAGCAAAAATGGACATACAAGGTTGTTGCTTGACAAAGTTTGGGAAGCTTTTAAAAGTTTCTTGGAAATTAAAAGCCTGGTCTTGTAAAATAAAAACCCAAATTAATAATAAAAGAATTGGGCAGTTTTGTTTTATTGAAAGTTACAATATGTATTATATGTATTTTGCAACACTAATCCTCATGTTTATCAAATTCATTAAGTTTGGCCTTTTTTTTTAACAGCTGAAAGACTTGAGTGAGTGTTGATTGAAGATCTGAGATCTTAAGTTAGTAGCTATTTTTCATAATTACTTTAATAACTTTTGTAGATGTGAAATGATTTTTCATAGTATACATCTGATGAATCTTATAATGAATATCCAGGGCTGTGGATGAATGAACATGCTTTCTGTAATATTTTAATATTAAAACCAGTAATATGTATTAGAAGAGTTAGGTGTCCTCAAACTAGCGACGGTGGACAGTGTATCTATAGGGCTACTTCTAAACACCCTGCTGTTCTCATAGAGGTGGCAGGGGGCTTCATTTGGGCTGCGTATCCTCTTTAGCTCACACCTCCTGGTGAATTAAGCAACCTTCTCACGGCTTCATTAGCCGTCCCTCTGCGTGTTTATTCGGAGGGTGTTAGAATGGCACCCTCGGCCTTTGGTGACAGAAGCAGCACATCCAGCCCCCGCCAGGTCATTTGCTCCGCGAGCAGGTGTCAGTGGAGCTGCACGTTTGTCCTAGGACCAACCTCTAATTGCAGAATGCGTGACCGTGTCTGTCCTGGCTGGCTAAGGGAGGGGCCAGAGACTGCTTCTATGATACTAAAGCAAAACGTGAGTAAATTCTGGCCCTCAGTTTTTACGTACACATTTTTTTTTCACCTTAATTTTAAATGAGAGAAATGCTTCAGTGGAAAGTAAGGAGAACAGATCCTGAAGGTCAAATGAAGTGGTAGATCCTAAGTTTAGGTTTCATCGCTTACGTTTTTGACAGTTGCAAAAATACACAGTGCTATAAATCACTGAAGTGTAAGCTTTGCTGAGATGTCTGGGCTGCTCCAATGCACACAGTTAAAGCTCTTAAACAAGGTCAGCTCATTCATTTAACTTAAAAAAAATATTTACACAGTTATGATGGTTTACGGCAGTTTTAATGCACGAAGAGAGGGAGGGCAAGCAGCTCTGATGGACAGGGGATGTGGTCAGTAGACGATCCAATCAGAAATCTGGGTGTGTTGGTGGGGATCATTACTGAGTCACTTCTTCTTGTGTCCTTGCAGGGAAATGTGGCTCTTCTTCACACATCCAATGCAAAAGCACTCTTTTGCTCCTCGGTTCTCATGCTCACCGTTTCTCTCTCTCTCCCTCTCCCTCCGCCTTCTCTTCTCTGCCGCTCTCTAAGGTGCTGATCAATTCACAGCCTCCTTGGGAGGTGTGAGACTCGTCCCTGCACTTTGTGATTGGCCTAGGCGTCGCTGGCCCTCTGAGGTGCTGTCGTGCCCCCCTCCCCACACACACCACCACCTCCGCCACCCCACCCTAGCTCTTTTTTTTTCTCTTTCTATCTCTAATCCAGGGCAACACTCTCTTCTTTTCACCTCTTGCCAGCCTGCACTTTTGCACAGCACATCTGACATATGCAGCCAGGACCAGAGTCATATGAACTCACACTAATCCCACATATTCTCTCTCTCTCCCTCTCTCTCTCTCTCTCTCTTTCTCTCTCTTTTCGCTCCTCTGTCTCCTCTCTTGTGGCTGTGATCCCATTAGCACACCTGAAATAATACCTCAAGTGACAAATGTTTTGGCGCTTATAGCTGAGAGACGAGGGCAAGAGAGAGAGAGAGAGAAATGTGGGGGAGAGAGAAATAAGAAAGAGCATGATTCAGAGAAAGAGAGATACTAGACACCCAGAGATTGAGCTATTTTCAGCTCACAATTACTTTACAAACACTGTAAACCATCAATTTAGTAGAGCAGTCAGTGGTGCTACTGGAAATGGTAGTTATTTTAAAGAGGAGAAGGAAAGAGAAGAGAGAAAAGAAAACCCTGGGGAAATCCTTCTTCTTTATTTCTCGTGCTGATTCAGTCATTGTTTTAAACATTTTTATTTTGTATTTTGGACGGGTTGTATTGACGTTCGCAGCTTGATTAAGACATATATGTACAATTACAGCCAGTCTACTGTATAACGACAGTGGAAAAACTGGTGTTCTGGTCAGGAACAGAATGTCTGGATACAGCTCCTCTAGCATGAATAATTAAATCCTGTTTCAGCAAAAACCAAAGAGAATATCAATTAATATAAGTTCAACATTTTATAGACATCTACAATTTCATTTACAAAATACTACACATATACAGTACATGCACAATCCTCCTTCCAGTGCTGTTGGAGGGCATATTCGCTGCAACACCTATTTAGAAACAGAAGCCAACCAATGTGTGTTACTGAGGCTCCAGACTGTGAGAAACACACTTCTGAATATTTTATTATTATTATTTATTTTGATCTAAAGTTGATTTCATTGCAGAGGGGCTATTTATCTTCCTGTCTGTGTAATGTTTTAAAGTTGAAAACAGTCTGTATTTGTTGTATTGTTTTATTGTAGGTAATTAGGGTATAGATATGTGTAGATATGTAAACCTATCTAAAGCAGAAAGCACAGTTAATAAAATAAACCTGCACTTTTAGGCAGACATGTCTTTGTTTTTACCACCCAAACAATTTATTTTTACACACTTTACACTCAACAACCCAACCCAGCATTATTTACTGTAATTAATCCTCGGAAGCTCCAGCAGTTGCAGTTTAACCTCACTCGTGAAATTAAACAAATCTAGAGGAACGGAAAACCCCGTAGACAGAAAAGTGGTCCTGCGTTAACTGTTCTTAATCGCTTTAATGTAGTTTAACGTAAATGTTTTTCACCAAACGTTTTAAAAACGCGTCGAATTTGTTTTTATTAATCCCTTCATTTTTAAGTTTTAGTTTTAACGTCTCTGTATTTTAAAATCTGCAGTTCCTCATTTGTCCAGTAGGAGGCTGCACTGATCCAGCGCTGCTGGACAATCACACACACTCCCTCTGTCTCTACTCCAGCAGCTCCTCTCTTCAGGACCTCCTGTTTACCTTCCACTGCAAATCATCCACAAAACATTTTATCATCCAAATTTATTTTTATATTTTATATTTTCTGTTATTGATCTCAGTTTCTTTCTTACACATTTGTCATCATCTTTTTAATGGTCTTAAAACAATTATTTGGGACAAGCAGGCCCAGGAAAAGTTTTATTTCTTGTTTTATTTCAGCGTATCGTTATATACACACACACTCCCACAAATACTGAAAGCAGTGTAAGAAAAAACGCTTATTTATAGGGGTTTAAGTCCGGAGTTTTCCTATAAATACATTGAGTTAAATACTTTCCAGGTTTCCCTTGAACTTTTGAAGTCTCAACAAAATTGGTACGTGTTTTAATCAAGTGTTTCATATGATTGTTTGTAGATCCGTTTGGGCGGTTTTGATGTATTATAAAACAAAAATTAAAATGAATAAAATAATGAATAAAAACTGTATTCAGGTTCAGGTTAGTTGTTGTTAATCCACACTTCAGCCCTATTCTGTACTCTTATCGTATTCTTACTATTTTTCTTACTATGCTTCAGACTGAGAAGGAGATTTACACACAAAACGCTCACAGCACTTTCATTTAACGCAGCAGCAGCAGTGTGTGTGTGTGTGTGTGTGTGTGCCCTGCTCTCACCCAGCACAGATAGTAGCTCGATTAACAGACATATAACAAGCGCTCAGTTAAGGTGCTTCGTAAATGTGCTCGTTTTCAGCGTGGTTTTAGCACTTTTCCTTTAGGTCCTGATCCCACACTGCTGCTGCTGCTGCTGCTGCTGCTGCTGGACCCTCAGTGCTGACTGACCCCTGTTTGACTCATGAAGCTCACAGCCTTAAAACACACACACACACACACACACTCATACAGAACTGCTGGACAAATAAAGCAAATAAATTGAGTTTTAAAAACGAAATACAGATTCTAGAGCAGGCTGGTGTTGTCTTTACTGTAGCATCGCCGGTGTTAATATGTCAACACAATGCGAATAAGCCCCGAGGCTGCTTAGACTAATAAACGACGGAGCTCGTTTGCAGTTGGTTCATAAATACGACTCTACTGAGGGTGAAAGAAAGAATAATATTAATAAAAAAAAATGTGAATATGAATTATTTTATGTATGTATTTGTTTATGTATTTATATATTTATTTGTGTTGTTGTTGTTGTGAAGGAGCGTGTAAAGCTAGGTAGTTATTTATTAGTGCCAATTTATTTGCTGTAGCCAAACACACACACACACACATACACGCATAGACACACACATACACGCATAGACACACACAAAAAGCTCTTTAGTGTGAGTTTATCACCTGCAGTTTAGCAGATTTGGGAGTTTTGGAGCTCTTCATTGTCACTGCTCATTCAGTCCTGAACTGCCCCGCAAACCCAATTCAGCCTAAATGACGGTATTTAGTCACTGAGGCGTGTTACAATCTGCTGACCCTCACTAAAAAGAGAAGTTAGAGTGAAAGTCCTGGCCTCCATTGTGCTCCGCAGACTGCTTTTAGAGACGCTAATTGAAGCAGCTTAATTACTTTATAATGCTATTTCGGTGCTGGGATGGGACTGGGGCTCTAGCACGGCTCTGGAACCACCTTAAACTGGACTCTCCTTACATTTGTCCTCACACGTGGAAAACAAGAGAAACGTCAAAGAAATGTGAAATGAAAAGTAGAAAAGTAGCCTGAACACCGTGTCATTTTAGGCGTTCAGCCTCGTCTACAAATCCTACAAACTCCAAGCATGGCAAGTGTGAAGCCTCGCGGTGCTAAATGCCCCTCTAATCGCTCCTCATTTTAAAAACAACAGTCCGGCAGAAAAGATCAAATTTACTCACACCCTGTAGTCTACTGAAAGCACTTCAATAAAGCCTGTAAAAAGGGTCCTGCACTGTCCGTGCGTGCTGCCGAGGCTCCAGCTCCTGTAGTCCGTCAGCAGGCGGGCAGGAGCCGTGTTCACAGCTGCCCGGGTGAGCCCCGGGCTCCTCTCCGCTCGGCGCTGTGGACAGAGCCGTTCTACCTGCTCTCTGAGCGCGCTGCCACAAGCCGGAGCTGATCGATGACAGATCTGCTCCTTCCAGCTCGCAGGCTCTGCACTCCCACACAGAAATCAGCACAGCGGCTTCAGATCTGAAAACCCCACACTGATATATCACAACAGACATTTCACCTAACTTTAAAAGAGACCCCCAAAACAACAAATCAGTGGACCCGCGGTAATTAATAAAGACAATTAATAAATGCTAGAATACCAGGTTAATCTGTACTATTAGGTTGCAGATTGGCAGTATTATCCATTTGTATATTTAAAGACACGGTTTGTGCCTCATTTACACTAAACCGTTTTTGAACATTTTGAAATGTAATTACAGTGTAAAAATGTGTGTAAGAATATGCGTGGACTTTTATTATTAATACTGTTTCTCCCCTCAGCCACGAATAATTGGATTCAGGGCGGCTTTATTATATTTACATAATCAGTGGGGATCTAATAATGTAATATGTGTGTTTGCATAAATATGTGTGTATTAGAGAACCAGAGAAATGTGTGTATGTGTGTGTGTGTGTGTGGGGGGGGTGGTGGTTGGGGTTAACACACCAAACCCCAAAACAGAGTGTAACCCCGAGTTTGTTATATTTCCCTTTTTCCTTTTCATATATTTGGCCTTAAACAGTCCGATCACTAACTGATGGATCATTTTGAGGACCAATGGAGGAGCAGTATCTCTCTCCCGCTCTCCTATTGGTCGCGTTTCCCAACTGTGAGATCCTCCACAGGCTGGATGAGCCCATTCTCAGAAGGAGAGGGGGGTTTACATTAGAGCAGGCTGATCTGCCACTCTGAGCTGAGCAGGCTGTGAGGGGACTGTTGGGTGTTAAATCATAAATGCATGAGATTTTTAACCTCTTACTTCTTTCTTTTGTTACATTTAAGCGATGTTTTCAATCAATAAGGTACATAAGGTACACACACACAGGTCACGTGGGTGCAGTAGAGGCTGTATGCATATCAACACAGGCTTCCAACTCTTGAATTACTGGGTCAAATGTGAGTCCAAACAGGGCGTTATCTTCTGGAATATTTAGATTGAAGGCAGACATATTTAATAAATTAGTACATATAGTTATAATAAGGTTATAAAAGACCCCTGTTTGTCTTTTTGCCACACGTCTTACACACTGCGAGCCGTATGGGTCGCCCTCTGTTCAATAAACGTGAATAAGCTCGTACTGTAGCTCAAATAACACCCTGGTGTGGTGATTCCTCTGCTGTCTAATGTAGTGGACGGTGGTCTCGCCTCCCCCGTCTCTGAGGGGGACTTGCTGCGGCCCGCTGCGTTGTGTAAGACGCGACCTGTTATGGCCACCACTGCTTCCGGGTTTCAGCAGTCCGCTCCAGCTTCAGCGCCTTCAACACACACACCCACCCACCCACACACACACACATACACACACTCACACTCAGACACATATACACACGCGCGCACACACTCTCTCTCGCTCACTTGCATACGCACGCACGCACGCGCGCATCGTAGCATCGATCGTGGCTCCTTTAAGAAAGAAAAAAAAAACTCAGGCAGAATTATCAGCCCACCTCCCGCTCGAGCTCATTTAGACCCTTTTTTCCTCCTCTGCTTTTTGCATAAAGAAGAAAAGAGAGAGAGAAAAAAACAACTCGCGCGCGCGAGAGAGAGAGAGAGAGAGAGAGAGAGAGGGGCGGTCAGCGCGTACGTCGTGCTCGTGAGCATTTGAGCGGTTCTCGCGCGGCGGCGGCGGCGAATGTGTGTGTGTGTGTGTGTGAACCGGCAGAGGCGCATCGGAGGATCATCATTCATTCAGCACTTTGACAAGCTTCGCCTTTTTGACTGACAGCCGGAGTGACGAGAGAGAGAGAGAGAGAGAGAGAGAGGAGAGACAAGCCATGGGACTCGCTCGCTGTGTTTGAGGCTGTGTTTCCACATCGCGCCGGTTTGGGAGCGGAGCGTCGCTCGGTGCGGAGGAGCTATTCGCCGAAGTTAAGCGCCAAGGACCGGCCTCACCGCGCCAGACAAGCGCTTTGGATTTCCCCCCCTTTTTTAAAAAAAAAAACCTCTTCTCCTCTTCCTCCTTCTCCTTCTCCTTCTTCGTCTTGTTTCTCGAGCAAGCAGAGCCTCCTGTTTGGAATTGGCGTGTGTCGTCTCCTTCTCCACGCTGGCCTCTTAGGGAATATACCTCGCCTTGATCGAGTGTGAGGAGCGCGGAGGGCGATGGCGCAGAGGGTACGTACACACCAAACTTTCTCCAAACTCGCCGAGCACGAGCACGAGCACGAGCGCGGTCTGTCTGCGGGCTCTAACGTGGCCGATGACAGTCGAGCTCGGACAGCAACTTCTCTGCTTTTTACTTTTCTCCTTATTTTTATTTTCTTTTTTTTTTCCGACACAGTTTCCAGCTTTACGCGTGTGTCCCCCTCCTCTCCTGGATAAAACACATATGACATCCAGTTTACTAGTTAAACCAGCCATTTCAGTGCTGAGTAACCTGTTGTGTGTGTGTGTGTGTGTGTGTTACTTGTGTGTTACAGTGTATCTCCTCACTGGGAAGTTTTAGGGAGTAATACTTTAATTTATACTATTTGTCCATACAACAACAACACACACACACCTAATGACAAGCGATGGCGGATAGTCATATATATATATATTTAGACTATTTGAATATTAATAGGCTCTTAACATTATCCCGAAGTCGCGAATTAACTTTACGTGCAAACTTTATTACTCTGCTTTTCCTCCACATTTGAGAATCAAATCGTTAACTAGCAGCACAGCAGAGCTGCAGGAGCAGCGTGCTGTCTGTCTGCCTGCCTGCCTGCCTGCCTGTCTGCCTGCCTGCTTGCCTGCCTGCACCTCCACAGGTCGGTCCAGGCTGGGGATGTCTTCAGTCCCAGTCCCAGCCGGCCCACTTTCCCTGCTGCTGCTGCTGCTGCTGCTGCTGTCTCAGCCAGAACTATCAATAATTAACGATAGACTCGCTCATAAAGTCACTAAACGCAACAGGCCACGTTTCACCACCTTAATGTTTGGATATGCAGTTTTTAATAACTCATTTGAAACCATCCTCGGCTGACACACAGCACAGGTTTAACAACGCTTTCAAATGGTGTGTCTTTTTATTAGGTTCACACTTCTGAGCTAAATTAGCCGAATGATCGTCAGTGTAGCAGCAAATGTGTCTGATTTGCGTTTGTTTTAATGAAAACACACAGCTGTGCTTGGGTCAGCGGTGTAGGCCAGTCAGTGAGCGCTCATGTTGCTCTTCTGCCATTTTTAAGGACTAATCTGCAGTGTAACTCCAGTGTAGAACTAGCTCCAGAAACACACGTGTGTGTGTGTGTGTGTGTGTGTAAATATAAATATATATATATATATATATATTCAGCCCGGTGATATCAGTGATCAATCACAGCTCTGACTTTAAAACACAGTTAGTAAACTGAACTTTACCACATTATAAAACACCCGTAAAATACTTCTTGTAAAATTCAGATTTCTGCGCCCCGGTTACACTTTTTACACTTATGTTTTGTTGTGTAAATTTCTTCTGAATAATAATAATAATAATTGTGGTCATTTACGTTTTCTATCTTTTATTTGTATTTATTTTGTATGTATTTTAAACTGCTATTTTTATGCAATTTAGATTATACTTTTATTAACACAGGCCGGTAACTGATATACTTTGAAATGATATGTATATTTATGTCTTTATTTATACTGTTGTGTTTGAGTCTCGCTGATGTTTCCTTTATTAACTATTTTAATAGTAATATTAAATTCATTTTGAACTGCTTCTGACTCCTGTGTTGACGCTTTTAAAGCCTCGCTGGTGTCTTTAAGTGTTTATTGGTGCGTTTTAAATATTGTTGGTGTGTTTTTTCATGTTTTAAATGGTTATACTGCTGTGTTTTGAGTGGTGTGTATTTCCTGATATTCTAGGTTTTATGTTAAAGCTGAGTCTAAACTGCGTGTGTGTTTTGTTTTGTGTTGCTGTGCTCAGTACGAAGACCTGCCCCACTACGGCATGGACGGGGTAGGGATCCCCACCACCATGTACGGGGACCCCCACGGCGCGCGCTCCATGCAAGCGGTGCATCTGAACCACGGCGCTCAGCTGCATGCGCACCAGTACGCGCACGCGGCTCACCCCAACGCCATGGCGCCGGGCATGGGCAGCTCCGTCAACGACGCGCTTAAGAGGGACAAGGACGCCATTTACGGGTACGAGCGCACACATACGGCCTAAACACACACACACACACACACACGACCGAGCGACCGACCCGTTACTCCAGTAGCTAACACACTCGGATAATGTTCACCAGTCCGCCGTTATTGTGTGTCCCGCTGCTGAAGGAGCTCGCTGATAGTTCCTGACATTATCGAGAAACTGTCCTTCTGATACACATTAATTTAATTATTTATTTTTTAAGGAGGCTTTCCCTGTCCCCCAGCCGCCTGCTTTTCAAACTTGTTGCTTGTTTGGTGTGAGTTTAAGGTTGTTTTGTTTTGTTGTAATTTGTGGTGGGATTTACCTCAAAATATAGCTTGTTTTTAGCTTTTAGCTCGTTCACGTTTTTACACGTTAGTCAGCAGTTTTAGTCCTGAAGTTTAGGCTTAGCTAGTTTCAGATTTGATATTCTCGTTATAGAGTTAATATTATTAAATGACTTCGTAATAAAAAATAAACATCGTATTAATTGTGCTTGTGTTTTATTAATAGTGCTTGTTCAAAATTATAATAGTAATAACAATGTTATTACACTGTAATAAATAATATACGCCGAGTGCTGAACCTTGAAGTGATGCTGACTGTCATTTTTAGTTGATCAACTTTAAGGACTCAACTTTAATTTATAATATATATTTATTGCAAATAAAATGTATTGCTTTGTGCAGAAGATCCTGCTAGCTAAGTTCACCGAGCCGTCTTGTGTGGACTGTTTAACAGGTTGTTTAACTTTCTGCACGGTGATTTTTCACATTCTGCTCAATTAACAGTTGATCTGTGTACAAAAGCAGGCCTCGCTAAAACAGTGCAGTGTATTAAAGCTTACAGTTAGTTAATGAGCCTCAGCTGAGCCGCAACCTGTGTGTGTATGGCTGTGTGTGTGTGTGTGTGTGTGTGTGTTCAGAGGGAATATGTGAGCTCCTCCAGAGCGGGGTTGGAGATGTTTAGTTGAGATTTGTGTTGGAGTTGCTGTAGTGTTCATTCAGTCGCAGTGAATTCAGACTGGGTGGATCTGTGGTTTGTTGACTGTCCTGTGTTTTCTTACTGGTGACACTGTGATTCTGATCTGTTTGTATTTCAGACACCCTCTGTTTCCACTGCTAGCACTGATTTTTGAGAAATGTGAATTAGCGACGTGCACCCCCAGAGAGCCCGGTGTGGCAGGAGGAGACGTGTGCTCCTCAGAGTCCTTCAATGAAGACATAGCAGTGTTTGCAAAACAGGTCAGACACCAGAAGAAAAGCCGAATCACCTGCGCTGTTGGCTAATTATGCGATTTCTCGCCTTATTAGCGACTGTACAGCCCGTAGCCCATATTCGCGCTTTCCCTGCTTTTACAATAACAATAATAACAAAGCGTGCACACATTAGTTGTAGCCCTGGTTTACACCAATGTAATTCATACATATTTATTTCACTTCAGATCAGAGCGGAAAAGCCATTATTTTCATCAAATCCAGAGCTGGATAATTTGGTAAGTGCAAATAAGTTTTTTGGAGCTTTAATCTGAATCAACTCCAGTGTAAACGCATTTAATCGCGCCGTCTCTGATTGGACTGTTAGATTTAGGGCTTTAGTGTTTGTTACTTTTTTAGACGAAACTTCAATATTATTAGTATGTTTGAAAACTTTTTTTATGCTAATGCATTTCTTTGAATTACAGTTTAGCAGCTGATTGCCAGTTTAGTTCAGTTTGTAACCCACATTTCTTTTAATTAATTAGTAAATGGTAGTGTGTAATTGCTCGCAGTTTAGACTTTGACTATATACAGCTACAGTTTCATTGCCCGAAAAAAACCCAACTTCATAGGAACGGGTTGTTGCTCATTCTTTCCCTTGTAAAAGTCTTTATATTTATTTTGTATTATTATAATCATTTTTTGCAGATGATTCAAGCCATTCAAGTTTTACGTTTTCATCTTTTGGAGCTAGAAAAGGTAACATCAACTTAAACTTGTTATACATTATGTATGTGTGTATATATATATATATATGTTTGTATGTATGTATGTATAGTTCCAACTTCCTGTTCTTCTGCCCACTTTACAATTAGTGTCAAAGTCAATCGTGTTGGTGGTTTTCCTGCGACTTTAATTACAACGCTGGCTGCTAAAAGTGGACCCTCAATCCCCCCATTTTTCTACCCCGCGGTGTAACATTGTCATCAAGAGTCAGACAGAAAAGCCACAGAACTGTTCTGGTTTTAAACAGCGGTCAGCAGAGCAGTCCATCTACTGGCCTTTCAGCTCTAGGTGCCCTCATCACACTGATCAACCGACAGCACCACACGCCTTCCTGTATGTGTCCCACCCTGCAGCGTAGCACCGGCGGGCCCTCGGTTATTCCTGCTTCGCTGAGGAGCCCTTTGTTTACGGCCTGGCTTCTCTTTACATTGTCAGAAACGTCCAAATAGCCCAAATGAAAGAACTAGCGGAGGCGAAGCAGCGTATGCTGGGCCGCCTGGTGCTGTAGGCCGTGCGTGAGCATGAGTGTGTGTGTGTGTGTGAGTGTGTGTGTGTGTGTGTGTGTGTGTGTGTGTGTATTTAACACGGCTGCCGATGGCCGTGCAGCCCGGGACTCCTCCCGTCACTCTCAATTGTGGACGATATCTCTATTTTGCCGGAGAATGAAGTGACCCATCCCTAGTTTCTGATAGCCACGTCAAAACGACTCCTGCTTACACTCCTGTAACGACCCCTGTAACACCCCCAACCACACACACACACACCATGCCATCCTTCTTATTTATTTGTTTGTTTGTTTTAAATTACGTCCAGGTGCACGAGCTCTGCGACAACTTCTGCCACCGCTACATCAGCTGCTTAAAGGGCAAGATGCCCATCGACCTGGTCATCGACGAGAGAGAAGGAGGCTCCAAGTCGGACAGCGAAGAGATCAGCAGATCCTCAGGGCCGCTCGATCAGGTACGCGCCTTCTCAGCTCCTTCACGTGCTTTCCCCCCCCCCCCCCCCCCCCCACCTCCTCCTGCTTCTGCTCCTGTTCCTCCCGCTTATTTCCATACGATTAAAGGCCTCGAGCTTCCACGGGAATGAAAATGTTTTTTTGGAATAATGTAGCCATTAGCGCTTCATTAAGGGGCTGATCCCGGATCCGACCCGAGGAGATTAAGCCTGCGAGAGCGCTGCCATAAACTTGACCTGCTTCTTGTCCATTTTAATTTAGTCCTCTCCCATCGCGCGCGTTCTTTTTCCTCCTCCTTTTGCTCTGGCTGGCTTTCTTTCTTTCTTTCTTTCTTTCTTTCTTTTTTTTGTTCACACTGCTTATCTATTATCGCATAACCTAGCGGAGATTGGTGAGTGTGTGTGTGTGCGTGTGCGTGCGCGCGCGCTCGGAAATCTCCAGAGAGCGTTAAGGCGATTCAGTACAACCAGTGCGCCGAGGTGTCTTGGATTTGCCGCCGCCGTTCACGCTTCATTAGCCGACTTGTCGCCGTTTTTGGCGTAGGCATGAGCTCATGGCTCCTGTCGGAGAAGCCCTGATGTATTTAGAGACTTTTCTGCTGTAATAAAACCCTTTAGATAGGTTTTGGGTCGCAGGGCGATCGGGCTGTGCGCTGGAATCCAAACGCGTAATTACGCACGCCTTTTTTTATTTAATCGATGTTCTCAAAAGCTGTGCGCTTATAATTGGGATGTATCTCTTATTTATGCACCTAACAGTCCACTGTTAGACGAGCTGGCGGGTTTAGGAATAAATCTGGCTCGGGAGAGAGGGACACTAGATAAGGACAGGTAAATGTCCATAAGCAGACGTCCCCGACATAAAACGTAATGAAGCGATTAGGCTGAATCATTCAAATCCGCTGAACTTCCATATGGCCGAGCGCGCGGATAAAAGCCCTGACCAGTCGTAGCTCCTCAGACGAGCCCAGTCGGTCCCCGGCTTCTTTATGTGAGAGAAAGCCCTGTTGAACCGTGCCATTCATTAGCGCGCGGAGAGAGGGGATGAAACGACCTCTGGCTGCAGCTCCATCCCAGCTCTATTAGTGATTATGTTAATCAGCACGTTCGCACACATAATACTTGGTGTAATTCAAAGGGAGAATTAAATAAGATAATGCCAATTGTTCTTTTGACTGTTTCTTTTGAGCACAATTCTGTTAGGGGGGAGATTTGGGGGGGGGGGTGTGAGTTGTCAAGAGTCTTGAGCTGATAAATGTTTGAGAGATGATGAATTTCAGTGATAGAAATAGCTGAGGCCTATATGAAGCCCCATGGGGATCTAGGTATATAACTTGATAAGAGCAATTTACACTGTGCTCGGGGGCACGGATTCAGATCTTTAATTGACTTTAGGATGAAGACATGGCCTATATTCTCCTTAATGATGGTTTGACGCTAAATATCAAGGCTAGTGTTGTGTTTACACTTTTTTAATGAAATATCAAATTCCCCTAAGTTGAGGGATTAAATTCTCCCACCCACTTAGGCTCATGTCAATTATTGAAATTTTTTTTTTTTTTTTAATATACCGGTTTCAAACTTCAAGGTACTTTTGGTTGACAACCAATTGGCACTGCACACAAACCTGAACAGCAATCAGGTTTTTTTTAACCCTATATGTTTTTGTGCAACTTTAGGACTGCGCCTGTTAGACGGCAACGTCCTTAACGAATTTGCATTGTGTGCATTATCTCGCTCCATATGTATTTTTAATATATGCCCTCGGGCATAAAGTTGAATTGGACTGGAAAAAATGTTCTTTGTGCAAATTCTCCACAAATGTTAACAAGAGGGAGAAGGGTGGCTCATTTATTCATAAACCAATTTATTCCAGCGAGAAGACTCCAGCAGAAGGCAGAAGGAGCTAAAAAAAATGTTTCGGGAATATACATAGAATTTATTAAACTCCAGCTTTGGTCCAGCTCTTGCCTGGCTTTTTTTGGTTTCTGTGCAACCAAGCATTGTATCAATAATGTCTTCAGCTCCGGCTCGCCATTGTTTTGCACGCCCTGTGTGGAGTGAAAGAGTGGAGAAAGACAAAGGGTGACTCCTGACAAAAAAAAAAAAAAAAAAAAAAACGAAAGAGAGAGAGAGAGAGAAAGAGAGAGTTAAAGAGCGGAGCCGAGCTCAGGGGTGAAGAAGTCAGATCCTCTTTGCTTGTGAATGCCACCGAGCCAGTTTTGGAATTTACGTTTTGCGCTTCAGGCCTTGCTGATAAAGACATAGCCCCCCTCAGGTGTTGTGTGAGTGGAGGGACTGATTAGCAATACTCCTTAAACCTCTTCCTTTTCCCTTTTCTCTCCTTTGCGTCTCAGCATGCTGAACTTGTTAGCATGTTTTTGCTCACTTTTGATGTGGTGCTTATTTCTAGTTTCTTGAGCACACTAGACACAGATGGTATGACTGATTAGATGACACTGATATGAATTCTGGCAAAATAATGTAACTGGTTCTGCTCTTATCTTGTTGTGGTCTTTTATGTCTTTTTATATATGTTTATATATATATATATATATATATATAGTAGGCGTTGTACTGTGTGCTGGAAGGCTCTTGGTAATGTGTTTACAGTGTAGGCCATTTGCTCTGGGCTGATGCTTGCTTTGGAAAGTTAAGTAAAGAGTGTGAAGACATTTGCATGGGTTGCAGCGTTTGCACAGTTGCCTTTAATTGCAGAGAGCACAAGGAGCGACTCCACCATTTGCTAATGAACTCAAAGCCTTAAAAACAGACTTTACAGTGTGGCAATAGTTGCTTACGACTTCAACAGCTGATCCATCGACTCTTTTATTTTATTATTATTTCAGGCGACCTAAAGCGAGTTCTAAATAATTGAAATGCTTTTCTTCCCAGCTTGTGCAGTTTTGTGTCTTTGCATGTCTTGCAAAAATCTTCCCTTTTACACAGAATTGTCCACCCTATGACTTTTATGTTGAAAGTGTGCTGTATTGAAGGGTATAGCTCTTTTAGATCTGTTAATAATGTTGTCATTGCCCTGTTTTTGCGGTCGCTGTGGTGCGTATTGCTGTGTGGGTACGGTCAGGATGATGTGCTTGCATTGCGTGATTCAACTAAAACATGTTGGGTTCAGAACAGCATTTCGGTGCCTATATTTACCACTGAAGTGTGTTCCCTAGTCAGTGTTTGTTGTTTTGTTTGTATTTTGATGCTTTGAACTCGGATAGTCTCTTCTCTGTGTAGCCATGCTCCTTTTATAGACCTTAGTGCAAGGCCTGAACCATTACAGTGATTGTGAATAATCATAGGCTTTGTGGCAGAAATTAGAGGTTGTGATCCCTCTCTCTTTCTGTGGACAAATGCAGGCCGCTGTCGAGGATTCAACAAGTGATACAAAGAGATAGCCACGTGACTCTGCGTGTGTGTGTGTGTGCGCGCGCGCATGCGCATTTCGTCTAGACAGTAGCATGGGAATTTAAAATGCTGTGTTTTGGTGGCTTTATTTTTAAAATCATATTGAAAGCATATGCTATTATTTATATATATATATATATAATAGATAGATAGATAGATATACACTCAAAGACA
Organism: Salminus brasiliensis; assembly: GCF_030463535.1. Classification (NCBI taxonomy): domain Eukaryota; kingdom Metazoa; phylum Chordata; class Actinopteri; order Characiformes; family Bryconidae; genus Salminus; species Salminus brasiliensis. Next base: position 22,903,000 of record NC_132881.1, on the reverse strand, counting down.
TTTTTGCGTGATTAATGGTATCATGTTGATCATTGTGGAAAATATTTTGTAGATGATATTTTATCTTATTATATAATCTTATTATAATCTTATTATATATTATATCATCTTTATTATAACACCAAAAGTAGTTCCACTAAAAGGGTCCTCTGTTATTAAAGTAGTGGATATATATATATATATATATATATATATATATATATATATATATATATATATATATATATATGTGTGTGTGTGTGTGTGACAAATATGTGTGAATATATCTGGCAGTTGTTGAAATTAGAGCAGTCAAACTTTACTTTCCTCCCTTTTCTGTACCCAAGTTTTCTGTGTTGGATGTTTTCAAGAAATGAAGGTTTCAGATTCCTCAAGCAATGCCTGCTTGTGTAGGGATGTGAAAGCTATTGTAATTAAGCAAGACGTGTGATTATCCTCTGGTGCCATTAAGAGTGACTCTACTTGTTCTAAAACTAGATATCACCCACAGGCCATGCAGAGATATTTTTCTCTCTCCAGAGACCGAAACCAACCAGATTTCTTCAGCAATTATCAAGTTTTCCCCCCCTTGCCCCCCCTTCTCTCTCTCCCCTTCTTTCTCCCTTTTTTCATTGTGAGATTTGGGGAAGGAGTAGGTGTACGGGGGAGGGGATTGTTCTAGCCTTCTCTCTCTCTCTCTCTCTCTCTCTCTCTTTTCAGTGGCTGTGCATACCATTATCAAAATCCTTTTATTTCCAAAGGTCCTCTAATATTTCAGCACACAGGCTGAAGCTAGCAGCCACATGCTCTGCTGTCAGCTCGCAGGACCCCGCTCTTATCAACATGCGGAAGTAAACAAATAAACAAATAAGCAAGCGTCTAGCACAGATTCGCTTTCTTGGTCGCCGTCCATTCAGCTCATGTGTGAATCCCAAGCTGCAGCAGCGACTCAAAGGGGAGCCAGTGTTAGTCAGTTTGCTCAAGCACCCTTGCAAATCTCTATTGGTGCTTTATTTCGGAAGGGGAAAAGAAATCAGAGTCTGTTGTGCTGTCTTCTAAGGGCTGGATAGAGGGGAGGGAAAAAAGTAAGCAGTGTGCTCTAAGGCATATCTGTCAAGAATGCATGAAAACATAAACACGTACATGCATGCATGAGGCTGTTTTCCTGTTTTTCTAAACCCCTAAAAGTCGCATGTAAATATATAAGCATTTTCTTTATTATAATGATAAATGAATTGGGAGCCTGAGCATTCTTTGCATGAGTGGTGGTATAATTGCAGGGTGCACTGTGAGAAAAGGCAGCCCTGGCGTCTAAGTCCCAACACAATGAAAATGCAATGAATTGGAATGCCTCACCGATCATAGCGGAATCAGAATTTCCAGCAAGGAAAATCTTTTCATGGTGAATTAAGTGGCGGAGGAAGAAAATGGTAATGAAAAAAAAAAGAGAGAGAGGCAGGCACAGATGACAAACGCTGCTCCCTGGGCTACGCGCTGCAGATTTAAGAACTTTAGCTAAAGCTACGCAGAATAGAATGTGGAAAATTGAATTTACTAAACAATTAAGCATTGAATTAATCTACATCCTGCACAGGAGAGGGAAGAACCCAGAAAGAGAGACAGAGAGAGAGAGAGAGAGAGAGAGAGAGAGAGAAGGGGATAGAGGGAAGAGAAAAAATGTGGAGGGGGAGGGGAAGGAAGGGGAAGAGACCGAATAAATCCTAGCCAGCTCATTAGAAGGACAGTGAATATATCAAACGTTCTGTGCTTTGCAGTGGTAGTGCATGCTCTCTAGCACCATCACGCACACACACACACACATCTTAGAGACGTTTTCCTGGGCCTACACACAGCACCCTTTACCTATGCAGCTCCTGCTGTGTTTGTTCCGGGTGGCCTGACGGAGCGCTCCCTTACGTCTTGCTGCTCTGTGATCCGGGCGTTTTCTATTAATTAGCCGTTAGATCAGTGGTGGCCAGGAGTGGTCGGCCAGTTATAAATAGACTAGAGTGTACCCTGGAGATGTCACTCACCCTCGGCTAAGCCCCTCCCCCTGTTCCCAGGGGCCCCCGCAGAAAACCTCCCATAAGCCCCACTGCTCTTTTGTTCAATTACAGTTAATGCAATAGTTTGCCATTTTCTCCTTCTAATTATATTTTCAAGTGGGATTTGTTGTGCATAAAAAAACACATCTTTTTACATGGTGAAGCGCTGGGGTTTCAGAGCCTGGCATTCTCCATCCCCAGGGTGCTGTACCATTCTTTTCCACAAATCTCTGAATAAACAAGTTTTCTCTCCCCCCCCCCCCCCCCCCTCTCTCTCTTTCTCTCCCTCCCTCATTCTCTCTTTCTCATTTTCTTTCTTTTTCGAAAAGCTGGAGTTGTAGAAGCTGGCAATTTCTGCTTTAACAGTTTGCTCTCCGAGCATATGTTCTAAATTACCTCTTACAGCATACTTTTGGTATGCTGCAGAATACACCATTTTTTTCTTTTGACTGTGTGTGTTTTTTTTATGCAGCATTTCTGTGCTAATACACTGTGAGCGACTGGCACGAGCATCAGGCTTTACTGGAGATCGAGGAGAAATATTTACATTACACGTTTTGCGGGGAGTCAAAGTGTCAGAGAAAAATGAAACGGATCAGAGCTGGTTGAGATTGTTGGCTATTTCTTTTTAGCGCACTATTTGAAATGCTATTTTAATCGCAGCGCATTTCTCACATCATTGTTTTTGTATTCGTAATACCACCAAACAAACCCATTAGCAACATTAGCAGCGTGACAGCTGTTGACTTGCATTATATTTCGTTATATCTCTTCAGGTTTTTTTCTTCAGTGATACGTATGTTGGGATTGCTCTGTTTTTTCAACCCAACATGGTTCCCTCTCTGGTCCCGTCAGCTTGTGTGAGAGCACAGAATTTATTGGCAACTTCAGCTGCTCCATCCTACCGAAGATGTCCTCTATGCGTCCTTCTACTCCACGCTTGTTTTCCTCCGACACCGGTGTTACTTTTAGCCGAGGCGGCCGGTGATAAGAGGCAACATCTGTTGTGTGTTGTATGGGCCGAGGAAGCCCTGCATGGGGCTGAGGACTCGCAGGCCCCCGGCTCTCCATTGTCCGGGCCTCATGCTCTTTATCCTGGTGTCTCCTCCATTTGCCACATCGCATCCGCCCAACAGCTGACACTCCTTACCCATTATACACCTAAGCGGAATTGTCAATAAGATTTCTTCATCTTTTTTTCCCCTTTCCTGCTATCCTGTCTTACACGGAGGGTGGGGGCTCTTATTTAATTTTGTTCCGATTCAGAAGGCCACAATACACATACACACACACACATGCACACACACACACACACGCTCATACACCCACTGTCTGAGATATAAGAGAACAGGCTGGCTGGCTCTTTTCTTACTCACTGCTGCACTGCTGTTAGCCAGTGTGTTAGGAGGTGCAGACTTTAGCCTAGCCAAAAGGCCACTGACACCGACAACCAGGCGGCTCTAGCTGCACTTGGCTTTGTGCATTCTGTTCAGCATTATGGACCTCCTGTCTATGGTAATGCAAGATCATTTTTTACCTTGTATAGCGTTTATTTAGTGAGTGCTGTTTTTGCTCCATTGCTGCGCTGTGAATTGGGTGACAGAGGTGGTTTGAGATTGCAGTTGTTAAGGTTGCAGTGAGAGTTTTAGGGAGTGGTGTGGGGTTTAGGCAGGGCATGGGAAGAGTCTGCTCTACCGAAAAACAGATAAATGAGGAACATCTGATAGCGCTGGCTGTCTTTGTGATGTGGGAGTGCAGTGAGCTCTTATCTATGTGCTGAGTCTCAACAGACTGATGCCTAACTGTACTCTCTCCCCCCTCTCTCTCTCTCTCTCTCTGTCTCTCTTTCTCTCTCTCTCTATGCAGACCTCGTGGAACAGAGACCACGATGACACAGCATCCACACGCTCCGGGGGCACGCCAGGACCTTCCAGCGGCGGACACACATCACACAGTGGTGACAACAGCAGCGAACAAGGTAAGGCTATATATATATATATATATATATATATATATATATATATATGTATATATTACATTGCATGTCATTTAAATTAAATACACCTCCTCTACAGAGAACATACTTCTCCACACTTTAAAACAGAATGATTGTTTGTTTGCTGAATTTTATTTTTGGGGGGAAATCAAATGTAAAATGAGGCGTGTACAAAAGTCATGGCACCTTCAGCATGTTTTATTGTATTAAATTAAGCAAAAAAAATAAATTTAGAGAGTGTTCTGAAATTGCTGACAGCTGCCATGTTTACACACCCTGCCTTTCCTGATTTTTTGTAGTTTTTCCTTCTTTAACACACCCACTTCAGCTTAGAAGGCCTTGTTAATTAGCTGATTTGTTGGATCAGGTGTGTTGGAGCAGGGAAAACGCCAAAACTGCAGGACAGGGGCAGTCTAAGACTAGGGTTGGCAGCATTACTGCTGTATAGCCCATTCCACTTCTGTCCCCCTACTGGCACTGGAACAGAACCTGAGCTTTTTGATGGTGGCTGAGGAGTGTGAGAGCCGAAGCAGATGTTGCAGAGGAAAGTAGGGTTTCTATTTTGCAGAGGGCTTTGCTTGAGTCCATCAGCTGGTTGTGATAAGTCTGCATGCGCTAATGAGGCTTCTTCCAGGCCCCGAGTCACAGGCCGGCTGGACACGGCATCCGACAGAGCCGCTGGCGATGACAGTCTGAACGAAGAGCTCCTCAATCATGGGGTTTTATTTACTCCCCGTTTTTATTCCAGCCGGAGCCTTTGGAATGTTCCTGCACAGGCAGAGCCAATATGAAAAGCAGTTATATAGACACTTCGAACCCCTTCGCCCTCGTCCTGCTACACTTTAGGCGTTAGCTTGCAGTGTGAATCTGTAAATGTAGTCCAGTTTAGCTTTCCCAGCATCAGTGTAGCTCACAAAAACACTGCACAATTAGCAACCGAATGTGTGAACTTTATTGGTTGATGATGGCCTGCTAGCGGTTCTTTTGAACCTATTAGAGCGTAATAGTGTGTACATGGGTCCACACTTTAGTTCCTCACTCTCATTACACACATTAGATGTCTAAGTTTAAATAGTGGCTGCTGAATAATGAGTTTTAAAATGAATAACAAGGTGTTAGTAAGTACCCCACCTTCTCCTGTCTTGATGAGAGGGGTTTGAGAGAAGCAGAAGGGCTGGTTTCAAACAAACTGAAGGCGAACAGCAACTTCATTTATTATTGAAGCTTGTGTGAGGGCAGCAGTCCGAAGGCCTGGGCAGCCGGCAGGCAGAGCAGGACGGGAAGCAGAAAGGGCCGCATTACGTTCCAGATGACTGAGCAGCGATTTCTATACCAGCCCTGGCCCAGGCTTTTCTTCTTCTTCTTCTTCTCTTTTTTTTTTGTTCCCCTCCCCTAGCTGGAGAAGGAGGGCGATAAGAGGAGAGCGGCGGTCAGATGGCCGATGACTAATGGTCCGGGCGGCACGCCGTGCTCTGATTGGGCCGCTTAATGAGCACATTTTGTGCAGGCTCGGAGCTCCCGCTCGCCGCTGACCTTTGCTCTTTATTGACCAAACTGACACTTCATTTTTCACATACTTCCAATTATAGCTGGGTCTTTAATGTTGGCCCCCCTTGCACCGACCCTCTCCAATTCTTCAACCTAGACCACTTTTGTGAGCGTGTGTTTGTTTTGCTACTTTTCTAGTGGCAGAAAACAGTGGCCAGAGCCTGATGTCAAGCCAGTTTGTGTAGGAAAGTGACGAGCCTTAGTGGGGCACCGCATATGTGTCACTTAAAGCCGTTGTGTGCGGGGGGCATTATGCTAATGTGGGTTAATTACTGATTGTGGAAAGTAGCAGTATTAACCGTATTAGCATGTTCTGTAAGGAGTCACTTCATAATCCCAATAAGCGCATTATTATCCTTTTGGCTGAGACACTCATGCCCATTTTCCCCTGTCCCAAATGGCCTCTCTTTCCCTCCCACTGTCTGTCTCTCGCTCCTTCCTTCTCTCTGTCTCATAGATTGTTTCCTCGCTGACCTTTTCCGTCTCTCCCTGCTCTCCCGCTTCCTTTCACTGCACACATGTCAGTGAGTTCCTCTTCTCTATATTTCTGCGTTCGCCTAATAAACATCTCCATGTCTGTCGTCTCTGGCAGTACATGCTAAAGAAGTGCTTTTTCACATACTCAAGCTTTTGAAAGTACACTGGCTGGAACACATCACCAGCCATTTAGCCACCTTTCAAGGGATGCTTCTTAAATTTACCAATTAAAAGCCTCTCCTAGAACCTCATGTCCAAGCCAACTAACACTAAGACTGGCAGTTCCATATGATTGTGTTTGTGGCACTCAATGTTTCTGATGAAGTGCCAATGAAGTATGGAGGAGCAAGAGATGAATTCTCATTGTATGCCTTTGCTAGCATTCCCTACTCTTTAAAGGAGTCCAGCCGAGTACCCATCCAGCCCTTCTTTAATTAGAGTCGGTCTATTAGTGCAGGCGGCTCTCCATAGCACATACATGCCCGCCTTTGTTTGACTGCTGCCCTCTCGGGGGACTTGTTGTGGTATTGTATCTGGGATCCCACTTATTTTAGTGAGCATTCGAGAGCCTTAGAGGGCTAAAGAAAACAAATCATTATTACGGACCTCCTATTTCCCAACCAGAAAGCAGAGAAGGTTCTTGGCAGGGCCAGCGCCCGCCCAGATTAAAAAGAACACCCTTGGGCCACAGAGAGGAGAGGAGGGATAAGAATTTTAACCCTACCAAGAAGGGCCTGGACTCATCGAGAGGACACACACACATGGACGCACTCAGACAGAGCACGCTGAGTGTTTTGAAAGGCTTAGGGTTTCCTCCGTCTCTTCAGAGAGCACATGGCTGAGGTGATGACTACAGGAGTCTGATACGTATCAGCAATTACCAGGATCCATTTGCCGAACCCCCCCCTCCTCCAAGCTTGCCAAGTCAAATAGTTCCTGCGAGGCTCTTGTTATTGTCTGCATAAATTTACATGCAGAACTTCAGACTGAAACTATGTGAAACTATGGAGAGAGAGGAGCCCACGTGTAGCACTCTACAAAACCAACCAACTTCTTCAAAGTCAGCTGCGATTATTTGCTCATGAACGTGGCTGCTCAGTTAATGTGCAAAACAGATCAGTGTACTGTAAATTCTTCAGAAGTGACGCAAAAGATGCAGACATATGCTTCTTACCCAAAACTAAGTGTCACTAAATGCCCCATCTGTTGGTGAGAGAGGGATGTTATGTTTCATTCTCATATGACGGTGTTTATTTAATAGAGAGCCTCGTAGAGCCACATGCATCTGATCATTATTTTGTCAGATTGATCCCAACGTGCAAGTGCTGTTGTCGACAGCTCCCATCGACTTGCTTGCCAGTTTGCCACAAGCCTCTGTCAAGGTCAGCACCGAGTGAGAGTCCTCATTGGCCCTTAGCCGCCTCCCCTGTCCAGCAATTGGTTGGACTGCTGAGTTTTTCGGTGGATGTGGTCTTGAACGCGATGTCAGTCAGTAGCACTGCTCTCTAAGTCCCACCCACCATGCCCTCACTGCACGTGCTCGTCAAAGTCACTCGTTAATTGAAACGATTGTCCAGCAGACCAGAAGAGTCCAGCCTCTATGGTTCTCTCTCTTTCTCTCTCTCTCTCAGAAGGAACATGCACAAGCCTGGGACACTTCCTATGAACTGGATGTACAATCCATTAGGAATGTACAGAATGTTTTTTTAACAGTAAATTAACGGTTTGGTGGAAAATAAACATCAAATCCAGTTGGTCAGTCAGGTGAACAAGGAGGGGAGCTTATACATGTTCGCACTGTGCTGTGCAAACCATGTGCCTCAACATACATTAACATACACTTGCCATACAAAGTGTACCGTGTCCTTAAGCAGTCTCAAATAGACTTCCTTATGTGTTTTCTGTACACTTGTCAGGGTTGACCCTGCTGGCCTGTCATGCTTACTGCTGTGCATGCAGATGTGTGTTATGCCGAGACCAGAAGCAGGATGAGCTCCCTGTGCTGCAAGAGCCGGCTGTGCCGTGGCGGCGCAGTAATCTAGTTAAATCAGTGGCCTAATGGCTGATAAAAGGTGTGTGGTTTTTGATAGGGCCGGGATCTGAGGCAGGCACCAGGCAATCCGAGTAGCTCCTGCTGTTTTCCACTCACATGCGCATCTCTCACGCACACACAATCCCAGAGCAGAAAAGAAAAGCTGTGAGAGGGTGAGACAGAGGGAAAGGAAAGAGAGCACTAACACAATGGTGGCTGAGAGCAGGGAGGTTTTATTGTTTGGGAATAAACGCATGCACAAACAGGAACATCACAAGGAGTGCATCCCTCCACCTCCTGGTTCAGATATCCTAATGACTTTATGATTTTTATGACAGTACGCATAAAGCACTAAACCTGGCTCTGATAACCCACAGATAAATGATGTGGGATGATGTCAGGCTCCGGCAATGGTGCTAGTGTTTGGTTTGCGGTTTTCATGGCGACTGTGTGAGGGAACTTTCCAACACACACGTTTAGTTACCTGGAGAGTAGACGCTGCATCCAATCTCGACCTCCCACTAACCTGTTAAACCGTCAACACACTTTACAGCCCCAGCCAAATCTCGGTAGCAATGCATCAACTGACAAGTGACTGCTTGCTTCTGCTGAGAGTTATTGCTGCCGATGGCTTTATGGCCCTTGCTGCTGATAAGGCCAGGAGCAGGCCCGATACTCTCAGGCAAAAAAAAAGGGGAAACACGGTGGGTTCCCACAGTATGGGACAGTTTGACTTTGGGATTAGGCCTAAGGCCCTCCTCTGTGTGGGAATAAAAAAGGAAAAAGTGAAAGAGCACAAGCAAGTAAACAACACCCCCTCCTTCTTTCACTCCCTATATATCAAACCTCTCCCCGGCTTCCACAGTCACTCTCTTTAACTGGCTTTTATTGGGCTGCTTGAGCACCTTGTCTCAGAGCAGATAATGATCATAAAGCTGCAATGATACACTGTCAGTGTGCTGTTTGCTCTGGGATTTAGCTATTGCTGGAGAACTGCACCCTCCCCTTTTGCCCCTAGTCCAGCCATGTGAACCATGGAAAGTCGCAGGCCGTGGAGCCAGCATATGGAGCTTCCCTCTCCTTCTCCTGCAGTGTTTTCTGATTCTCTCTATTGCAGGGATTCTTTACTCTCTCTTAATGTTTTAAGTACATTCTGGCTGGCCTGCTGCGAGAGGAGTTCTGCTCCATGGAAGACAGAACTCATTTGCCATGGGATGTTCAGCTGGAGAAGGGGAAGCAAACGTTATATTTAGCCCACATGCTATAATTGTGGTGTGTTAATGATGTAGACACTTTGTATCTCCCTCAGTGTTTACAGGAAGTCCTCTTCCAAAACTCTTAACCGAGTGCTTCTTCTTTAGCCAAGACCAAATTGCTGGTGTTTGCAAAATGCTGCCTCCACAGACGCCCACTTTGCTCATCTGGTGGTCCCTCAGGCTTCAGTCACGAAGCTGTAGAGAAGCATTCCTATAAACAAAACAAGCGTAACACAAATGCCATCAAATTATTTTCCACATTTTGTAGTTGATCCCTGGATCCTCTTGAATGATCAAAAACAGAATTGCCCTGTTTAGCCCCCCCCCCAAGAATAGCGACTGATGACAAATGAGGGTACAGAATTTCCACTGTATAAGGAAAAAAAGGCAGATTTGGGCCACTAGGTCTGGTCTGTATGTGTGTGCATGTGTGTGTGTCTGTGTGTGTGTGTGTGTGTTCAGCCTAGTGCTGGGATTTGATCCAGCTAGTCGGGAAAGCCCTTCGTCATTCCCCACAGCTCCCCTGCACCTCTCTGCCGATCTCTAAGCTTGGCTTTGTAGGAATTTGACAGAAATCAGCGTAGCTCATCGCTGACGTGTCACACCGCATTAGGTCTGGCTGCAGAAAGACCTGAGTGAACATTACTCAGCATGGCCCACGAGAACAGTAGTGCATGGTGAAGCTCCATCAGATACGTGTTACCCAGCTCTCTGGACAGCTATGCCATCGCTTGTTCCGCTGGCCTGATGGTGAGAAGAGTGAGGGAAGACAGTGGGGGTGAAAGAGGAACCAGGAGTGACAGTTAACAAACAAGCTTTAAACACTTTGCTCATTAGTCAGGCGTTCTTGTTTGGCTGCATGGCACATGGTTTATTTAGGTCTTTGATAAGAGATTAGCAAGGTCCTCTTGTGCCAAAGAGAGATGGCTCTCAGCTAAGCCTATCCTTTTAAAAAACATGTGCCTCCTCGACCTATATGAGAGGGACCGGCCCACTGTGAGGCAGGATGAGCACCCGAGAGGTTGTTTCCAAATAAAACAAGATTAAAATGTATTAGTCTTTCAGCAGCCGTTGCAGGGAAAAACATTAACCCAGCAGGATAATCCTACAATGATCAGTGCATGAATGTTCTCTCTCTCTCTCTCTCTCTCTCTCTCTCTCTGTCTCTGGCTCTCTCTGAGGAGGAGGCCAGCAGGCTTTTTTTATTAGCAGTATCACAGTGGTTGGAGTCCAGCTTAAAGCCACAAACAGTATTGTGCTAATTTTAACCTCCAAAGAGGATGAGGATGAATGGCCTGCTGCTAGTTTGCCATATGCCGCCCTGCCGATAATGCTGTGCGAGGAATATTTTCCTGCAGATAGCAGCGTGCGTGAGGTCCTGGGCCTGTTTGAAAGACATGTAAGCATTTCATGAAAGATATGAGGAGGATGGAGTTTGATAAACGCCCAAATTATTCTCTTGTATAGAGTGTGGCGCTCACCCGTAGCATTGGTTTCATTTTTCCCTCTTTCTCTTTTGCCATCCATGAGTTTGTCATCTCTGAAGTCTCATAACTGTGGCTAAATACTTAGTCTTAGTAGTAAAGTTTAACCACTTTATCTGCACAGCTATTATTCAATTAGTTACTACGAGATTAACATGGAAGTTAAGTAGTTATGAGAGCGATTAGAGGCCATGCAAGTTTAAGTGGAGCTCCATCGCTGTGCAAGGAGTGAAATCAGACCACAAGTGACAGTGTGCCATGTTGGTTGGTATGAAGGCACCTCAAAATATGTGTATATGGGGCAATGAGCTGCTCACTGTGAGGGGATTATTTACTGAGTGTCAGTGGGGCTGTGGAGGCGGTGGACAGCGGCCTGTGCAGATGGAGAGCTTGAGGAGGCGGAGGGGGGTGAGGACTGTGTTAACAACTGGGCAAAAGCTTGACCCGGGACTGACCCTTCCTAAACAGCTCCCCTCCTAGGGCTGCAGGCCGGTCTTTTGACATGGATACCTGTTGAAGGGATTTAGCGGGAAGAGATAAAGGCCTCTTCAAGCCTTTTTTACTGAAGATTTAGGCAGTGAAAGAAAGATAACAAACAAACAAAAGTGTGTGTGGTTGTGTGTGTGTTGGGGGGGTATGTGAAGGGGGTGTGTTTACTTTAATGTGTGCTGGAGAGAGAGACAGAGAGAGAGTGTCAGGGCTTTTAGCTGGCTCTGTTTACGAAACACACACTCTGAGTGGTAACCCGATCGCTGGCCAGTGCTCGAAGCCTGAATGAGTCAAAGAAAGGCAGGAATGGGAGAGATTCCCAGGTTGATAACCTAAGAAATGTAAAGGTTGTGACCAGTGGAGGCATAGGGGATCCCTGGAGCTTTCTGAGCTCTTTGTGCCAAGTGTTTGTGTGTGTGTGTGTTTGTGTGTGTGTGTGTGTGTGTGTGTGGTTCTTTCGGGTGGAGGTGTGTATTGTAATGGTATCGCTTGCATCCAGCCGGACCATGCCCGGCCGTGGTCAGGAAGCAGGCACTCGGGCTGCCTCTGCTTCCTCCTCTTCCAACCCAGCGCTTATCTCCTTAGCTCACCCCTACAATTCCTTACACATCCCTCCTCTGCTCCACTTCCTGTGGCCTCAGCGAGTGCACGTCGATGCGAGGTGGTGGGAGGGATGCCTTCATTAAAGTTAATGTGGCATGCATAGGGCCCGTGAATATGCTCTTTGAATGAAAAGCAGCCTATCAAAGCAGGGAAAAACTCACTGATGTCATGTTTTATCTTGCAAAAAGCATCCTAATAGAGTCGTCTATTCCCCCCCCTCCCCTTTTTTTTTACGTAGCCTTTCCCCGCTCCCCCACTCCCAGCCAACCCCCTCCTCATAAACAGGGGCTGATTAGATGTAATTCTGCCTTACAGTGGGCCCTCCATGTTAACTCCATTGAACAATTTCAAGGGGAGCCAAGTGGGCTATTATTAGCACTGAAACGTTCCTGTATTATCAACTGTACTCCAGCCCAGTGGAGAGCGATACTCTGCAAAAGGGGAAAATCCCTGCCTATTAGAGCACTTATCTTGGCCAGTGCCATTTAGATAGCCACCATGTGGAAAATTATCTGCCAGAAGCCAATAATAAAGGCTGCTTCACCCGACCACAGGGCCCCCAGTTCCGTTTCGTGCTTCGCCAGAGAACGCCAAAAAAGAATGACGGAACGATGCAGAGAAAGCCTTTTGTTTCCAAACGATAGTCTCCGGCCTGGTTCTGATCTTTTGAAACCGGGAGGGAGGGGAGCTGAACTAAAATCCAAAAGATTAATTGCAGACGTTTCATTCATCATACATGTTTAGCTGCGTTGCCCTGTCCCCCCTCCAAACATTATTGCCCAGAATCCGAGGAAAGGTCTTTTGGACCATGTGGGTAGTTTTCAAGATGCATCGTTCTGGAAAATGTGGTGTTTCTGAACACACTTTCAGCAGATTAGTTTGATTTGGGCCAGATTGCTGCAGTATTGTTGTTGCGCTAGGAGGCAGAAAAGGCTCTTGTCAGTTCTGTGTCGTGTTTTTTTTTTTTGCTTTTGCTTTTCTTTTTTTTTTTCTTTCTTTTTTTTAAACACTCTGCTCTTGGCCGTCCGGCCTGGATTGATATCGAACAAAGCTGGCCTGGAGAAGGTGTCAAAAGCTGTCTAAGACAGAGGGAGTGAAAAGAGTTTGTATGAGGAGTGTGTACGTGTGTATGTGTGTACGTTAGTGTGTGTGTGTGTGTGTGTGTGTGTGTGTGTGTGTGTGTGTGTGCATGCTCACGTCTCAGTGGAATCCAAGGACTCTTAAAGCGTTCCCGTTTGAACCTCTGCGGCCTGCCTTTTCTCCCGCCTTATATCTTCAGATTAAAAAAAAAAAACATTACAAAGGAGAAAAAATCAATAGTTACACAGTAAAAGTGCTCGACATGAAAGGGTAAACTCACCGCCCCATGCAGCCATTCGACCGTTCTCCAACACCCCCCCCCCCTCTTGACACGGGGACCAGAAGAGGAAAGAAAAGGGTGAGGGGAGGTGGAGCAGGAGTGAGAGAGAAAGAAAAAGAGAGAGAGAGAGAGAGAGAGAGAGAGAGAGAGAGAGAAAGAAAGGGGGGCTGGCAGAGTTAATGCTGTGTTTGTGCCCCTGGGCCTCAGCGCGTTTTCCAACGTGTCGGGGGCGCTCCGCTGGAAGTGACCCTTACACAGACACGGACGAGAGAGAGCCGTAACATTTGCAATGACATTTTTGCCATCACCTATGGGTATGTCAGGCGCCTGATCTCAGAGACCTGGGAATATGCATGAAGGGCTAGGCCCAGTGTGTGTAATGAGAGATGGAACAACGCTAAATGTGGGATACATTAAACACACATTACAGCCCAGGTACCAGCATAGAGAAGGCAGCTGAAGAGGCTGAAGAAATGACCTAATTTCTACAACAGCACAGCCTCCGCTAAAGAGATATATTGCTCCAAAATAACCACAGCATTTTAAATGTTACCTTAAAAAGATAAAAATACAAGACAAACTAGTGTTTTAGCGTTTCATATTTTATAGCTTTGTACCAAAAGGAAATTGTTTCCCTGACAAAATGAGAGCAGCCAATTAGCCTAGCAGCTAGTTTGTCCTGAAAAACTGCAGAGAACTGAGTTTGAAAAACTCTAGACAGATTTAGGCAGAAAGCTGGTGGCCAGTGACAGAAAATATGGTGAAGAGCGTTTAGTGGTTGGCTGTTTAGGGCAGTGCTAAAAAAACTGCATGTAGGGGCCCCGGGAGTGCAGTAGCCGCTTTGAAACTCTGAGCGTCTCTTGTTGAAAATTCTGCCGCAGGAATTCCTGCATGTTCTGAATATTTTGAGGTGGGAGGTGCTTGTGACCCATGCAAAAGGACCCCCCTACCATGGCCCATTCTAACCATGTGAATGGCCTGAATACAATAAACGCCGCTTTATCTTTTCTTACCCCTCTCTCTCTTTCTCCCTTCCCCTCTTCCCCTCCCTCCTTTCCCCTCATTCGCTCACACTTTCTGTGAGTCTGTTTGTGTGTGTGTGTGTTTGAGAAAAAGACAGGAGTGTGTGAATGTGTGTGCTGAAAGAAGGCAGATAGTGGACCCTTAAGGCAGGGAACCCAATGTGTTGTCACATGAGCATGTGGAGATGTGTATATATGTATATATTATAGACAGATGACAGTATTGTGCTGTTATCATAGGAGGTGACTGGGGTCCTTTCACCCTGAAGTCAGAGCGAAAGCAAGCCCAAAACAGTTCATTTGCATTCTGAAGGCCAGCCTTGAGTACTGCCATGCAAGGAAAGGAGCATAAGGGAGAAGCACAGGTTGTCCCATGTCTGTGCACAGTCAGAGGCCAGAGGTGAGCCAGAAATCATCCATGGACTAAATGTGGTGTAAAGAAAGAAAGAAAGAAGAAGAAGAAAAAAAAAAACCTCCACATCCGTCTCCATAGCTTGGCCCAATCCAGCAGAGCACGGCCTATAAAATTTTGTCAAAACACTTCTTAAAATGATTTGAAAGGCAAGCAGCTGTGCTGTGTGCTCTGACAGATTGACTTATAACTCTTGGCTTGAAAACTGATATTGGTAGCTCGAAAATCCCACGACGCATGCATGTTATTCTTCATCGTGGTTAAGTGGACATCTTGCGCGACGTGAACACGCTTGAAGGATGGGAAGTGCCACATCTCTAATTTTTAAATCAGCAGAAAAATGACTGACACCTCTAGGATGTGCCACAAGCCAGCAAAGGAACAGGTAGTGCCAATTAAGGCGGCCCTTTTGAATAATCAGATCACAACAGATTACCCTAGATTTCTTTGATAATGTCAGGAAACGCCCTCAGTGAGTGTGTGTGAGAGAGAGAGGGTGAGAGAAAAGAGGCAGTGAAAGAAGTTAGGATTGAGAAAGCGAGAAAGCGCGCGCGAGAGAGAGAGAGCATAAAGAAGAAAAGGCAGGATTGAGAATTGGGGGGAGAGCCATTCAGTAGAGTTGGCTGACAAAGGCGTGTTGAGGGGGAAGTGTTAACCTGATTTGTGTGGCAGGCAAGCAGGCAGGGAGAGCGACGTCAGCTGTGTGTGTATGTGTGTGTGTGTGTGTGTGTGTGCAAGAGGGGATCATAAAAAATTCTCTCCTTGGTTAGCCGCGGGGCATCCTCCTCAGCCTCTGGCCTGCTCCAGTCATTGGCCTGCTCCCTAATTGCCACATAGACTCCACCACACATGGGCAGATGAGATGACATTTTTCCCCTTACTGTCACTGGGCGAGTCTCCGCTCAGCCCCCCCCCCCCACCTCCCAACGCTAGTTGCTAAGACGCTGTCATAACCCATTAGCAGTTGGCCAAAGTTAGCCCGTGGCATTTCCTCATAGCATCAGCGAAAAGCGAATAAATCTGCCACTGGAGCCTGCTGCCGGTCTAATGAGGCTGTGAGCTTGTTTATGGACCGGCATCATTTTTATGATTATTTCCACCTTTTTGGACTCGCCGCCCGTCCGTGTGCCATCCCCTGGTCAGGGAGGAGGACACGGACGCTTCGATAGTGGTGGCAGCTGACATTTTGCGAGAAAACATGGCCTACAGCCGCCATTTGCCTGGCTTGCGCCTTGATGTTCCAAAAAAAAAAAAAAAGCAGGGAGAAATTAGCCCCAGACCTAGCCGAGGTGAATCGGCATCAAATTGCAGCAAAAATGGAAATGCCAATAAAATTGACGGCTCCGGCTTTTCGCTGCTCCCCCCCACCTCGCCTCTGCCTCGAAGGCTCAGGCCCTCAGAGGTCGGGCTTAAGTAAAAATATTGGGGGAAAGAGGTTAAACAATTCATAATACAGAGAGAAGAGAAGGAGCAGGAGGAGGAGGGAGGCTCATGTGAGCATGAGCGCAGCAGAGTTACCTCAGAGATCACATAGTGTCTGTTTCCCTCACTCCTGTTCTCTCACTCTATCCCCTTTCTCTCTTTCTCACTCACTCCCACTCCCCTACCTCCTCTTTTCAAGCCCCTGTCCTGAGATCTAGCCTTTGCTTCTGTTTTGCTAAGTCACATGGGACAAGCCCTGGGTTTATTATTTTAAGCTTTGTTGTACACGGACTGGTCTTTACACCGGATTGAGAGCATTTGCTTCCAATGAAAATCTTGTCTTAGATTACAAACCGGCGGTGCCGATTCCCTTTCCAGACAAGAGCGAGGAAGTCCTATTTGCCTAAAAACAGTAGGGAGGACAAACTGCTGCCTAGCCCAGGCTGTGTTTGGCATTGGTTAATGATGTAATCGAAGCTTGTGTGTTTCTTGCTATGTGAGTGTGTGTGTGTGTGTGTGATAGCTTATGTTCTTTTCTCTGTGGGGAATGGCTGGGGAAGCTCTGGTGACTCTCAGGAAGCAGCTGAGGAGGGAAAAGTGCCCTTGTGTAAAAAAGGCAGCACCATTGTATCTACATAAGTCTCCACTTAAGAAACCCCAGCCTTTCTGGTGCTGCTCTCTCTCTCTCCCTCTCTCTCTTTCTCTCTCTCTCTCTCTCTCTTTCACTCTTTGCTTCAGCAAGGGCAGCCAGAGAAGGGCTGGCCAGGCGGTTTTTAGAAGGAGCAGAGAAAAGCCCTCCTCTCTCTTAATGGCGTGTATAATTCAGATGCCCGCAAGGCATGCTTTCAGGAATTCTTTTGCCCGAGGTAATGGGGAGCAAAGGCTGTTTTAGGCCCTTGATTATTCCGCCGATGCGCAAAGCTGGAAAGAAAGCTATCTCCAGCTGCATTACCGCGGACATTTCCATTAATTATCAATGAGCTGGTCCCATGCAGGTGCTTAGCAGTGCTGGCGGGGAAAAAAAAGGGTTAACCCGGCGCCGTCACCTGTCGGAGGCGGCCAAAAGCTCAGGCGGCTTCAGCAAGACTTTTACTGAAAGAGCCAAGCTTTGGGGAGCGCTTTCCACGTAATTAATAAATAACCGGCTCTGATTCTGTGCCTGCTTTAGTCCGCCCTGTCTCAACAAAAGGTGAGCTCAGCTATTGAATTCTGCATCTCTCTGAGGTTGTTTACCCCGCTCATGTTTCTTTTATGGTTTTTTATTTATTATTTAAAATAGCTGAGTCGTCGGCTTCGCGTTTTCTTGAATAATGATAATAACAATTATGAAAAGTCGTCTCAGCGGTGGAGACGGCGGGGGAGCTCTCGCTATTGCTGCTGTATAGATGACATACAATAATTGGGCTTGTAAATAAAAGCACGGCAAGCACACACAAGCTCCATATTCATCAGATGCAGAGAGGTGTAGAGCTCTAAAGCAGGGAAGTCCTTTCTAGGCCCAGGCCCTGTTTAACTGGCCTTAATGGGAGCCTTATCAAGAACCCACAGGTTGCTGTCGGCACCCTTACTGCATTGTTATTAAAATGCTATGCTTTGAAAAGGATCCGGGTGCACGAAGATCCGTATTTCTCTCCCTAGCTTTTGTGCTAGTGTGTAAGTCCCCCCACCTGCAAAAAATACAAATAAATAAATAAACTGGGGGAATAAAAAGCAGCAGGGTAAATATTTCCCAACGATGATAAAGACTAAATCGCTCTGTCGGTACCGATTCTTCTCCCGACAGCCAGCTTCTTATGGCTGCGACCTTACAAGCCCTTTGTGAGCTTGCTGCTCTTTTTCTTTGCCTTTCTCTCTGTCAGTCTCTCTCTCTCTCGCACTCTCTCGCACTCTATCTGTTGGTGCTCTGAGCTGTGTGTTTCTTGTGAGCCTCGTGTGGGGAAGGAGGGTTATTTATAAAAGTATTAAAAATGAATGCGTTCAGAGGTGCTGCCTGCAAGTCCTACTGATGTGAAATTGTTGCTTGTCTGCCCCATTTTGTTGAGGGGAAACGAACATCCCTGTGTGTGTGTTCGTGTTTGTGACTGGCAGCTGAGGTAAACCCTTTTTCCTCTGACACTCCGTTTGTGTGTGTGTTTTGACAGGCGATGGGCTGGACAACAGCGTGGCCTCCCCCAGCACAGGTGACGATGATGACCCAGACAAGGAGAAGAAGAGGAATAAAAAACGCGGCATCTTCCCCAAAGTAGCAACCAACATCATGCGGGCATGGCTCTTTCAGCACTTGACGGTGAGTGGATGGCAGTTATCTGTCTGTGTCTCCTTTGCCCTGCTAAAATACTTTAATCTGGCCCATCTTACTGGTTTCGAAGCCAAAGAGAAGCACACAGCCTCTGGGTAGAGATAGCAGAGATGAGTGTTATTATGAGCAAACTCAGCTTCTCTCCCAGTTTGCTCTTATTTGAGGAGCACTAGCATGAGTTAATACAAGGGGCTGCTCTCTAGCATATTTGTGCATGTAAGTGAGGCAGTGCAGGTCACATGACCCGGAGTAGTTGGTTAGTGCAGTATGTGCAGCAAGTTTCTTGTTTCTTATGTGCTGGTGGACGGTAATAAGTCTTGGAAAGTATGGAGGTAGTATTACAGTGTTGGTCACATGGCTCTGGGGACAGTCTGTTAGTGGAACATATTTGTGTAAATGCTTTGTCTGCATGTGTGTGCGAATGTATGGCAGCCAGTGTTGGTATTTTTGGGCCAGCGGTTAGCCGTCTGTGGCTGTCCCCACCTGCAATAAAGAAGCGCTAGGGAAGCGTGCTGCATTGATGTGGTTGCCTCTTCCTCTGGCTTTGATGAACTTCAGTTCCTCTATTTCATTCACCACAAGCTAATCTGAGTGTTATGAGGATGCCACTTATCTCCACATATCGACACCACTGTCTTAACACACCAATTGCAGGCCTGGTGGCCACTCTTGCGCAACACTCAGGGCCCTAAACAAAGACATGTTCCCTTTATGCATGAAAAAAAAAGAAAGAAAAGCTCAGCAGATGACTTGGCGGTCGCCAGACAGCTCACCTATTAAGGCCACCGGTCGTTGGTTCCAAGGTGTTGAAAGGCAATGTGTTTCCAACCAAACTGGAGTCAAAAGGGAACCCATTTGATCATTTCCAAAAGCGCCCACATGTTCACCCCCATTCTCACATCTGTGCCACAGAAACTACCCCAGGGGCTCCAGAACCTTCATCTGCCCCCAGCCCCCTTTTTACCCTCTTTCTCTCTCTCACACACACACATGCACCCCCTCCCCACTAGCCATCACCTTTAGGGGCCCCGGGAGAAAGGTGTGTGAAAAGAATGCCATTTGCTAGTTCACACACAGTGCACTTACTCACTTACACACACACACACACACACACACTCTCAGTAGAGCTAAGAGTGATTGGTGAGAGCATACTGTCCAGTTTGCCCTGGTTTTACTGGCACAGTGGACAGTGCTGTGTTATTGAGCTGGCCTTGTGTGTGTGTGTGCTCTCTGGCTGGCTTGATGGAGGGGCAGTGCAGCTAAATGCAGAGCTGCTGGCGGGGAAGCTGTGCTTCTGCCAACAGCAGCCCCCTCAACCACGGGAGGCCTACAGAGCACCCAGCGCAGAGAACGAGCGAAAGAGAGAGAGAGTAGGATCAGTGGAGAAAAAGCAAAAAAGACAGAACCCAATAAGCTGGAAAGGCATTGCCTGCCAAAAGGGTGACTGTGCAGAGAGAGCGAGGGGGTGGTGGGTTGGGCTAAAGTAGAAAGGAGAACCAGCAGTACTGTAAACAGGCCTGCATGGCACTACACACACACCGTAGCCTACACACACACATACACACACACACACACACAAAAGAAAAAACATGTTTCTCACTGAAAGCTCAGCATTTGTGCGGCAAGCTAAACAAGCAGCATGTGAGCTATGGTTGACTGACCCGGCGGACAATGAGGTCCACTCGCCTTCTGTCCCTGCCTGCTTCCAGTGAGAGCCATGCTAGCAGTCTCAGCGTTAGAAGAAAAAGACAGCCAGAGTGGGAGTGAGAGTGAGAAAGTGAGCAAATGCACAAAAATGCACCGAGAGGAGCTGTAGCTGAACATCTATTGCCCCCCTTTTCCACTGATTCAGCGTGTGAAAGGGTCTGCTTCTTGGAGATAAAGCCAGTGGCAATTAACAGGCCTCACAAACAATGCACCCACACGATGGCCCTCTGTGTTAGGGCCCAGCTCACTGACGTACTGATTCCTGAGCAGAGCTGTCAGGAAGCTAGAAGAGACATCCTCCAGCCGGTACTGTAGATACCCAGCATGCTGCCAGCCCACATTTCCACAGCAGTGAGAAGGCATTCTCTGTGTCACATGAGTGTAGCAGTGAAGCTATTGTACGCAGCCGGAAACGTGAGGTGGGTGGCTGGATGAGATTACTCTGCCAGGCTGTGGAATCGAGGAGAGACGTGGAGACAGAAGGGAAGGACAAGAGCGAGAGATAGAAGGGTTTGCTTGTGGACTAGAGGAAGACAACAACAGTATGAAAATGACACTGACACTGTGTGGCATATTGTTAGCTATAAAAGTATGTCACATAAAACATTAGCAGCAGCCTCTTATTACATATTTTTGTTCATTTGTATAAACGATGATGTTATGCAGTGTCAAAAGCAAGAGATGTTAACTGACCGGCTACTACTGTCACTAACCTCTTTAGGCCTGTTTGACCAACTCTCTGTTACATCATGTTGCTGGATGAT
The DNA here is from genome assembly GCF_030463535.1 of Salminus brasiliensis. Lineage (NCBI taxonomy): Eukaryota > Metazoa > Chordata > Actinopteri > Characiformes > Bryconidae > Salminus > Salminus brasiliensis. The sequence continues at coordinate 22,882,105 of NC_132881.1, read as the reverse complement.
ACCAGAGGTCTATAAAAACAAACCATTACAAACACTGGAGCGAGCTCCTCTCCCGACAGCTCCTAGCATACAAGCTAACATGGTAGTTCTTTTGTAACAGCTGATGTTTAGTTGGATTAGGTAAGACTGGCAGAGCGTTTAAGCAGAAGAATCTGCAGTTGTGAAACGAGATACATAAATACATACATTTGGATGGTTTTAGAAATGTGTGATTAAGTGAGCAATCTAAAAAAAGTAAAAAGTGACGTTAACACCATTTCAAAATGAACGTTATTTTGAACGTTCTTAGAACACGTAACAACTGCGCAACTTGCACTGCGCTAATTTGTACGATTTAAGCTACATTAGCATCATATCTCCAGCGCAGAACTAAGGAAGCAAACTTTAAATACCCAAGAAATGTTTTGGCTCAGGGACTGCATCTTAGGCCTAGCTGCCACTTAAATCAGTAGGGATTTTTAACTTTAGTCATGTGGAGCGATCTCTAGGTCTGTTTGAGAAAAGGAAGCATCTACGCAAATTACTGGTTGCTCCAGAGTGTTTTATTATGCTGTAAAGCATGTGAAGTGCGAACCCATTTGCGGCTCAGAAAGCGAAAGAAAAAGCCTTAAAAACTCCCTCACTGCCGTTGTTTGGTTGCATCTTAAACAGTTGTTTGTTCTGGTAATCGATTATGCCCGACGTCCTGGGGAGAAATGCCAGCCACTTTCTTGCCTTCCTCTTTCTGTACCTCCTCCTTCTCCTCCTCCTTTGCTTCTCGTTCCCTGCTTCTTCTTCAAACTATACTTTCTCGTTTCATTTAACCAGAAACGAGCAGCAAATGGGAGCAGCCGACCCAAAATCCCAGAGCGCCTGCGGTTTTGCACTTAGCCTCCCCAATGAAAAGGCAATTTGCGAAATTATGTGATAGAGTAATTAGATGGAAGCCAGGCTTCAGATGGTTGCCACGCAGGCGCGGCGAAACGCTGGCTCCAAACACAAGCAGAGTTCGGCTGGCACTCAAAACTCAGTGCTTCCACTTATTTGTACACAGAGCTGGCGAACAGGAGGGAGCCTCCGTAGCAGCTCGTAAAAAAGCCAAACCGCAGCGCAACACACGTTCTCCTCTCCTACCAATTCTTTAACACTTGCTCATGGTAGCAATGAAGCTGGAAAGTAATAATCCATCCCTGCTAATGCAATTAGGTCCTAATTTAGCACCCTGTGAACACATGCAACAGAGCTGGTGGAGGTACTGCTCTTTTCTCCTCAGCCTAAAGCACGTTTCAACCCCCCCCCCCCCCCCCCAAAAAAAAAAAAAGACAGCCCTGCATTTTTTGACCAGAACCAGGTGTGAAAAGTGCTATAATTCATCTCTGCAGTGGCTGAACCGGAGCCTTGTGGAGGGCCTTGGGCTCATGGTTGGACCAGCAGGAGGGGGACGGGGCTATGCCCTCTTCAGGGAGTTTGAGAGCGAATTTGTTCCCCCTGCAGTTTGAGTCAGAAATGGTGGGGGGTGGAGGGCGGTGAGGTTTTTTGCCATGCCTGGTGATGATTTCCTACGTTTGCTGGGCAGAATTACAGATGTTCAGCATATGACCTCCCTGAGAATTACGCCTTGGAAAGTACAGTAGAGTTTTTGAGAAGGCTGGACCTCTACGTTTTGCCTTAGAACAACACTGGCCGAGAGTCATTTTGGCACAAGGTGGCGAAGTTTCCTAACTTCAGTCTTTTTTGATTTGCTTTTAAGGCTCTTATTTTAATCAAATCATATCCAACACGGAATGTGAAAACAAACGTACCGTAGGCGTTATGCTGTTTTTTATTTTTCAGGCGAAGATAAAATATTCATCCTATAGTGTAGCTTGCATAAGAATAAAGAGACAGTGTCACTTGTTACTTCATCTGTTGAGTGTTCATGGGCTGTATTTCTTACATATTAGTATTATTCTGTCTAAGAGTGGCTGTTTAAAACGTGGTTTAGAACTACTATAATCGTTTGTGACAAGGAATGACATAGAAAGTGGATTACTGTTCTATTTGCTGACTGTATTTCATTTAAAGTATGTTTTAAGCACAATGGTGAGAAGTATTGAAAATGCCCTTCCTGTAACTTAAGTTCTGCTGCTGCCTGCTTCCATAGAATCCATTTGCTTCAAATATGGCTCCTGCTAATGTCCCAGGTGGCACAGCTCCTGACAGACTCCTCTGTGTCAGGAAGACGGAAGCCCTCGTAAACAGAGTTCAGGCATGGGAGCAGTTAGCTAGAGACGACTCCGAGTGGCCTTGTCCAAAAAAACAAAAAAAAAAGCTACTCTGGCCATTAAGGGTCAGGGATCAACCAGGGCTCAGATGCCATTAGTCATCGGTTGTTTATTGCTGGAGCCCAAAGATGTCAGCGCTCTGGTTGACCATGGCAACCTCGGCACGCCATGCGGCCTCTGGCTTGGCAGGGAGCCTTATTCTCTTCTGCTTTCAGTCTCACCACTTTTTCCTTCATAAGCCACATCTCAGGAGACCTGGGAAAAATGCAACTTAGGAGCATATAGTCACCCTCCAAAAAAGGGCCCTAAAATTAGAATTGTGAGCATGTGTTGTTTTTTCATGCGTTAATTTATAACAAGAGCAGTAAGTCCATTCACATTAATATTTGTAAATTGAATTTAGTGGCCTAAGGTCTCGGGTTATTTCTTAATTTCATCTAAGCACCCAGTCAGAACTGAAGGCGCCGCCAAATTAAAAGCTTTAAGGGATTTCACAGACAGAGAGGACGAGATTGATGATGGGCCTTTCTGGCGATGTGTTTTTTCTTCCTCTCTCTCCACTGCGATTCTATGCCGAGTTTGGAATTCGTTGCAGTCAATCGAGCCTCCTAGCATTTTGCCCTCCTTTGCCTTTTCTGTTGTGGAAGCTTTGACTAGATTCCTGTTGCAAAAGTTAATCTCAAAGAAGAAGCAGCTAAGTCAGTTTTGGGGCAAGGGCTGCCCACTGAGAATGCATGCCCCCCCTCACACTCCCACACCTTGTAATGAAAACATCATCAATTACCCGACTGACAGGCCCCTGGGATGTGGGGCAGGCAATTCTTTGGGGCTGTTCTTTGTGGATGGACGCCCCTTCCTCCTCCCACCCCCCACCCCCCCAGAGAGGGAGAGAGCGAGAAAACGGTGTGTATCCATCATTGGCAAGCCTTCCAGGCTGACAAGCTAAAGGCATTGGTGTGTCTTTTGAAGAATGGACTGAATTGGCAGGCCCCGCATGGGCCAGTGGTGGCCGATGGACGCCTCCCTGTCACTGGTGACAGCGGCTTTTCTCCGGCCATCTGCTCATGATTGATGATCAGGACACTGCTGAGACTTTTCTCTGTTTCAACTGCAGTGCCCCAAACATCCGTTAACCTAAATATTAAGCACCATTAGGATGGTCATTAAAAATCTTCCCTTTCTCCAATGTACTAGCTTTGCCTTTGGTCTTTAGCATCCCTCAAGGACAGTCAGGTTATAATTCATATAAACTCTGGCCCACTGGACAGTTCCTAGCCCAGACAAATGTGTGGCGTTCGTAGTTGTTCCACAAACCGGCCCATCTGAGCACTCCTCAAAACCTGACAACTTTATAATGCAGAAAAGGGTCAGACGCTGTAGCTGCCAAGCCGCAGCAAGAGGCCAGTTTTCCTCCACTCTGTTTCCCATGACTGTCCAGGTGGGCCTAACTCAATCCCATCCTTTCGGCTTGTTAATGTTCTCCGCTGGGCCCGCTATTGGGTTTCATTATCGGCAGCGTGTGAAGAGTCAAGGAGGCCGAAAGGGCGGCCGGTGGCTTTTGCGTGTGAGATCGGAATAACCTCACTTGGATTGTTCTTAGCATACCAAGCAGGCCAGGCCGGGCGTTGGAGACCGCTCTGGCTCACTCCGTGCTACTCAGTTCTGGTTTCTTTGCAGAACGCAATGAAAGGCCCAGTCAGCACGCGCTCCCCAGAGGTGGCTTGAAGGCAGGGCGGGGAGTTCCCCCATCACACCTCCAGAACTCACCAGAGCCAGCACAGCACATCCTGCTGAGGCAGTGGGCAGAGATCCTGGAGCCTGCCATGTTTCATTTTAATGTGTTCTGTGAGGGATAGACTCTATACCAATGGTACCCAACACTGGTACTGCACAGTTTGGTGACTTTCCTGTACTCCTATTACTTTTTACCATGCTTACCGTGCTCTGTAGTCTGGCTAGTCCAAGGTACTGTTGAAAAACATTGGCATTGAGACTGACATATTGGTAATCACAGATTATGGCAAGCGGCTAAGTCTCATCTAAGGGGCAGATGAGGACACAGGGTGCCTCCATCAGGAAGGAAAACCTATGTAAAAGGGGAATTAGAGAAGAGAAGTCCTGCCCACTCCTTTAGAGTGAAGTTTCCCAATTCTTGGCCTGGAATCCCCCCCATTTGTTTAGTTATTTATTTTGTTATTTATTTATCTAAAGCGAATTATACATCCACTTCTTAGTAAGGGCTTAACTAACTCATTAGTTAGATCAGATGGTTTAGAGTTGCGAAAAAATGCCAGAGCATGAAGGGCAACGACTCTTGTGAACCTGTTTTTGTAATATATCTGAATGCTATTCCCCAATCCAGAGCAGAGCAGAGGCCTGTAGACGGTGTGAACCCAGTGTAATTCTCCAATCCCGTGTGGGCAGAGACCCACTGCACACAGGCCGTTTTGCCTGCTCTATGGTACAATCTGCAGTGCTTGGGGATCTTTCCGCCTGTTGTCAGCAGCTCAATACCTTTTACTTACAGCGGCTGCAGCTCATTCCCCCACAGAGCACCGCTCCAGCAGTCTGCCCCAGATACTCTCAGCTCCCTTAGTCTGTGCATGTGTGTGTGTGTATGTCTGATGGATTAAATGGCGGCAGAGATGTGGTAATCAGTTTGCACATTTGCTGAACTAATTTATCAATTCAGTTCCTCCTCCTTGTAATCTCAGCCATGCGTGCTGCTGTGAACTCGTTGTGTTTTTCATCCGCAAACGAGCACCACTTCAGGAGGAGCCGCTCTCACAGAAAAGCAACGACACAACTGGCGGAATTGGCGGTTCATCAGAAATAAGCTCGTATATTTTCCTAAGCGATATCAGGCACACCCAGACCAGTGCCGTCCAGTGCGTCTTTGAGTGAGCGATCAGGCCAAATCCGTGCCGGGAATTTTATAGGCCGGTCGTTAGCCATGCTATCTTGGCCGAGAGATAAATTAAATGATTTTATGCCATCGTCTGTAAGTGCATAAATTGTTTAATGGACCCAGCATGGCCCGAGCGTCGGAGCCGAGACCCCTTTTAAAACCGCCTGCGCCTTCGCAGGCATTGATTTCTCAAGGAAGAGAACAATGGGGGGAAGCATTCTAAGACACTTTGCACTGTCTGTATTTGCCCCGTTTGTCCTAACGTCACCTAAAAGCTGGCAGATTTTCGAGGCTTTTGAGCAGAGTTCCCTCCTTAGCAGTAGGTAGTGAAACTTGTTCTTTTCTATGGCACTGTGCATGCTGCAATAAGGGATGCATGGCTGCATGGGCACTACATTCAGAGCACCTGCTGATCCATGTCGTCCCCATGGAGATGCAGGCAGTGGCACAAGGATCCATCCATGCTGTGTGTGAGCGTGTATGAGTGGCGTGTGCCTTGCGCCAGACGTGGTCCCATTTCACCTGATTAAATCCCCACACAGGATAACAGTAAGGGTTAGAGCTTTACCAGGTAGTGTGTTTTCTGTGTGTGAGAGGAAAAGAGAGAGAGATGGTCAGTCAGCAGGCTCTTTTTTTCTCCTCTTTTCTTCACCGGCGTGTTTCAGCAGCAGTGGAAGAGGAAGAGCACAAAGGCAAGGCGCTGCTCACTTGTTTGTTACGACAGATTAAGTCATCGATTTGTAAAAGCTGTGCACTGATGGGGAAGGTCTTCTCTCCAGTTTATAGAGAGGACTAGAGAGAGACAGACCAGGGTGGGGGATGGAATAAAAGAGAGGGAGGAGAAGAAAGATACTGCTGTTTTCTTCCACTGTTCCACTACTTCCCTAGAAAATGGGCATACGGGAGCAATTGTGAAACACCCGTACCTACTTCTAACTCTTCTTCAACCATGACCAGGTTTCCCCTCCCCTGCAGGCTCTCATGTGAACATTAATTAAAATGGCGAGGGCAAAAGGGTAATTATGATAATAACATAATAATATTGTGTAGGTTATTAGAATTTGGTCCCTCCACACACACACACACACACACGCCCTGTAGAAAAAAAAGAAAGAAAATTGTTTCCTTTGAGTATCACATTTCAGAGACATTAGCTAAGGAATAATTTCCTTGAAAGTACAGCACTGGAATAGACTCCCTGGTCAAGGTGCACTACGGTAACCCGATTCTGTTACCATTTAACGCACCATGAGTTTCTGCACCTCAGCAGCCCTCCCCTGCACCCTGCTCCAAGTCTGATTTTGGCAGGGAGAGGCGGAGAAGGGAACAGCCTCTGTCTACCCAACCATGCCTTAATAGACCTTTGTAGCACTGCTTTGCATTTCTCTCAGCCCTCTTGACAATAGCCAAAACAACAATTTGTTTTTCTTCGCCATGAGAGAATGCAGGCCTGGCTTTTGCATATTCAGGCAGAGTGCTCTGTGGCTGCTTCCCTTCTCTCTCTCTCTATCTCTCTCTCTCTCTTTTCTTCTCTCACCAGATCTGGAAGAACTGACCATAGTATCGTGGCAGTGCCCCACTTCTAAAGCTACCTGCCTTGGCTGGGTGTGGATCCCCCTGTAGCTCTGATATTAGCATCAGGCGGCCCACCTCCAGCTGTGGTTTGGCCTGCCTGAATTGCTTCTGAATGTTCCCCCCGCTCAAATAGGCTGTAATTACGACCTTAAAGAGGTTTAGTGGTCCAGTAAACTACATAATCACCCCCTGAATTAGCCCAGGCTCATCAGCCGCAGTCCAGCAAACTCTCAATGCGGGCCCCCCTCCTCTTATTAGCCCGTGACTGTGAGCAGCAGGTGTGGAGCAACACGCATCCCCCTTAAACACAGGCTTCCCGCCCCACCGCTGTGGCGTAATGACACCAAAGAGTAGGAGGCTTGCTCGCCCTCGCCGTCAGTTTAGACTGATCTCAGCTCAGCATGAGAGTCTAAACATCAGCATGCATGCCCTATCACTGGTGCTGGAATTCACAGAGCCACCACCTTGCAAAATATACATCTGCTCAGTGATATGTAAAAAACATTCAAATGTTCCCTACCACCTCCAAATGAAGTGGTCCTCTGTACCCCTTGTGCTCTAATTCTTTGTTATTCCCTGCCTGTCTCATTTTGCATGTTATATGGGTCATTACTGCAGGTCTATATTTGATGGTGTAGCATTTTCCCATGGCTCATCCAATCAGTGGAGACTTAGAGGTTTACTCTGCTACAGTTGAATCTTATGAAGCATAATCCAGCCCACGCCAGTGCTTTAATTGTAGACACATTTTCCTCAGCTGAGTCCCATAGGCGCCACTGCACCCCCTCGCCCTTAAACCAACAAAAGATGTTTTTAACGCAAGGGAACTAATTAAAGCACCGAAGACCAGATTTGACACATCTCCCTCTATTTATCTCCAGGACAGATTAAGGGACAAAAAAAGTGCGTCAAAGGGTGAAATTTCTCTGGCTTTTCCTGGTTGTAGAACAAGGCTTTCTAAAAACAGTGGCTGTGAATTATTCATATGCCGGCTTTGTGTTGATTTATTTTTTGGTTGTGAACTTCATGTCTCTCCCCTATGAAAAATGCTCTTCTGCATTCCTGCTCGCTAAGATGCTAGCCAGGCAGCCTTCCCCACCAGGGCATCTTAAACCATAGCCTCCAGTTGTGTTCTGAATATGAGACCCCCCCCCCCCCCCCCCAAAGAAAAAATGTAAAAAATAAATACCACACACAGATTTTGTTATTCGTACCAGGATCTTAGAAAAAATGGCTTACAAAAGCTTTATGCTGTGTTCTTTCCCCTTACTCTTTTCTTTTCCCCCACCCTTCTCTTTCTCTCTTTCTCTACTACCCTTCAAAGCCTGTTTTGTTGCTCTCTAACGAGGGCCAGGACTGTGCATTTATGCCACCTACACAAAAAGGAATTTGCAGTGGCTTTGAGGGATATCTCCAAACACTTGATAGTAACATCTTCAGAAATAGCACTTCTTCTCTGATATGAAAGAAGGCAAGATGCTACTGTCAAGGTGCCATGCAGAAACATCTCTGTGACTAAGGAGGCAAGGATAGTCACTGATGGAACCACTGATTCTGTCTGCAGATATTGGAGGTAATCTCCTCTCCTCCTGGCCAGGCTGTTGTAGGCGGTACTATCCCCAGCTCTGGGGCTGGCGAGCACAGTGTTAATGCTGGCTGACTTGCTGGTGGAGGAACAGTAAACTTCAGCCCTAATCCTGTTTATTCAGGAGTCCATACTGCAGGCAGGAGGGAGCCTGTGCCTTTTCCCGGAGAGGGACCGCCTCTGAGATGGGCTGTTGATATGATACTCTGAGGACACCCTGGCCAAAAAGGCCCGCGGATCCAGCCTCGGGCATTCCTGAGGGGCAGCTCGGTTTCCATGGGGATTAGGCCCATGGAATACAGACGTGAGGCAGCAGCAGGAGATCCAGCTGAAACAAACCCGTTGCACAGCCACGCTGAAAGGGCCTCCTTGTGACCTTGGCTGTCCGTGAACCGCCTGACTGGAAAACAATTCCACATTACATGCTACGCAGTTTCTTGGCAGCCTGGGCGGTTAATGGAGGTGAAGACTAGACGCCATCTCCATGAACACCCAATGGAATCGAGCTCAGCATCCTTAAGCAGGGGTGTATTTCTGCCGGATCAAACATGCCATGGCTTAAGAAGTCTTGCGCTCTCCTCTTTGGGAGAATCATAAACAGTGATGTCAGCACAAGCTCAGTTTTATTAAGTTAATCTTGTGTGGAAAGCTTCTTTAATCTGAATCACACAAGAGAAGAGAAGTGTTACCTTAAATAGAAATATTGTAATAACATTAATGCGTATAATGAAACCCACAGTCCACAAGCGGGTAGAAGTGGGGCTGGGTGGGTGGTGGGTGATTGTAATTAACTAGTTAAATGGGACAAAAAAGAGAGATTTCCACCATCAGATCTAGGGAGGATGTGTTTATTCCACCAGGCCCAGCCAATGCTGAGTGTTGACTCGTAAAGAAATACATCCAAGGCTTAGGCTTGAGTGCGGAGGGGGACGTACGATGAAGAAGAAGCTCAAAGATAAGAGAAACTTCCGAAATCGCTCCCCCTCCCGGACTGAACCGGAGGATCCCATATACTGACATGATAAGAAGGGAGACTGGAGCTGGTCCAGACCTCCTTCCTCTTCCTAGCACACAGAATTCTACCCAGCTCTGTTTGCATAGACGCAAAACAATACTGTTCAGTTCCATCACTCTTCCACGTGGAAGGATCCTTCAGCTCCACTTTATATCTGACCTACATTCAGAAGTCTGCTTTACCATGCAGCACGGCATTGTGGGTAAGAGGCATGGGAGCAGGCTGGGGTCAGAGGGGAGCTGAGTTTCTATCTGAGTTGTGTGTGGAGCTGCAGTCTGCTTTTCGCAGAGAGACAGGAGGGGAGGGGGTTTGGTCTCTTATCACTCTGATAGAGCCTTGACTCTACACTCCGCCCCAGCATGCTCTGGTTGAAGAGGCCACAGAGGAAACAGTCTTTGAGAGTCCTATTGGTGCTCCACGACTTTCTCTCCCTCTACGCACACACACACACACACACACACACACACACACACACACACATAAAGATAAGATTCATGACAGTACAAAAACGCACAGGGAGGACACGGCTCTGCTGGCATGTGTGGCTGCAGACGGACTGGAAAGTCTGATGAAAGGAGTAGTATATTTGGACAAGACATATCATTAAGATAGGCTGAGGGAAAGTAGGGAGGATGCGTCGAAATTTTCCATCTGTTCTTCGGCCGCTATTATTGCGTTCTTACAAAAAAAAAAAACAGCAGCAAATCCTGAGAAAACACTTCTCACCCAGTCCTGCTTGCCAAGAGGATTAAAAATACCCAGCCTTTCTCAGGCTGAAATGAAAAATCTTTTTGGTCAGTCTCAATTATACAGAATTTAAATCACGCCGCTTTTGACAACTAGCGATAATTTGGCAAAAACTCTTTTAGAAAAATTGCACCCACTCGACAAGAATGCTTTGATACAATAAAAAACATCATCAGGCATGAAATGGTGGTGGTGAGGGGCACAGTGAGTGAATAGGGAAATCTAGATGTGTGAGCAGCAAGGAGATCCTGTTTTGGAACACAGGTATCAAAGCACCATGGGGAACATGGGTAATCAAGTCCTAATAAGCATTGTTATTGAGCTGTGTAGTGAAGTCCTTACCTCCCTTAAATCTCCCAGCCTGCAGAGGTCCATGACTTAAGCACTGTGGCCCTGTTCCTTTTATAGGTGTGGTTAACTTGGAGTCATTGTGCCAACAAAGGCGAGGCACTCGCAATGCCATTAGAGAAAGTTTCTAAGATACTTATTTAGCCTTAAGGAGAAGAGGTGAATGTTCTCAGAATGGGTTAGCTTTGACAGTGCTACAGTGTGGATAAAGCAGCTGCTTGCTCAGCATAGGACAAATGTATGGATATGCCTAGTGTGACTGTAGCTGACTCATAGGCTGTAGCTGTGAAGTTGGTGGCTATACTAAATGCACAAGCTAGGTGAACTTGCTCTCATAAAATAGCCCACATACAGTATAATTCACCTCACTAGATCTTCCATGCCACACCAACACTAGAGGCCTTCAAGGTTAGACCTTGAATCCAGTTTCCATTCCTGGATATTGTGATCCTTGGTAGGTGTGACACAACATGGCAAATCAATTACATTAACTGTTTACTCAACTTCCAGTGGTTACAACTGGATTCAAGGTCCAGATTTGAAGACCTGGGCTCTACCCAAAACTCTTTCTGGTATCGAATCATTTTGAAAGGATCAGTGTAGAAACATCCGCAGGAGATTTTCCTTGTATATGAAGGACCATTTTTCCAAGCAAAAACTTGGAACAACTGTCAAGGTTCTATAAATAAACACTGCCTTTAATAAAATAACTCTCAAAGAACTCAATTTTTAATCCAACATGAGTTTCAGTTTAGCAATTATCAACTGTATCAGAATTGGTCATAACACCCTGATGGCTGTAAGGCCTGGGAATGACTCGGCAGCTCCCCAGAAGCTATGCTTGGTGATGGCGCCGGTTCAGCTCCGGAGCTAGAGCTCGTGTGGGCCTGCCGACTGTAGAACAGGCAGCATTTGTCCTGTCGTTTAGCCCGTGGCGTGGCCTTCCCCAAGCTTGGTCACGAGGGCCCCTGCTCCCACCGCTGTCCCCTGCCTGCAGTGTGGTTCTGCCCCACACGCAACGGTGCTGACCCACCCGCAAACCTCAGCTCAATGCTGTCTCTAAGACTTTATTTAACAGCACACAACCACTTTCCCCCATTTCACGAATGACTAAACAAAATACCAGTTTGAGCTTGGACTTCTGATGAGATAAAATCACAACCTTTTAGCCTTTTCGGGGACAGTGCTGTGTTATATCGGTGTCAGAAAGTGGACGGCCTCCTGTTGGAACATTAGAGATCAGATGACTGGATGAATGCTGTTTTCTTACATAGTCTTCCCAGGCCGCAGTTTCACACAGAGCTCAGTATTGTGATCTGATAGAATTAGCCAGGTCCCCGGATATAAACATAAAAAAGCCACTCAAAAAGTGGCTGGAGGCGACTCTGCAATTATAACTTTCTGCATGAAATTAGCCACAGTTTGTTCCAATTACCTACAATCAGATCACATGGAAATGACAGAGAGCAATAAGAAAACAGCTCCCTTTCTCCAGGATTCCCAGTAAACAAACGCGCACGGAGGAGCATAAAAGACATTCCAATTTATTACACTTGCGAGGAGGACGACAAGTTGCGGCGCCAAAAGATTTCTGCATGTTTTTTTCTTCATCAGAGGGGCTCATTCTCCAGGCTTATTAAATTGAGTTTAGTTAGATCTGCATTATCACTGCATTTTCTTCAAAAAGCAGCATTATTTGTTTATCAGCCCAAATAACTGGTGTAATTGAGGCAGTGGTGCATTATGGTCTTTGTAGTGTTTGCTCTTTCTATGTTTGAGGTGATGACTCCACATCTTCTGGCTGCTTTTAAGCTCTCGGTATGGGTTAATCCCTGGCAGGCTCTGGCTCCGGTAATGGGTTTAGAAGAACTGGATCTGCCAGCACAGCATGGGGCCGCCCACTGACCTGCTCAGGGGCTAGAGGTCTCTGAGCCCACTAGTCTGATTGTGTTGATAGGGCAGAATTGGGAAAAGCTGTAGACATGTGAATACAGAAGGGCTTCATCCCTGTGCCCTGCTTTCTGTAGGTCAGCGGTTCCCAAATCATAGTCCTGTAGGTTCCTTGCCTATTTAAACTCTGAAAGGGTTGGTAAATAGGTAATCAGCCAAAGCAGTTGGGTCAAATGCGTTGGACAGTGGTGGTACAGTGGTGGGACCAGAGGTGCTATATGTGATGCGTGACGCTGCTCTCTCTCTGTAATACATCAGTGCTGTGCACACCATACTCTGTCCTGGGCCCATGGCACAGCTTGCCTTGCCTTATTCATGACCACACCAGGTTTCACACCAACCATTGTGCTATCGTAATAAAAATCAATCTTTTTTTTTTCCTGCTCTACATATACTTGAACTGGTGGGTCAGGTTAAATCGAGCCTTTATTTCCCAGCACACAACAGGTTTGGCCAGACTGCTGTCCACTTTGTTGCTATTATTCAGAGATCCAGAGATCCCATCCACTGCATGAGAACAATACATTATAGTTTCTGGCTGAGCACAGTTTGACCGGCGATGCAATGGAAACAAAGTGAGATTTTAGATTGATCTCAGATTGGCTGGTCTCTGTATTCAGGGGCAAAGATGGCATTAGAAATCCCTCCTTCATCACATATTCACAGCAGCACAGCTGGGGGGAGGCGGCTGGAATAAATTGGAGCAGGCTTGTACGGCGCAGCACTCTAATTAATGTTTCTGTTTCTACACTTCACTTAACTTTATAATTGGCTTGCCTTTTTCGCTGCCATTAATTACACGATTTCATATTCCATTAATGACTCTAAGAAAGAGACACACCTCGCTTTTTCACACTAATTAACAACTGCTTTGCCACTTTTGCCTCTCAAATGTGTGAGCGGTGCCTCCCTCCTGCATCTCAGCCTCTCTTGCCAAACACATTCATCATTAATTGATTTATTTATGATTTATTTCTCTGCTTTTGTGTCTCTTGTTTTTTTCTCCCGCAGCACCCGTACCCATCAGAAGAACAGAAAAAACAACTGGCACAAGACACCGGTCTTACCATACTACAAGTGAACAACTGGTAAGTCAATTGTACCTTTTGTGTTTACATACAATCAATAGCCTCGCCTGTGGCAAGCAGCTTCTAATGATTTGAATGAATACCACCCCCCCCCCCTACAGAGACACACACATACACATATAACCCAACCCCTGTCACCTGACCTCCCCTCCCTTTTCTCTCCCACTTACCGCCTCATCTGCCTCAAAATCAATCCACCCAAAGCGCCGCTAGGATTTTTCCAGCCATGGTACGGATCTAATAGGAATTCTCACGAGTCTCTTTAAATCCTCCTCTGCAAAACTTAAGCTACGTTACTCCACTTAGGATGTCAAAGTAGAAGTTCATAAACATCAGTGGATAAGACCATACTGTTTATCCAACGGTAGGCGAAACCATTGTCGCACTACATCTGGACCATTTTCTAACTAGCTCTTTTCATTCCCCGATTCCCACCGCCGGAGCCCCATAAAGTTCGGGGTGAGCTTTTGCCCTCGGCTCACATGTTAGCAGAGACGGCTATCAGCACGTACTTACCGTTATTAGCCGTGTCTAATGAATGGCCTGAGAGAGGCGGGGGAGGGCCGCTGAAACCGAGTCCAGGCGGTGCTTTTGATGTCCGCCTTGTAAAAACCTATGCCACACATTTATTTTTCCCGATGTTGCCGGAGACCGACATGAAAGTCCCCCTGTCAGCCAGCGTGAATGCTTTCGCTCTTTATTTTATAAGTGTCAGAGATTAATATTGCTAAGGTTCTGATTACATGCCCTAATCCGTTTGGCTGAATAAATTGGGCCTTGATGTCGGCCAGTAACCTACATGCAACAAACCCTCTCTGCCCATGGACACACCAAAGCCCGAGACCAGGGAGATGGGAGATGTATTAACAGCCATTACACCAAATGTAATTTCTGACAACATAATCCGTGCCATTGTTCAATTTGGTACCTTGGAGACAATGGGCCGCTCACAATATATTTGCCTTTGGAGGATTCATTTACACAAGTGCTCTATCGGCAGGGCGCAGCCAGGATTGACACAAGGGAGTATTGTTGGGGTTATCAATTTCTGTGACCTCACAGCAACCCATGGGAGATCAATTCTTTCGGCTGCATTAGGCACCGGCAAGCAGGCAGGACACTCGGGCAGTCACATGACCACGCGCCCTGTTTTAACCCTGTCTCTGTGATCGCTGCGCTGGGTGGCTTTGTGGTAGGGTTTGGCTGACGATGGAACAATAGCAGCTCAAACCAAGTGTTTATGTGTGTGTGTGCATGTGTGGATGATGAGTCGGGGGTGGCTAATCTAAGGGGTATTAGCTGCTAAACCCTGCATGCTGAGATCTTTCTGCCCCCTCACATATTGTGTTGCGCTGCGTGTGTGTTTGTGTGTCTGCATGTGTGCATCCAAGGGAACGGGCAATGTGGATAGTGTCCGAGGAAAAAGAGAGAGAGAGGGATACGGAGGGGGGGGGGGGAGAAAGCAAGGGAGAGGGAGAGGGATGGGAGGGAGGTAGCAGGAGACACATCATGGGTTAGCAAGAGGGATCTGTTGCTTCATAGGCCTGCTGTGCTCCATTGGATGTTCACCATTGGGTGTCTCCATGGCAACCCCCGGTGATGTTACCTCCTGACCCACTGATTTTAAGAGGCAATATCCTGAGCTGTTATTCTATTTATCAGGCAAGTCAAAACACAGGGCCAACACGGCTCGGAGCAGCAGAAAACAGAGTGATGAAATTCATCAAATAGAGCGAGCAACGGCAGCCTCTCCAGATAAAACCAACGATAGCTCTCCTACACAAACACAAGCACGTTTTATTGACTCACATTTCAGCCCGCATCGTACACTCAGTGACATAATACGACCACAAGCACATTCAGCGTTGCTGTCCACTATGTTAGGCCACATGAACACAGACAAGAAAACTGTGTGAATCAGGGGTATAAAGAAGAGATCATCTATGGAAGAGGGGGGTGGGTGGCGGCCATTCTTAAAAACCCATGCTCCTGCAGACTTGTTAACACACATGTAGGGCTTCATTATTGATGAGGGTCCCGTGAATCGTCAGGCTGGAGATTAAATAAAAATGCTAAAGGGCGTGCGGGGCGCAGATCGCTCATGAATTATTGGCACGAAACACAGCGTGAGGGAACGCTTCCAATCTGGATTTTCATATTCAAAATAAAAAAAAAAGAAAGAAAGAAAGAAAGAAAGAAAGAAAGAAAATCACACACACACACATAAACACACATGCATTGTTAAGCCACCATGAGACATTTTGTGCTGTAGGTGTTTAAAATCTGAATAAAAAAAAGAAAAAAAAAGAAAAATACATATAAGAACACACGGAAAGACAGTTTTAGTCACACCCATGTGCACAGCCTTATGCTCATGTGAGCACAGCTACACACGCACACACACACACACACACGGGGCACGCATGAGTGCACATTGCTGGGCTGAAGACAGTCGAGCTGCGAGTGGAGAATGTGGATTGACTACAAGGTCTATTTTCGGCGGCCGCGATCAGGTTGATTTACTCAGATGCAGTATTCCGATATGGAAGGTACAGACTGCAGCCACTACAGTAACTCACCCAGCAAAGAAAACAAAGCTCACACAGAGCGAGAGAGAGAGAGAGAGAGCAAAGAGGGAGAGGGGGAGAGAGGGAGAGAGCAAGGAAGGAGTCTCTGGTGATAAGAGAGCGAGTGTTTGCTCTCAGAACGCTCCATAAAGAGCGCTGATGTGAAATCAATGGGCGGGTCATCAGGTTTCGCCGTGTCCAGTCCTCCCTTCCTGGCGGAATTTAATAATGCCCTTAAAGATGGTGTTTAAACCTCAGGGATGGATTGTTTTGTCAATAAGGCGGCTTTTATGAAAGTCTTAAAAGCATGGCGAGAAGTGTGGCGGGGCTACTTTAGAGAAACAGCGTCCACACAAACCCCGGATCCGGTTTCTCCGACTGAGAGAGGCAGAGGGAGAGTGAGGGAGGAAGGAGGGGAGAGGAAGGGAGACAGAAAGACAGAGAGAGCTGAATGACTGGCATGCTTCACCTCCTTGACAGCCGGGCCCGCCCATGCTAAAAGCAGTTGAAACTTGTTCTGAGTAAGCTATGGCTGATTGCTCCATGCTCAGAGTGTGTATTCTTTGGCAGCACTCTTTAGGCTTAGAGGGAGAACGTGACCTCTGACCCCCTGGGTATCTCAACGAGGTGATACACCACTTTGTGGCTGCTGCTAGAGCGAGTGAGCGAGAAAGAAAGAGAGGGAGAGTGGGCGTGCAGGTTTTGCTGTAGCACTGGTTCCAGACACTGCTTCTGCGGATTTTAGCGTTTTCACTGCTGTAACACACCCACGTCAGGTCAGGAAAGACTTGTTCATTAGCTGATTATTGGGATTAGGTGTATTAGAGCAGTGAAAACGCTGAAACACGCTGGACAGGGGTTCCTCCAGAAGGGCTTGTGACCACTGTGTTTATCCTGTTCGCTTTTATTCAAGTGTAATGCTGCTTAGGTGTTTTAACACACTTTAGTCACTGTGAGTCAGAGTGCGAGCATGCCCGCGCATAAGCGTGTCTGTGTGCAAATGTGAATGTGTGTGTGTGTATATGTGTGTGAGGTCCACAGGAACATGCGCAGGTCTGTCTGTATGTGAGTGTGTGTGAGTGAGCCGCGCCGCGCCGCAGCCCATGCCCCGCAGCAGCTTTCACACAGCCGCGCTGTCAAGGTGCTTTAGCGTGAATCTCCGTGGCCTTTTGACGAAATACCATCTCACCCCGGGGTCACCCTGCCCAACAAAAGCCGTATTTACGGCGGCTCCACGCAGGCATGCTGGCCCACTCTGCTCCTCTTGCATCCACCCCTCCACACACATACCCCCCCACCCACTCTCCACCACCACCTTCCCTAAAGCTGCGGGAAACTTTAGCCAGCACAGATTGATGAGCGCGGGTATTATTATTGTTTGTCTTTCTGCACAGTTGGGCTCAGTCAGTTCTGGAGTGTTTGCTAACAATGCCATACTGGAATTTCAGCACTTGCTCAGACCTGATCTCTATCTGTGTTATGTCAACATCAGACAAGTTGGAGAGGTTCTGTGCATGTGTGTGTGTGTCATTGGGTGTACGTGTATGCATGCATCTGTTTGAGAGAGAGAGTGTGTGTGTGTGTGTGTGCTTGTACTTTTCAAAATGCCCAGCTTTCACTGTTGGAAACCAGAGAAATTAAAGGCTGGCCTACAGTGTCAGGATTAGAAGATGCTCATTGGGGTTGAGTTGAGGTGATGGAAACAAACCAAAGTCTTGGGCTGCTTTTTCAGTGGGTTTTGGGTCGCAATCCATTTGAACAGTGAAGCGCCATCCTATGAGTTTCGCAGCATTTGATTGAATCTGAGCCAAAAGTCTAGCTCTATACACTTCAGAATCTATCTTGCTACTTCTATCAGCAGTCATATCAATAAACACCAGTGACCCAGTTCCACTGGCAGCCATACATTTCCATGCCACTTTGTTTAGCAGATTATGTGGTATGCTTCGGTTAATGAACCCTATCTTTCCTTCTTCATACTCAAGCTAATCTTGGTTTCATCTGTCTACGAAATCAGTCTAATCTGGCCTTTCTGTTCTTGGGTGTTACCAGTGGTTTGCATCTTGAAGTGAACTTTAATCTATTTACTTTGCCTAAGGTGTGTTGATTGTACACTTTGAGATACCTTCTTGAGAGTGTTCTCGGCTTGACTGGTTGTTGTGAAGGGTTTTTTTTCTTCACCTTGGAAAGAATTCTACGATCCTCTACTTTAGTTGTGCACTGTGGTCTTCCAGGGTTTTTTGAAGCTGCTGAACTCACTGGCGCATTCTTGCTTTTTAGGAAGGTACCAAATAGTGGATTTGGCCAATCCTACCTGCAATTTCAGCCTAATGATGGCCTTTTTCACTTGCTAATCAATTTATTAGCTAGCAAATGCAAATGTAACACTTTATCACCTTCATTTGTCATGAAATAATAAGGGAACAGGCCACAGATTCGATTTAGTTCAACTTTATTGCCATTATACTAATACTGGGTTGTACAGTACAACAAAAAACTGTCTCCGGTGCAGAATAAGCCGTAGATGGCCATAAAACTGCTTATCAGTTAATTGTCCAATTATTTTGGAGTATTTGGAGGGTCTTTGTTAAAAAAGGGCTGTAATTTGTTAACGGCTCGAGCAACATTTGTGTTGTTATTTCCCAAACGTTTCCATACAAATGTATAGAGTTGTTGCATAGCCTTAAAAATGCAGAAGTTTCAGAAGTTTGGGGTCAGTGCTCAAACATTTGAAATCAGTGTTTGGTTGCAGATTAATGTATAAAATAATAATACTTATGTGTGTAGTGTCCACATTAATCTACAGAGTTGTACATGTTTCACTCCTCTTAATATGATAAAAAATACAGTTAAAGTACAAAGTAAAGTAAAAAATTTATGTAATTTTCCCAAAATACTAAAACTATTGAATGACGCCATTGAAGTATTGTACATAAAACAAAGCATAAATTACTATGACGAGTTATTCCAACTTTTCTACGCTAGTGTGTATGATACACTATATGCATGATAATATGTTCTATATATAATACATATGAGACAAATGACTTCATGTCCTGGCATTGTATAAAAACAAAGCTGTGTGTGTTCATGCTATTGGGCGTACAGGGTTGCATCTGTTTGGGAGAGTATATATATATATATATATATATATGTGTGTGTGTGTGTGTGTGTGTGTGTGTATGTGTGTATGTGTGTGTGATTTTGTGTTTTGCACATGTGTTCGGTTGAGAAGGTGTTTCTTCCTCACGCAGTCATATTTTATCATGTGTGATAGCTCTGTGAGAGTGTGTGTATGTGTGTGTGTATGTGTGTTGTGGAGCTGTACAGGGATGCAGTGAGAACTGTTCCTTTGTTTCAGGAAGGCTGTTCCTGAGCTTGGGGATGTATTGTATGTGCATGGACGACTCTGTGGCAATAAGTTGTGGGAGGATATGTATGTGTATGTCTGTGTGTGTGCATATATGTGTGTGTGTGTGTGTGTGTGTGTGTGTGTGTGCGTGAGCGCGTGTGCGCGTGCATTTGTGCAGAGTCTGTGAACCATACAAGGGTACAACCCCCCCACACACCCCTCCCTCTCTCTCTCTCACTCTCACTCTGTCTTACATCACACTGAGCCCCAGGCACAGCCTACATTTTTCTTCATTTCTCTCCTCTTTTTATCCCCTCTTTTGTGGAGGAATCTACACATGAAAGACAGAGGGTGGATATGCAGGGCCGCATTTGGAAGTGGCAGCTACGTTTGCACTTCTTTTCCTCAGACTGGACCCCACATTAGCCTTAGAACCCCCCTCCCTCGGTTCATTTTCATTAGATGTTTGCATCACAGCAGTGGCACACTCAAAGTTTATTTATGTAAAAATTCCCCCAACCTCTGAGACATTTCATATTGCTTGCATTTAACCATTGTATTAAGTTAATTAATTAATGCTAATACTTAATAATAGTGCAATAATAATGGCAACCAACTCTTTATATTGAACATGTTTTATATAGGTATACACAAAGTGATGTACAGTAACATAAAATGAAGAAAGACAGACATACAAGTAGAACCTTACAGTACATAATAGAATGATTCCCACGGTTATTTATATGTAATTACATAACTATGAAATTACGAGTTATATTTTCACTTGATGTCAACAAATAAAAAAATGACATTAAAGGCCACACACACATCAATACCTTCATCATTAAGCACTGGTTTACTGGTTTCAACTCTCATGAGGAGAGCTTTGGAGATGTTTTAATGAAGACAGTGATAATGTTTTTTTTTATTAGTGTCATTAGTATTTATTCAAATATTAGGGATTTACTGAGTAAAGAAACACTCACCATTCAAATGAGAGCTTTTTAAATAATATTTTTTTTACAGATGTCTACTGTGTACTGTATATATCCTTCTCTGCTTACAAACTGAAATGTGAAACTAATAGGAAGTGAAGACTCCTCCGCTTGTTTCCATGAGTGATACTACGAGTGATCAGTAATTCAAGCAAATCAGTAAGGCAAGGCTCTTCAGGGTGTACACATCATGGTAACCCAGCAGGGTTTGACTCTCAAAGTAAAGCAAAATAGCTGTTAAAACGTGCTGAACCAGTTCTGCTGCGTGCATCGCAGTCCTGCTAGGTTTTGCAATCTTTTCGCTGGCTCTCAGTATCGCTGGTCACTGAGGCCAGCATACCTGTAACGTGCGGCTGTGTATGCTGGACTGGATGCGAGACTGTGCTGCCAGGCAGGGCTGTGAATGCCCGCAGTGAGAGTGAGAGATGGCGGTGCCAGGAAGGGTGCTAAAGGACCTGGTGGAGACCACCGCGGCGACGAGTACGAGGAGAAGCATAAAACACGCTGCCATGCAGTCATTTCCTCTCCTTCACACTCGCCTCTAATAGGCTTTGTGCCGCCACACACACAGCACTGCCATTCTACATCACAGTCCAGTATATGTGTGTGTGTGTGTGTGTGTGTATATGTGTGTTTGCCCAGACATAGAGGGAGTGCCCCCTGGCCCGAACGCTGGCCCTGGGCACAGGGCCGCATCAACAAGGCTCTGAGACAGGAGCTAGACAAAGGTGGCACAAAGCTGAGAACTTTCCAAAGCTGAGCTTGGGATTCTGTCTCTCTCTCTCCATCTCTCTCTCCTGTGTCTCTCTCCCTCTCTCGCTCTTGTATCTTTCTCTTCTTTCTTTTTCATTCCTTCTATCTCTCTTTCTCTCTCTCCCTCTCTCTCTCTCTCTTTCTCTCTGGGCTGGGTGGGGAAACAGGGGAGAGTGAGCAGACCGCATGTTGCCAAGAATGACCTCATAGTCGCCAGCTCCAGGGGAGTGCAAGACCTCTCTCTCTCACTCTCTCTCTCTCTCTCTCTCTCTCTCTCTCTCTCATTCTCCATCTCTCTCTCTCTCTCTGTAGTATGATGTTGTCTAATTGCATTACCAATAGCAACAACAACAGTGATAACAACAGTAACAAGCATAGTTGTAATCATTGTAGTAATTATACTAATATAAAAGTAAATGAATGAGATGTCTCTCCCTCTCTCGTCTCGCTGAACCAGTTCACAGCTTTGGAGCTGTTGTTTCTCAGCACTGAGTGCTAATAGCGAAAGGCTAATCAGAGAGGAAGGTGATTGGGGTCTCTAAGCTAAATGCTCTCTCAGTTCACCACACTCAATCTCTCTCTCTCTCTCTCTCTCTTTCTCACTCTCTCTTTCTCCATCTCCCCGGCTGGCCAAGTGTTTATAAAGTGCGTCCCAGGGGCCCCAGGCGGCGGCCCCTGCGCTGTAAAAACCAGCTTTAGTGGCAGCTTCACAGCTCTGTTAATGGAAAGGTTTTAACTGTGTTTGGTGAGAGGAGCTGAGTCGGTGCTGGTAGTGGTGGAGAATGGAGGGGGGGATTGATGGAGTAATAGCAGCCCACCGAAACAGCGGAGATTAGGCCGAGTCACTTCTACATCTGCTCTGTTTTCTTTGGGCCAGGGTAGAACTGCTGCAGAGTGGAGCAGGTAATCCCCGTAATGTTTGTGGAGAATTAGGGTCTAACCCCCCCCTCCACACACACACAGGGGAGGCACAGGGGAGCCACAATCCCACTTTCCATGGTCAAGCAAAAGAAGCGAGAGATGCTTCTGACAGGCACTAGGGTCAATGAGTGGTGACCAAGTGCAGGTAGGGGCCAGGAGAGCTGGAGCTATAATGCTTTAGAAGAACTGTTAGCTTATTGTTATGTTAATAATGCGTATTATTAAATCTTATTATACAGTAACTACTGTGGACTGGCCCATAACTACTTACTAAATTAAATATTGGTTTTGAAATCTGTGAGTTAAGATATGTAGAACATGTCCTGTCTTGGTTTGACTCCAGCTGCTGGACAGAGCCATAGAAACTCTTCCAGACTGTCCCTTCTGGTCAGTTTTTCACCTACAGCTTTCACCGAAATGACTGGAGATCAAGTTCGGCTTCCTTAACACATTGACCAACTCTTAGGTGGCCATACTACGCGATTAGCTTAACAAGCGGGCTACGTGTGCCGCAGCTCCAGCTCCATGGCCAGTTTCTGCTTGCTTTCTTAGGTGTATTAGTTAGAATTGCAGCCAGGCCTGTTTGAGGCTACTGCTATGGTGTTAGTCCATGTGCTGACAAAAAAGTGTGTGTTTGTGTGCATGCGTGTGCTTGCATGCATGTGTTTGTGTATGTGTGCTGAGAAGGGCAAGTGTAGGCGAGAGCAAGCGAGTGAGAAAGAGAAAGAGAGAGAGAGAGAGAGAGAGAGAGAGAGAGGGGTGGCAGGAGTGTAAATGGAATTTGTGCAGCAAACAGCTGGACGGGTTTATTTAAACACAAGCAGGGCTGAGAGACTGACCCCGGTTTGACTCAGAGAGAGAAGGGTGGGGTGGGGTGGGGGGTGAGCAGCCGTGGACTGTGTTTTATGACTTTGAGCTTCAGATTAGAATATAAGGAGCAAACCTGTTATTTCTCCAGTCCGCCTGCAGGCATGCCAACATGTGACTGAAGACTAGAGTAACTAATTACTTAAGTAAATGGATCTCTGGTCGAGTTGTGGATAATAAAGTTGACTTCACCAGAGGGGTGTGATGTAGGAGGAGGTGTATATGTGTGTGAGAACTGAAGGGGGGGGGGTGTATTGATGGAGTACAATTGGGCCTGTGTAGAAACCGCCAATGATCTCACAACACTGCTCTCTAATTAGAACATCTCCATCCTCATGTCAATGAAAGATCAGCCTGACGATAATTACATTTCATATGCAAACTGTAGCCACTGTCCTTTTGTCATGCAGGGTTTTTCTTGTTTATTTGTTACGGTGGTGACGGCGAATGTATAGGGAGATTCATCATTCCTCTTCTTCTTCCTCTTCTTCTTTTTCTACGGCGTAACTGATGTGCCCTTGTGTGGAATTTTAATATACATGTAAATGTAGCTGAGTGGGTTGAAATGTGATTTCATGAGCGAATTTAGTTGTCTGTAGTCATGCATACGCACACTGCACTCAGGTTAGATTTGTGGAGCGAGAGAGCAAGAGCGAGAGAGAGAGAGAGAGCGAGAGAGAAGGAGAAGGAAACGGAGAGAGGAGAGCGAGGCGAATAAAAGAAGGCTTGCTGAGGAAAATGGCCTACTTCATATGCATTTAGATAGACACGCCGCGATGTAACCTTTTGTATCTCCAATCTGGATCTTTCCAGCAACGGTTATTAAATTATCCCCTAATTGGTCACGCAACAAAGGCAGCTGATGAAAAAGACAATTTCTTGCTTTTAATTGGCCATTTCACGTGCCGTTTGGGCTACACCTGGGCGTTTGTAATGAGAATGGGATATTATGAGGGCCCCGGCAGACGAGACAGCAATCAGTTCCACTCTGTGTGTGTGGAGGAGTAAAGGGAGCTGTGGAAAAGTATGAACAAACACACACTTTTGGAGAAGGAGGAGGCAAGTTGGAGGGAGTAGGTTGGGGGGGGGGGGGGGATTGTGGGGCGGGGTAAAGGCCGGGCTTCTTTTCGTGCCTCATTTGACTCATAAGTGGCTTTAATTCAGTCATTTTTCTAAGCTCTGTCTTTCTGTTCCTTCCCCCTTCACCCTCTACTCCTTTCACCCGACTTCAGAGGTGCCACCGGTGGCGTTTTGCTCCAAAATAGGCCCCCATTGTCCACAGCCTGGGCTGAATAGCGCCCTTCATTGTGTGCCGATGGGAAGTTGAAACTGAACAGGCCGTAAACGCAGCCCTGTGGCACGGCGGGGTCGCACGGAGGTGAACTTCTTCCTCCTAATGGGGTAATGGTGGCTCAAGCGCACCGACTCTCTCTGTCTCTCGCCCTCTCTCTGCCAGAACCCCCTTTTAACCGTTCGCCTATTGCACAGAGCAGAGCATGACCATTCTTTCTCTTCACAACTCCTACAGCCAGCCCCCCCCTCAACTTCCCTCCCTTGCATTACCCGCCCTCGTTCCCTTGCTCCCTCTCTTTCTCCCTCTCTCCCTCCCCCTGCCTGGTATTGTGTAGCACTTGTCCTTTGTTCCAGTCTTTTGGCGCATCTGGCCTTAAATATGGCAAAGGAAGCTTTAGATACCTTCAAAAAAATGAACAGCAGAAGCCAAGTAGTTTCTTCAGTTTGAAGGGAAAGGGGAGAGAAAGAGAGAGAAGGATACAGAGGGCGAGGGAAGCGAGGAAAACACGAACGGCAGAGGTCAGCAGATAGACGGTGCTGACCCGCCTCTGACCCTCTGAGCCAGAGATGCAGGCAGAGAGGAGAAGGCAATAAAAGGAATGCCTAGGCCGCGACTCCCCCTGCTCCCCGCGCTGCTGCTGATGATAAAACTCCAGACATTCCCTCATTTGATGGTGCACTGCCATGTTGCTACATTCCTCCCCTGCTTCCTTTTTCATAGGTTTCGAGGCAATGTTTGATGTCGGCAAGCGATACCGGTGATAACTGTAAAAAACAGACGACCCTGAAGTCATGCAAGATACACTTGTGCCATAAAAGGCTCTATCAACAGGTTCTTCATCATGAAGTTACTGTAGACTGACTAAAACTTATGTTAATGCATTATATACACTCATATTTTATTAATAATAATAATAGTTGAAGCATAGTTCTATAAATAACCACTGCTTTTACTAAATCTTTAGTAACCCCTCAGTGGATTGGGTTAAAGAAGGTTTAAAGAAACCAAGAGTGTTCAAATTGGTGTATCCCAGCAGATAAGCACACAAACTATTTTTATTATAGACTTGCTCATCTTTTCTCTCTCTCTCTCTCTCTCCACCCCTGACCCTTCTGAAAAGAGTGGTCTGGCTATTGTTTCCTTAAAAGTCTACTAATTCCCCCCTCAAAGGACGAAATGGAAGTGTCCAACTGTGGCAACAGCAGGGGGACATAAATCAAGCAGGAACCCCTGAGCTTGCTCTCCTGGAGGTCACTGGGGTCAGGGGGTCAACCCTAAAGGTTTAAGCTAAGCAGGATAGCGGTGGTGCTGGGTACAGAAGTGGTGAAGCAAGGGGGTGACCAATGGGTGCCAGAGACTTTTATTTCTCCCACCACAAATGTTACACTTGGCAGAATACAGGGAAGGCAAGGCAGACTCAGTCCAGATCCCTTTAGTAGACCTACATTTGTGTTCTGATGACTCTGCCTCATGTTTGCTTTTTAATGATGTGACATTCTTCTGCTCGAACCTTTCCTATTTACAGTCACACAGTGTGTCACATGCCAACTATGTAGGCCAGAACGTGTGAACTTGTTCCACAGTAAAGAACTGAAGTAGTGACAGAAATACGAAGGGAATAAAAGCATAAAAGCATGGCATGCCCTGAAACATGCAGAGAGAGAGAGAGAGAGAGAGAGAGAGAGAGAGAGAGAGGGCCATTTGGTGGATTAGCTGTATTTGCTTTCCTGAGGTGGTGTATGTTGAGGCCGTACAAGTTTGTACAAGCCGTTAAGCTTTGTGAGTTCAGTATACGTTTCTCTGTTGGTGGTGATTTCACCGCGACACTCCCTTCTCTCCCACCCGAGGACTTAAAGGAAAATAATCCCTCCTCTTTCACCTTCCTCGGTTAGCTGCCCGGGCTGGTCTGGACAGTTTTAGGCTGGGCTTTCAACAATGTGTTTGTGGGTGTCATGAGCATATTCTAAATTTGCAGACCCCCGCCCCCACTACACCCTGCGGCGTACCAGCCATACTTTTTTGACAACTTTGTGCCTTTCACTCAACTAACTGTCATGCTTTTTTTCTTCTTCTCTCTTCCAGGTTCATTAATGCAAGAAGAAGAATAGTGCAGCCAATGATCGACCAGTCCAACCGAGCAGGCAAGTCCCCTATAGTAACTGTGTTCAAGTCGCGCAGGCGAAAGCCCTCCTCCTGCCATGCACCCGGAGGCACGCCCGCCGGTAAATACGCTGCCCAGCCTGGATGTCAGGAGTGATTGACCACTAAAATCCATCCAATTAACCCAAAGCACTAATCACGCTGACTCAGGCCTCCATATAACGGCCGTAAAAAAGAAAAGAGGAAAGGAGCAAATAGATGAAATCGATTAAACTATTGAAACCGTAACAACGGCTGAGATGTCAGATTCTAAAATACTGCTTCTCTGCCTGATCTAAACCTTGTTTGAGTCAAACGAAGGAAAATACAATCTAATCAAGTGGAGTCAAATAAAAGAGGATTATTTTGTGAATTTGGTTTGCTTCACCCCCTTTTGCAATGAACGGTTCCCCTGGTGCATGGCTTGTTGTGGACTGCTTTAAAGTTTATTACCTGTAATGGGGTTCAGAGGGCAGAGGTGCATTAGGGGACTCAGGCAAGTTCAAAGGCATTCACTAAAGCTCAGCTCAGCTGTTGTTTTTGACTGAATGAATGCTTTGTCCTGGCCTCTTAAAACCTGCATATACCTTTGGTAAGTACAGTATGTAATGTTAGCTCACAAGGGGGGGGGGGGGTTCAGAGATGTCAAAAACGGATGCTGTGCAGCTTCTTAAATGTCATCTGTCGTATTTCTTGGAGGATCTGTTCCATGCTTAGTTTTTTACATTTGATTTGATATGTATAAAGCGTAATCGCTTATGACAGTAAGAGAGCTAAGAAGCATTAGCCCATGCGTCCGTTACCAGATGATGTTAAGCGATGGAAACTTAATTAAAAGCACTAATTGACCACTGTCCTGTGCCCTCCCCCGTCCTCCTGCAGTAAGTCAAGGAGCTCCCTACAACCCAGATGGTCAGCCCATGGGAGGCTTCGTGATGGACGGCCAGCAGCACATGGGAATCAGACCACCTGGTAAGACCTTGGCGTGTCTCCTTCTCCTCCGCCATCTCCCACCTTCCCACCAAACCCCCCTCTTCTGCCTCACTACTGCCAAACTCTTCAGTTTGGCCTGGTAGAGGCTAGCCTCTCACAGTAGCACAGGTGTAGCACATCACATTGCTCCCCTTTCTCTCTCTTTCTCTCTCTCTTTCTCTCTTTCACCCTTTTCCCCCCTTCCTAAGCCCTGACGCTTATTCTCTACCTTCTCGAGTGTCTCATCCCCTTTTCCTAGAATTCCCTCCCCTCCGTGTCCCTAAGCTTCTTCTGCAACTCCTGGTCATCGTCTATGGCTCTACCTCCCCATCCCCCTTCCCTCTGCCAACTCTAACTCTTCTCATAAGCTATAGGATTTGACCAAAGCCAGACTACTTTCCAGCACTGCTCATTGATCACATTGTTTATTTTGGCTTGCTTATTTAGCCTCTTTTACTGTTAAGTCTTACTGTTTTCTCATCTTAACTTCGTAATTGTGGGAATTGTACTGTACTTGATTCCTGTCCTGCTCTCCTGAGTCTCTGTCTGATTTTCTCATCTTCTGGCCCTCTTCTTCGATTGTTCTCTCTTCTTCCAGGGCCTATGAGTGGGATGGGCATGAATATGGGCATGGAGGGACAGTGGCACTACATGTAACCTTCTAGTTAACCAATCGCAAAGCAATGGGGGAAGTAAGTACAAAAACAGGGCTTTAAACTCTTTCATTTTTTTCTTAAAGTCTAACCTGTTCCCACAGTGGGGGGAACACTTACACACACATTTTATATTGGTGGTTCATGTGTATCGCTTTAACAGACTCCAATACTAACAATACTAGTGCTTCTGCATGTGCAATTAAAAAAAAGTCATGAAAGTCTGTCACTGCTGATAGGACCCTTTGATCAAGTCTGTGTGTATGTGATGTGTCTGCGTGCAACTGTAGGCTTTCCTGCCTTGCTCAGTTTTATTGGCCACATGACTAAACAGCACACAGAATCGTACTGGAAGGAAAAACGGAGAGGACTGAGGAGAAAAGAAGAGGGAGGGAGACTGGTTCTGGGAATGGCGAGTGGAGGGTGGGGGGATTGAGGTTAAGGTTTTGGACGGAGGCGGGGGGGTAGATGGGTGGGTGTGTAGTGGGGGGGGTTGGCTGGTGGGACGTTACCATAGCAACAGACTGATTGGCAAAATGTAAGCAGGCTGCAGCAGTGCAGCGAGAGGAAAGTGCATGTCCCCAACGTGTCATAAATCTGCCTCTCTGCAGCTGATGCATGAGTTCCGTTAATACACTAACCTGTACGGCAGCACACCAGCGTGGGCTCGTGAGCCCCTCAGCCAAACCCTGCAGCCAGGTCTTTTCAAGAAAATCAAGACAGCACTCTTAGCATGGAGCTGTTGTTTAAAAGGTAGAGGTGTTTCCATCGATCCTGAGTCGGTCCGCCGTTTTCCTGTCTGCCTGTCCTAATAGGATTACCTATGGCGAAGGGAGGGGAAGTGAAGGAGTGCAAAATGGAGGTGTGCTCAGCAGGGTACGCAGCTTAGCCTGGCCTAATTGACTATATCCAAATTAAATATGCCATCACAAGCACTGTGACAAATGGATTTGACTTATTCAGTATGCGAAAATAGAGACCATTAATGCAGCCATGCGCAGAAAGAATGCTTCCGTTGTCCAAAATATTCCTTCTTCTTAGACCACGAGAAACGTTACCATAACGTTAGAGCTTGCTATTTAAATCTTCCCATCTAGGCTTGTTGTCACCGTGAGTGTATGAGTAAGAAGCAGCAGTGTGTGTGAGTGTGTGTGTGTGTGTGTGTGTGTGTGTGTGTGTGTGTGTGTGTGTGTGAAAACACCGAGAGTGTTTCCTCGTGTCCAAATGCTGGCGTTCCAGCAGCTGCCATAGTTCCCAGAAGACTGACGAGCAACCTGCTTTAAACAGCCTCAATTTGCTTGCTGAATTCTGTAATTGGGCCGTGTGTGGAATCTCAGATGAGATGGGTTGAGGGAAGAGAGAAAGAGAGAGAGAGTGAGAGAATAAGGGAAGAGAAAGAGAAGCAGAGTGTGACAGAAATATGTCGCGGTGGTGGAGAATGCCTAGTCTTTATGGCTTCATCACTGAAATTTCCTAGCTTGTCTAATTTAAATATTGTTACTTTAGTTTCTAGGTCAATTAAATGTAAGTGATGTATTTTATACTTCATGACCAATTAAATTAATAGGTTATTACAAAAAAAAGTTATCTTATTTGATTAAGAGACCAAGGGTTCATTATTTCTTATAAGCAATTTTCATTAGTAGGAGAATTTTCCTTAAGGCAAGATTAAGCAGTTATTTGCCAGGGAGTCCCGAGACCTGAAATTAAGGTGTTCCTAGCAGTCACACTGCAACATTACTTAAAACCAAAGCCAATTAAACCTACTTAGTGAGAGCGTTATGCTTTCTACCCGTGATTATAGAGCTTATGGGTCTTGGAAACAATACACCTGTCAGTGCAGATCCAGCCTGGCTACTCAAGCAGAAGAGGGGGAGCTGAAGGAATGACCGTTTTATGTCCATTTCCCCTTACACTGTCCTTTGTGGTCCCTCAACCAAATTAGCCGAGGGTGGCCCATATTTGGAAATTACATTTTCAAGACAATGGTGATCAGAGAAAGCATTAATTATGGACACACAGACAAAAAATGTTGAACTCCCTTCCCCCATCCGAGTCCAGATGCCGCTGGTATGCTTTGGTGAGCTCGCCTGGTAACCCTGGCTCTGCTGGAGATCCCTTTGTCTGCGATTTCATTCCTTCCAATTATTACGCAGAAGTTTGTTAACCTTCTACAGGGTCAAGACCCCCCGGCCCACTCTTTGCCGGCCTGAACTTTTACTTTTAAGTAACTGAAGGAAAAAAACAGAAGGAAGATCTTTGGGGATTTGGCTCTCACATTGCCTGGGCAGATATCCCCTGTTGATTCAGTCACCGTGGTACTCCAGAAGATGGACCAGCAAACAGCTCAATGTATTGATTGGCTTATTAAGAGGAAAAAACGCAATTTGCGACACGTGCCCTTTTCTCGACCCGAGACGCTGCTATCTTTCTGATAGGCTGGATGTTTTCCATCCGCATGATATTTGCAAAACAGCGTTTGAAGACTGAAATCAGATGCAACTGATGACCCCAAAAGAGCTCAGGTCATGCCTGTAAGCGCTAAACAGCTCTGCTCAACACACACGTTTACAGATGAGAGCTAATATGCAGCCATTCAAAAGCTGTTAAGTGAGCAGTGTTGGTTAATGAAATAATGAGCGAGTGCCTCGGCTCTCCAGCGTATGGGCTGTGGGTTTTGCGCGGCTGCTTTAGGGCCAGTGGCCTTTATGCTAGTGGCACACTCGCGCCCGCCCAGGTGAAGCCTCTCAAGTGACAGCCTTTTGTGGATTTTCACCTTTCTTCTTTAATTTGAGCACAATGGCTCTGTTTCTCAGCGGCAGTTTCGGCGTGAGCCGCAGACCTTTGCCTATTGTGTTTAAAGAGAGATAAGTGGAGGCAGCACGGGGCATAAAGGGATGGCTTATTTTACCTCATTCGTCATTGTTGTGAACTCTTCTGGCGAAAGCTTGATGTCTGAATACTTGGCTCGTGCTCCAAACAGCAATGCGTTAATGCGCGTTCCTGTGAAGCTCAACGTAGCATGAAACCTGAGGAAGCTTCTTCTTTTGTGTTTACAATCGCTTGCTCTGCTAGCATGCTACGCCGTAGTCTTCTATAGAGATTATTTATAATATTTCTTTGATTGAAAGCAAATAATGCCCCACACTGTTCAGCACATACTCTAGTTGCATCGCTTTACAAATACTCCTGCAGAAAGTGCAGAATAGTCATTTTCTACATCGCATGACCGTGCATTTCAGAACTTCATCTGCTAGCCTGACGGGAAATCCCACTGGGGAGAGTAATTACATAGATTTGGCTTTTGTATTCCTCTTTAAGGTTAATATAAGATTAACAGATCAGGCAGAACAGCAGATACATGTCGTCCTTCGGCCTGACCTTAGTGAAGGGCAGCCTTCCGGTTGACTGGGCTGGTGTGATTGTGGCTCAGGCCGGGCCGGATGGATACTGCACTGGGGACGGCTCCCTGGTGCAGGCAGCAGAGGCAGAGTGCTGTGCTAAAACCAGTGAGCCAGTCCCAGGAGACCCACACCCACTGTGTGAACTCTCTCATTCTACTGCCCTTGTTTGTGGTGGAGGACAGCTTTTGCTACAGCACTCCTCTTACGGTAGCCCAGTACAATCATAAAGTGCAGATCACATTACTGGAATGAATTAATTAAATATGTATTCAATTTAACATTGGCCTTAAAAGCTGCGATTATCTGCAGTGATGAAAAGACCATGCTGCGTTTCGATAGTTATTATAGTGAGATATTCAGCCAGAAGATCCTACTTTCAATGGATATCCTATTGGGGTTGTAGGTAGGAAGAGGAGATATTTTATTATGATTTGAATTTAATAAGAAGTCGAAATCCATTCTTTACATTTTGCCACACTGAAACACACACAGACCAATGAGACGTGTAGACTCAGACCTCTCTATCCAGACTGTAAATCAACTGTCATGTATTGTGTTAACTTGCTGTGTAATGAAGTAGCACACACTAACTCTAGCTCTAACGTTACCCCTAACATGAACTCTTGTCCTAACCCTGACACTGTTAACACTGGACTGAATTTTACCAGATAATCTGTTAGTAATGAGCTTTGTAAATAGGGTGTGCTTGTAATTGTTATTGTTGAGAAATTGGATTTGCAGTCATGTACTTAGCCCCGCTGCTGTATTGACAGTCCATTTCCTATTAGTTGTAGTGTTGTGTATAGTGATGACATAGAGCCTTGTTTGAGTGTTTGAAGCTGAATTTTCACGAACCGATCCCTCTGTTCTTCCCGCAGGACTGCAGGGCATGCCAGGGGACTACCTGTCTCACAGCGGCCCGATGGCCATGGGCATGGGCCAGCCAGCCTACGGCGGCCCCCAGCTCCCCCACCACTCCGGCCAGCTGCGGCCTGGACCTCCCATGCGTTCCTACATTCCTGGACACCCCCAGCACTCAGCAATGTTGATGCATGGAGGACCACCCCACCCTGCCATGCCCATGTCAGCCTCCAGCCCCCCCATGCTTCCCCCAGGAGACCCCACCATGGGCGGACAAGTCATGGACATCCACGCCCAGTAGTTTGCTACAACAAACGGACCCACGAAACGGCCGTGCTCAAGACAGGGAACTGCGATTGGTTTGTTTCTGGTGCTCACCCGGCAACTATTACGTGCTGACTCTGCTGCAGAAACTAAAGAGCTCCGTTGTTCAGCGCCAACTGGGCTCGAGAAAGAAGCCAGCCTCTGCGCACCACGGGACACTCAGAATGGATGTGCCCTTTGCAAAGAATCAAACCAAGAGAAAGAGAAAGATTGAAATTATTACTATATCAGCTCCTAAAGGGGGAGGGAGGAGGCGAATCTGTATACTGTTGTAAAATTACATTTTGGACTCATATGAGAACTGGGAATTAAGTATTGTAAATGCTATCGTATTGTTCTGCATATTATGTTGTTTCTAATAGATTTTTTTAAAAAAGGATGTGAACTTTTTTCTTTCCACACTATGTGTGTGCCATCTCCATAGACTTTTGACCTCCTCCCTAAATCACCTTGCGTTTAAAAAGGAAAAAAATATGTGAATAAATCAATAATTGGTTGAATTGGTTACTTCAGGCCTTTTATTTCTGCTTTGAGATGAACACAGAATTTCTCTCTTTATTTTTAAAATCGCGACCGACGCACTAAAGCCTGCTTCACATTTCACTGACTAGAGCAGACTTGTGTTCTGTGCTTGTGTGTGTGTGTGTGTGTGTGTGTTTCTTCTGCTGAATCTTCTAGTAGATATGGTTTAGAATCCTGCTGTTTATTTAGAATTGGGTTTTGTGGGATATCAGTCCTATCCCATTTGACATTTAATGTGAAGTCCTGTGTGTGGAATGAAATTGACTATAAACTGTAAATGGATACGTTTATGTCCAGAAAGACAAACCCTGTCCCTGTATACCCTGCCAGAGAGTGCCAATACTGCATTTTCAGAAAAAGTTAAGCCAACTATAACACAATAACAGATTTTTTTAATCAGCCTGCTCATACTAATTGAAGGTAATATCGTTTATTGGCCATTGATGATATGAATTTTACGTTTCATCGTTTGATCACCACTTGTGTCATTATTAGTACTGTATATTTATATAATGTAGCAATTATCTCTGGTTTTGTTTCTTAGTGCTAGTTCATACGAGGTGCTCGGCCACATTACAGGGTGAAACTGGTGTATTTTATAGTTTCTTTAAAAGCCCTGCGACCCCCACCACAACCCAACGGCTCCATGGTGGCTCCCCATCTTTCTCCTGCAGTGCCTGCCCGGCTACATACACCTCTACTCACGCGCCGGGGTCCTCTCGTGAAGAGGCGAGGACGGGGGTCTAGATGAGGTGGGTGGACAGATGAAGAGGAAATTATCCCCTCGTTTAGCATTAAAATTCATTTAGATAAAATTGCCACAAACATTTAAATGGGAAGATTAGTTCCCCTCACGCCTTCCTGCCCACACTCAATGGCTCCCTAACAGCGGCTCAGACTGGGATGTGATGAAGGCGGCTGTTGTGTCCCGGATGCTGTAGCCTACTTCTCACACCACACGAAGAGTGACTCGGTATTAAACAGTGGTGCTTAAAAAACAAATCCAGTGTGTTTAAAACGAGCGTATTGTCTTTCGAGAAGAATGAACATAATGTCCTCTGAACTGCTGGTGCAGGGAGTAAACTCTCATGATAAATCAACGGGCCCTTTTTTCACCGCCCGCTCCGGAGCTAACGGCTAACAGTGGCTGTTGTGTGTGTGTGTGTGTGTTTTTATGGCCTTCTCCCCCTTTTCCCCAATATTTTACTCTGTAGCGCAACACGGTCGACGTTTTAATCACAGTAGCTCAGTGTGTGTGTGAGTGTGAGTGTGTGTGTGTCCACAGTTCGTCAGATGTGAATTCCTGAGCCGCTCTCCGCTCGGCGCTCCGGAGACGGTGGAGATAAATCCCATGTTTGACTGCCATCTTTAGGGGATCTGTGAAACTGTCCTTCAGGGAGCCAGTTTACTAACGCGGAGGAAAGCCGCATTTAATCACCAGATTTAGATTGAAATCTGCTCCCATTAGGAAAAACAGGTCACACCACTTAAGAGACAACATTTTGAGACATCGATTAATTGTTGATTTGGTCGCTCTAGACCAGCGAGTGATGAAGACACGAGGCGGTCATTTTAGCAAAGAAACTGTATCAGGAAAACGAAGCGCCGCGTCTTATCAGTTTTTGTGGATTGGAGTTAAAAAGCTTTTGAGGACTGAGAGAGTGATCACGGCGTCTCTCCACTTCCTCAGTGTAGTTTCAGACACGTTTCTGTTATATTTCTGAGGCTGTTTTATAATTCTCGAAATTCAGTGAAGTGGTCGAGAAATGTATAAACATGTTAAACGTGTTCAGGACGAGTCTTCAGCCCGCTGATCTCAGACCAAGCTGACTGTGACAATCAGAGAAATGTCCAGTCGGAGTCCGATCAGGAGCGGATCTAACTGCAGATCGGGCTGTTGTGTGAGCAGCTGTTATCAGGAGGTCCTTTTTGGGGTTTGTAGAGCCCGACTTCCCGCCATCGACGTCAAAAAAACTTACAGCT
Organism: Salminus brasiliensis; assembly: GCF_030463535.1. Classification (NCBI taxonomy): domain Eukaryota; kingdom Metazoa; phylum Chordata; class Actinopteri; order Characiformes; family Bryconidae; genus Salminus; species Salminus brasiliensis. Next base: position 22,847,039 of record NC_132881.1, on the reverse strand, counting down.
CAGACTTGAATTAGCTCAGCTCAGCGCTGAATTAGCCAAAGTTGAATTTGCAAAAAAACAAGTGTGAGATACGCTGTTTTGTTTTTATTATTACCTTAATTTATTAAAAATTTTTTTACATAATTTATATTACGACACTAACAATGGCAATAACATTAATAAATTAATCATCAAATAAAAAGAATAAAAAGAAAATACTAATAATGTTGTTGGATGATTATCATTATTATTGTTCATCTTAAAAATAATAACAGCGATGTTGTCATTATATTATTATTATTACTATTATTACTATTATTATTATTATTATTATTATTGTATTAGCAATGGTAGTATTCCAGTTTACATTCCATTATTTTTTGCTCCCAAATGTACTTGTAAAGTTCCTGTTATTTTAAAATTAGCATGTTTTATTTTTATTGTTTCTTGTTTTTCTGTGCATATAATGGTCTCTCTCACATGCAGTAAAAATATGGATCATGCTAAAATCGTGATTAAATTCAAGTATATAAACACAAACAGAAAAAAACTCGGCTGCCCAAAATTGGCTAAATCTTTTACAGATGAGGAAAAAAAAACTTTTAATGCAAGTGTTAAAAAAAATGATTTGGGAGATTTTCTATTGGTGTAATAATCATAAAATCACGACACGATGTACATTTAAAACCAAACCAGGTGAATCTAAAACAACCGCCGGAATTAAATAAAGTCAAAAACAGAGATACTGATTTTTGCGTGACAGCGACGATAATTACATCAGCACATTACATTTATTTACGTTTCTTTATGTTTTAGCAAAAAAAATAAAATCTTTTTTTTATCAAATACATTTTTATTTACCTACAGACACATTCAAATCCTGTAAAAGTACCGTTTTGCAGTGTTCTGCTCTTTCAAACATGCATGATAAAACGCTACTGTGTTTAGATAACCCACACGTATGGAGATGAGGCTCGAGCTGCGTGTTAGATTACACTGTGATACACCAGTAATAAAACACACCAGTGATTTATTACTCAACACTCAGCATTGCACTGTTTACCCCGTTTCACATTCAGACACAAGAACACAACAATACATTCATAAAGATTTATAATATAGGGTGTCTGGACACACACATCGCCCATACCTTCGACATTAGCGTGGATCACTTCGAGCTAATTCAGCCAAATCAGTCTAGAAATGTTCAGTACAGAGGACTGTGAATTACATTAAACCAAAGCTGGAGCCTGATTTTAATGCGACCACTGTCATATTAATATTAAAAATGAAATGGAGACCGTTTACGAATATATATATATATATAGTAAAGTAAAAGAAAACTGCTGAACTGTAAAAAAAAAAATAAAAAAATAAAATAAAAATACCGGGCTGGTCAGGGTTGTGCCTGTGAGCTTGGTGAGGATGAGTGCAGATCCGTTAGCCCCTGGCTCTGCTGGAGAGAGTACCCAACATCCCCTGCGCCTCCATTTATCACTGTCACCACACAATGATGCCCCTCGCAGCTCCTTATTGATGTTTGTAATTGCATTAGCTCATAAGGGAGGTGATCAATGAGAGCAGGCTGCTGGGCCAGCGCACACCATCTCCACCAGCACAGCACACACTCCCTCAGCCTGGGCTTTATTGGAAATAATAGAGCTTTAATCTGCAGCACTGAGCGAGAGAGAGAGAGAGGGGGAACGCGGGTGTGCACAGTTAACGTTAAAGAAACTAATGTAAACAGCGTCGGGATTGGTATTTTTTTGTACGGGATATTTTAGCGAAATACTTGTTTATTTGTATTTTTCATCATTGTGAGCTTTTTTAGGGTTGGTTTGTTAGTTTTTGTTGGCCTTTTTTGAGTCAGATTCAACAAGTTATAAGATCGTGTTTCACCTTTAATAATAGAGGGAGAGGGTGGGAACTCGTGACGTCCCTGATCCCCATGAATGCGCTTTGACAGTTAGCAGTGCTGACAGACGCAAACACACACACACAGACACACGCGCGCGCGCGCGCGTGCATGTGCGTGGTGCTAATGAACATGCTAACGTGGTTGGAGTGTGTAAACACAGCTCGTGAACACTACTGTTATAACATACTTGCTTAATAGTTGTCCATACTTTCCACTCCGCGCGCTCCGCGTACAGTGACCTCTCTGGGGTTCCGTGCTGAGGTTTGGTTGGTGTACTGAGCTGCAGTATAATGAATGAGCGCAGTACACAGTACAGGATCGGAGCACCATGAAGAGGCGGAGAACCCCTCTCTGACGGGCGGGCTGTTTGGGCAAACCCTGGACCCTGTTATATAGTTACTGTTACTGAAGTCGTACACAGACAATAAGCCAATATTTAGTGAATATGGATGCTCCAGTTTGACAGCTGTGGGTTGAGGTTTTGATGTAGATACATAAACATTTATAAAATGTGGATCTTGGGACGACACCAGCTTGGATTGGTATTACTGAGACTGGATTGCAGTGTTTACTAATGTAGTAAAATGAATAGAATGCCATGTTTTGTGCAGTGGTCCAACATCACCCAACACTTCCGGAGGTTAATAAATACATCGTTAAATATCAGTTTTAAAATCGGAATTTTTTAATATTTAGATCTGACTTTTTTTTTTTATAATTATGTGAGGATATCAAATATATACGGTTAAACGCGACGTTAGATATTACTATTATTCTTGTATTCTCTCTCTCTCTCTCTCTCTCTCTCTCTCTCTCTCTCTCTCTCTCTCTCTCTTTGAAGGTCATGCTGCTGGAGGAGCCTCAGATAGCCTATCAGGCTGTTCTCTCCTCACCTGCAGAGATCTTTTCCACTCACCGTGTTGGGTTCGTCTGTAACGAGAGAGAGAGATAAACACCCTCAGCTTCACCTCTGCAGTTGTCTGATACGCTACTATACTACTATATACACTTTCTATGTATTTCTATATATTATATATCTTTATATTATCTTTATATCATAGCCTAGTAGTAAGAAATAAGAAGACGGCACTACAATGCAGACAGAAGAAGATATATACACAGACAGATAGACTTGGTATAGATCCCAAACGAAAGTACAGAGTTCCAGCAGCAACTAACAGGACTGTTTTTCCTTTAGACGTTGCTTTAAAAACCGCTGTTCCACCCAGTATTAACACTGTTATCCATCACAGGTTATTAGTATATTCCATTTTCAGAAGTTGTGATTGTCTGCGATGCCGTTTCACCGTGTATTTAAGACACGTCCCTCGTCTCGGTTTCACTGTATTAAAAGTGTAGCTAGAGTTAATCTGGGAGGAGAATTTACAGCGAATAAATTATGAGTGTGTTAATAAAATGCTGCTCCGACTGCATCTGTCACGCTCACTTTCCTGCGCGCTCAAAATATTAAAAACGCATACACACGACGGTGTCGACTCAGTATCGGCTCAGTTTCGGCTCAGTCAGGGAGAGGAGGGAAAGAGGGGCTTCAGGACAGAGTTACTGACTTCAGCACTGATCGCTAAATCGCTCAGAAACTCGGTGATGTCCAGCTGAAGAGCAGGACAGCAGGGACAGTGTGTGTATGCGTGCGTGCGTGTGTGTGTGTGTGTGTGTTGGGTTGGGTTGTGACAGTACAGGGAAGGTCATGACTCTTAAAGGTAAATATGTGAGCTGCAAGCTGAGACAAGACACAGAGTCACAGATTCCACTGTCAGAGCAGAAGAGTGATAAACCTCTGACCTCTTCATTTATTTAATCTTACAGCAGCGCTCTCCCATCACATCCCCCATCACATCCCCCATCACATCCCCATCACATCCGCCCATCACATCCCCCATCACATCCCCATCACATCCCCCATCACATCCGCCCATCACATCCCCCATTACATCTCCCCATCACATCCCCATCACATCCGCCCATTACATCTCCCCATCACATCCCCCCATTACATCTCCCCATCACATCCCCATCACATCCCCCCATTACATCTCCCCATCACACCCCCCCATCACATCCGCCCATCGTAAGAGCAGACAGTCCACCCTCTCAATAAGCCAGGAAGCAGCATTTTTGGTACTGAGTGAGCTCTAAAACTGCAGCAGAACTGGTCTGTAGTCCGAGGGGTGACCAGTGGAATGTTTTATTAAAAATAGATTTCACTTTTGAATACAACCATTATGGCAGTACAGGTGGGCACGTAATCCGTAGAGGACACCATACAACATTAGAATAAACACGGCTCAGCAGAAGCCCAGTAGTGTGTTTTGTTGTTAGTAAGGTTACTGGTGTTTGGTGTTTGTTAGAAGAAGACAGTTACACGAGTTAAACTTCTCTGTACTTCTCTGTCCAGGGAGAAAAGCTTTCTACTAGATTTGGTGCATTCCTGTGAGGATTTGATTGCTTTCAGCCACAAGAGCGTCAGTGAGGTCAGGGTAATCACCACCCCACGTTATCTCCAACTCCCCAACTCATCCCAAAAGTATGGAATGGAGCACCATCCATCATTCCAGATGACACTGCTGCACAGCTCAATGCTGGGGGGGCTTAACACCCCTCTAGCCCACGCCTGGCATTCGCCATAGTTTCAGTAGGTTAATGGTTATCTGATCAAAGGAGTCCTATTTTATTGACAGTATTCCTCTACAGGTATGATAAATATGATATATATATATATATATATATATGTCATATAGAAATAGTTTTTTTAAGAATTTAATGAATATTATTTTTAACGTGTTTTCAGTGAATATCTGATCCTACTCAACTCGTCTCATGAGTGTATGCAGTGTGTGTGTGTGTGTGTGTGTGTGTGAGAGTGTGTTTGGTCTCGTGCTCTCTCAGGCTGACGGGCTGACGGCGCAGCTGTTTATTCGCGCAGCAGCGGCCGCTTTAACACAGCGCGCGCACTATGGCGGCTTCAGCATGTGCTCTCACCGCGTGCGTGCGTGTGCGTGTGTGTGTGTGTGTGCGCGCGCGCGAGCTGTAGACGGGGTTAGAAATGGCAGGGAGCTGAGGAGCTGAGCTCTCACCCTCTCACTTCCCCAAAGGCGTCTTCACGTTCACACCCCGGCTGGAAGTCTGCTCATCAGACTCGAGGCGATTTCTTTCACATTGTTGTTTTTTTCTGTTGCTTATCGGCGGTTTCGACTCCGCCGCACTAAACAGCTTCAGTAATGACTCCGAAGCGCGCGGAGATTTTACGCTTTTTGCAGCCTATGTGAATCCAAACGTGGCCCGCAGAGCTCGAGACTCGCAGCTTTTTATGCTCTCAGTCAACAGGAGCAATTATCACGTTTCTGTTTTAGTGAAGCGTTGCAGGGAACCGTTTCATGAAGTGCCTTTTCTCTGCGCGCGTGTGTATGTGTGTGTGTGTGTGTGTGTGAGCGTGCAGGCCGTGTGCACATTGCGGCACTGTTGAAAGTATCTGGATTAGAAAGTTTGTATCTTTTTTCTGTCACGTGCCTCTAAAATGGCCACAGGAGAGATTTCTGAGGAGAACAGCTATGAAGTGATTCACTTGCATATTGAAAAACAAGGAAGTCTTAGGACAAAACGTGACAGAAAAGAATTGCAGATACAGAAAAAAGGATACAGGACCCCTAACAACCATGCAAGACCTGGTAGACTACCATAACTGCCCCATCCTATAGCTTTCATCTTTGAGAGAAAGGAGAGAATCAAGCTTTGCTCTTGCATCAGACCTGGAAAACCCACAGGTGTTTCTGTCCATGCTTCCACTGTAGGTACTGCTATAGACCAAAAAAGAAGGATATTAGCTAATGAGACAGTTGAAGCTGCTGGTCTTCTCAGCAGGGGTGCTATCCAGGGATTTTGGGCCCCATGAAAAGATATTACACTGAACTGCTCAACAATGATACTTACTTTATTAATTTTTCTGGTGGCCTGTCAATCACAAGCCCTTAGAATCGTCCTAACTTCCCTTCACAGAAGAGTGTACGGCTCCAGAGTCCAGACCTCAACATCATAGTGAGAAGTCGTACATGTTTCTGGTTCTGAGGCTTCTGAGCAATTTTCTGTTAAATATATGTTCTCTATGTTTGGTTTGCTTGTTTTTGTTCTATGCTGAATAGAATGGGGGGGGGGGGGTCTCTGTCTTTTGTACAGTACTATATATATGGCAGTTGTCTAATTGGAGAGGCTCTTTTCCACACATAATAAATGAAAGGTACTTTGGAAAATGAATATTACACGCCGGCTGTAACGGTGCGTAATGGTGATGAGGAGTGAAGGCTTTGTGGCAGATTATGAGCTGTTAAAAATGCCCTCCTGTTCTACACCGATAAGGGCAGCTGTGGTCATTACATCCTATTCTGATGACGCGTGTCCTGCTGTGAACCAATAATACAGCACATTTCACTGACATAAGAGTGAAACAGAAACTGTAGAGTGAGTTTGGAGTTAAAGGCTAACATGCCTTGAAGAAATGTCTCAATCAGGGGACCGGGTTAGTCATAGTCACGTCCTCGCTGCAGTGGAATTTATGATCCATAGACAGCTTAAAGGAAGCGATGCAATCTATCAGAGAGGCTGGCTGATTGACTACAGGGGAATATTCTGAGCAGGAAAATCAAATTTGGAGAAGCACTCAGCGTGATGTTTTCCTGCTGAAGTAAAACAGTGGGAGCTCAACAAGTACCTTCCATTTAGAAGCAAAAAAAAATGGAAAGGCCTTCCCTTCAGCTCGCTCAGAATAGGGGATGCCTTATAGCAAATAATATGACAGCATGGTGCTTAACATCACATTTTAGCATTTATTGTACCAAGAAGGCCCATTCAGGGCTGTAGTCGACCTCAAGGGAGCTCCTTGCATTAATTAATAAGGAATTTTGTTCCCGAATTTGTGCTCAGACCCATTTTTATCTTTTTCTGCTGGCACACTTGAAAATAAAGCACCCTGAGTGATTCTATGCATGGACACACAGTTATGGGAAAAACAATTTTACTGATGTAAAACCTGTACATCATGTGGAGATCTGTTAAACCATAAAAAGGGCAAGCTTATTTATGTAGCACAGTTCATACACAAAGGCAGTTCATAAATAAAAGCAAAATTAAAACAGCACTGCCAAAGATAATAAATGAAACTGGGGCAGGGAAATAGAAAGACATTAAAATAGACAAGCAATAAAAAGCTGTAAATAATGCAATACTCTAGTCTTTTTCAGCGCCCAAAGTGAGGAAGATCACCACCTGTACTGTATTAATCAATCCGTAAGATAACAGTCTTAGTAATTAACCTCCAGTGGAGTTGATTAAACCCACAGGCCTAAAAATATGATTCTTCAAAGTGTTCTTCTTACAGGCAATGATTACATTCTGAATAAAACCGTGAACACTCAAAGAACCATTTGAAGAAATGGGACAAATGTTCTTCTCTATGATGGAAAGGGTCTATAAAAAATGGTTCTATGTGGCATCGAAAAAAGGGTTCCACTATTGTTTTACAAGCCTAAGAACCTTTATTTTATGGTGCTGTTTCATCACAAAGGTACTGTTGTCTTCACCTAAGTGAAAGAACCATCCATTTGAAGGTTATTCAGGGAACCAAAGAGGTTCTTCATTAAACACATTGCCATTTAACACCTTAACATAACTCCGAGGCTTATAACACACTAGGGCGTATTACTCAGTCGCTACAGGTGGGGCGATTCTTTGCTAATAGACGTTTGTAATAACACCATTGGCCTGATGGTGGACCACCGGCTTTTTAAGGGAAAAAAAGTGTCGTTGAATCTTGAGGTCAGTAGCACTCTGATATTCTTTCCACACAAGTCTAGGATCACTAGGAGCACATTTTTTTATTTGTGAAAGAGCCCGAAACAGGATGCCCAAATATTTGAGGCCATTCAAAGATGTGCCACCTCTGTTCCTCTCCACTGTTTATCTTTGAGATAAATCCCTGCTCCACTTAGATATAAAGGAAACAAATCCATCTGATAAGCCATCCAAACACCCCTTTACCACTTTAGCCCCGACATGGCCGCACGTTTCACATGAAAAGCTTTTAAGCAAAGCCGTGGTCTGGCTGAGGAAGGCCATTGTTAGGCCCCCGTGATGGATTAAGTTAGGGAATGTTAGTGTTAGTCACTATAACACCTTTGAATTTATTAGGGTTTGTGTAAGCAGGGTCATTGGCTCTAAATGGGATGTCAATGACCGAAACACAATTTCAAGGTAAATAATAAGCACTTAAATGAGTGAGTAACCCGAGTGGACCTCAGAAAGGGAATAGGGAAAGGGGGGAGCCAGGGACATGGTCAGGACGCTGTGGCTAAATTGCTTGGACTTCGTATTGGAAACACACTTCAGCAGCTTGTTTTGTGCTGCTTGGTTGTATTTCAAACGGAACTGCTGTTGATACTTTTAGTCCAGTGATACTTTCTGTGAGTGTCTGTAGGTTTGATTTATACTGGGGACACTGGGGACATGTCCACTTTTTGAAATGCTAATTTTGTCTCCATCACTTACCGAATGCTTTTGTTGTGTTATGTTATGTTATATACTACCACAGTGGAGATAGCAGCTAAATGCAATGAATTTTTTTTCTGACCATGTGAGACAAGTTCACCATGATAACTGTGTGTTATGAAGACAAATATTCAGTGTATCAAAGGTTGTTATTTTGTATTTGGAAAGAACATTATATTTTGTCTTGTACTTTGATTAAGCAAGAGCCAAATATTAGCAAGTTAGCAAACTATGTTGTAAAGCATGAAATGTCGGCTGTAAGCAATGTTGAACAGGAAGATTAGAAATGACACTCTTGTGTTTTTTTTTTTGTTAGCAAGAAAAACAATCATGTAAAAAAAGTGATTTCTATAGACTGTCATAACCACCATAAGAGTTCAAGGCAATAATCCTCAAATTACATTGCAATCAAATTATAAGTGGCAATCATTGGGGTCCAAGCACCATGCACCATTATGGAGTCAGTAGAGTATGAACGATGAACAATGCTTTTAGAAAGGCCTCTGATTATAGCAGATGTGGGAGTTAAAAGGGGATTTTATGTGTAATTTGAATTTGCATAGTTGTTGATTCCAACTATTCCATGTTGAGTGGAAGATTTCTACAATTTTCTTTTAGGAAGGATGCTGCCAGACCCTGGTTTCTAAACTTTTTCACTGCTCATGAGTGTTGTTTTTGATGCCTGTACATGTAGCTTTGTTAAATATTCATTTTGTCCATATTTTAATCTTAAATTAGTTTGTACCTAATCCTATTTTGTACAAGTACTTTATGTGATGTATTCCCTTATTTTCATGAACTATATTAACAGCCTATAAATGATAAAATTATACCAGTTTTTTCACCTTATAAATCAACCTTAGGAACAGGCCATTCGCCATACTGGGCAGATGACAAGTACAAACCCAAAGCTCATGTTCTCTGTGGGCTAATTCCTCTTACCCTTTTCCTAAACACTAAATTTCTCAAGCACGCGTTTATCTCTGACAGCTTGTGTTTTTTATAACAATGTTTTATCCCCAAATATCTCTGTGGTTAATATACTGCAGGAATGAAAATGATAGTGTTAATACGAGCAGCATTTATTTGTGATAATTCTACCATTACTCATCTTATGTGTATTACATGTTGTATTGTGATTACTGAGGTGCATACTAGTGGCATTGTCTGAGTTTAATGCTCTCTCTCTCTCTCTTGCTCTCACTTGTCCTGGATAAGGCTATGTGCTGCTCATGGGACACCAGACCTTGATTTTTTTCCCCCTTACAGCAGCCGTTCAGTTTACAGATGAATTGTAGCCGGGTGCTAAACTGCGTCCAAGCCGCCGTCAATGTTTATGTCTACCAATCAACTGCAATGTGCTTATGTTATATGGTATTATGGACATAGCAACCTTAAAACATGCCAGACCTTTTCAGAGGCCTAGATTTATGACATGTTGAATTTCAGGAGTTGAAAAAAGAAAACACTGTGGAGAGAGAGCTTGTGTTTCTGTAAAGAATGCCATTACTGTTTATCGCTTATTTGCTAAGTATTTGGTTATGTTACTGGCCAACAATGGTTGTTTTCCCATCGTGACCAGGTCAGAAAAGTGGTCAGTAATGTGTTGTTATTTTTTTCCTCTTTGTAGCTTTCAACACTTTACATACTTAAAGCATATTCTGTTATTTTTGCCAAATGTAGTCAAATGTAGTTTGTTAGTTAAAACATTGTTTGGTGGCCAAAGTTTAGTTTTTTACTGGGTGTTTTGAGGTTAATGTAACTAACACATGGACAATGGATGCATTAATGGATGCATTACTAAATTATCACACACTTACCTTAAACTTGCATAAAATTGCAACCGTTTCAAGTAGACCTTGGTTTATGTGGTTTAATTTTGGAGCTCAGTAAGAAAGTGTTGAGGTTGAGCTACTGGAGGAAAACGCTGACAGCAGAGTATTTCTGAATACTTTACTGAAACATCCTTCTCTGGATTTTTTGTTCTGTTAGCCATGTGGATCCATAAGTTACTCAGCTCGCCAGTGTGTGTCCTGAAGCCAAGTGCTCCAGATCAGGCAGCATCAGGGAAAGCAGACGAAAAGGAAGTCTTAATAAGCTATTCGGTGACAGTCACAGACACACAGGAGTGAGTGGAGTTAAATTGCTGAGTGGAGAAAATCTGGAGGTGGATCTGGATTCTTTTCATATTCATTTATCTGTTGTGTTCAAATGATGCTCCAGCATCATAGGCCCTTACCAAGAATGCATTATAACACCTGAGGCCTGTGACGTAGCACAGCTATGAGAACTCAATCCCAGGTTTGGAGCAGAATGGAAAGGAGGAGGGGAAGAGCTAGAGCTCAGTACGGTGGATTAGAGGGAAAAACAAGTCTCGGCCAGGAAAACAAAGCTGCTGGATCTGTCCCTTTGATAATGCCTTTGTAAAGGATGACCAGCAAAGCCCCCCAATTCAGCCATGCCTTTAAATGGAAGCCCGAGAGGCCGGGGGGAAGAAGCGGGTGTGCATAGAGATTAAAGTTTTCCTGCCATCCGTTTCTTCTTTTTTCCCCTTTTTAACGTGGGGCAAGTTGAGATGCTTTGTTTGGGAAGCGAAGCAACTTGAACCGCTTTGTGCTCCGGCCACATGTGAACAGACAGCAAACAGACACTTAATCTTGACAGACAGAACAACTTGACATCAATTTGTCCCCAGGGGGACAAGATCTGGAGTACCCTGGGATTGGCTTAAGGCTCAAGTCCCCTCCTTTCACTCGCATGCATGCAAGCATACACCCAGTACAAAGCCCACTTCTCTCCCCTTTCATTCAAAACTCCCTACCCCAGTGATAAATTCATAGTCAGGGAGCCGTGTGGTTTGTTGTAACTTATGTCTACTACCGAGCAGATCCGCTGAGAGAAAAGACTTAAGACATCAGGCTGAGACAGACCCCATGTGAGCGTGTTACACAATCGTGGCATTTTATCTTGGAACACGTTGACCCAGTATTTGCGCTACACATGGAATACCGATTGCAAAGGGCCTTCTTTGTCATCAAGATGGAGATTCTTGGACTCATAACCGCATGGGAGAGGTAAGGCGGCCAGCAGAAACAGGGAGTTACCCGTCCCCCCCAAAAACCCTAACTCACCGAGCTGACGTCCCTCAAAAAAAAAAGGGAGAGGGTGGGCGATGGGTGAGGGGATGTGGAGGAGTGTATCTGAAAGAGGCCCAGTCAAACATCACCCCCCCCCCCCCTTCCTCTCCTCCACACGGTCAGAAGAAAAATCTCCTCCCAAACCTGAGGGGGTGACTCAGAGGACACGGCGTCTTGTAAAACACATGCACTTAATATTAGAGCCATAAAACTTGTTAAATTAAAAGCTATTTTGGAAAATAGAAAGGGAAATATTTATGCGTCTGGCCCATGATAGAGTTCGTTTTATTCCCCAGCCAAGGGGGCTGCCGGGGCACAGGTAACGACTGTCAACAAGTGAGAAACCCCGCAGCACCCCGTCAGCAGCATGCTCTCATGTGTGGCATGTTTTTTTTTTCTTAGCAGGACTGCACAATTTAATACCGAAAAAAGGCTTGTCGCAGAGGGACGAGAGAAAAAAAAGGTAAATTAAGGCTTTGTTAAGGATGAGGTGAGAAACCACCACCTCCCGCCCCAGCACCTCTATATAGACTCCAGCTCTTAGAAGAGGGTGAAAAACAAAGCAAGTGAAAAAGACTCGCAGTGATTGAAAAGCTGCAAAAAGCAATTATGATTGTGAAAATATACAGGTCCCTGGTTTTAGCTCTGGCAGGCTTCATAAATCGCAGAGGTTGCACTGTTTACTCAGCACCGGACCAGGCCTGAGCCTTCTTTGGCCATCACACCAGAGGGGTGTAAACTACTGCATCAGCTGCGCAATAGTATCCCTGCATCCATGATTTAACAACCCCAGTGAAACACAAAATGAACTTTTTAGCATAATATTTTCACTAAATCTAGCAGTTCTTTGTGTTATAGTCCTGAAAGTACTTTATGATTTTCATTTATTTATGGTTATTATCAAATGAAGTATTTTTTTTATTGACATGGTGAATATTGGCAAATACAATACAACATACCATTAATAAAACACTATATCCTATTAAAACAACTACTAATTGCACTCAAACAAAAGTGTCTCAAAACATTGTTTTTAGTAAGCCTTTAAAGTTCAGTACACAAACACTTCTTTATCTAATACTGTTGACCCATCGGTTCTATAAATTCTATATTGTCGCTGTCCGCTAAAATAAGTAATTTCCAAGTAATTTAGAGCTTTTCTATTGGTCTGTTCATCCTGATTATTTACACAGTGTACAGAGCAGCTACAGGGTTCAAACCATGGAAAAACCTAATGGACATAAATGGAGATACATGTTTTTCATTGGACAACAGCGAGGAACATTGTGGATCATTATTCTGTTGAAGAAGCCATCTTCTACTCAGCTTCGGCCTTTTCACTGAGAGTTTGACCATTGCAGCCAGGATTTGATGGTGGTTTGTGGAATCCTTTTTCCAAATTCCACTGACAGCAACACAACCCCAAAGCATGCTAGCCCCACCCCGTGCGTCCTAATTGACAAGCTGTTCATGAATTGCTGTTTCTTTTTTCTCCAACCATACCTTTCCTGATTGTGGCCGTCTCTCCAAAGTCCAAAGCACTCGTTTCTAAAACTCATAAGGTTTCTTCTAGATGTTCTGTTGCATACTTGATCTGTTACATTTTGTTACAAGTTAGCAAGTTATCCTTCTATTGACTCTTTTGTGAAGATTATGTTTGCACAAGCAATGCTGCACAGTAGAACAGTGCACCACTCTCTTGACTCTGGACTGAAGCTCTGGAGTACATTCATGCAGGTTCTGGGCAGGCATTTTGGTTTGCCTTTCTTACCAGCATATGAGCAGTTCTTGGTCTTCCGGATATCATCTTGTCCTCTGCAGTTCCCCAAGAGGAACCCATGCGTGATGACTGTTCACTGTACAAGGCTTTAAGGGATACAAGCGTGGAAATTTAATTTAGCTGACAGTTCCTAATTATAATTGGTTACATGCTTCAGGCCTGATTTCTAAACTTTTACAAAACTAAGGGTGTCCAACCTTCACAGGCCACACTGACTTTTTTTATATCAGAGTAACTGTGCATTAACTTTGTTTAAAATCCTGTAGTTTTCTTATAGGATTACTTTTTTAAAATTTTGGCCAAGACTTCAAGGTGATGCTGTTATTTTAGACACCACTAAAATAGGTCCACCGCTAGTCATTAGGTCCAATTGTGTTCTCCCAGTGTGTGATTGCGTAATTAAAGTGCTCACGAGAAGCAGTAAGTGTATGACCTGTGCCGCACCTTTTGATGCTTACAAACGCATCTCATGGTTCGGTCCGGCATGAATCTTTAATGTAAACCAGCAACTAAGTGAAAGGAGTCCATGAGTTGGGAAGATTTATGGTCCATTTGATCTCCGACTGGAAAGGTGCTTTAAGGCCCACAAAGGTTTTGGTGTATGTGCGCACGGCCTGCTCCGGAATGACGCCGAAAAAGCCATTATTATTAAAAATAATAAAAACACAGACCTGCGCACATACATACACACACACACCTTTACACACATGCGCACACACACGTACACATGTGCACGCACCGAGACACATGCACAGACATGCATTTACCCAAAACACACAGCCAAAATGCACTTAAAATTTATTGCTTTAACATTCCTTCAGGGTCAAGCTATTTATCAAATCCTCCACATTCTGGTTTCAATTACCCGGCCCATTGTGGAGAGCGGCTATTTTAGCAGGTTCATTTGGCTCGGTAGGGGACATGAAGGCTTTCGCTTTAACGCGCCGTCTCTGATGGCCGCTTGCTGTCAGCCTGGTAGCGGCCAGGCGGTGGGTGAAGGGAATGGACAGTGGCCTCTATCAGAAAAGGGGGAGCCTTTTTTTATATCGGAGCACAGGGCGGCGGGGCCTATGACTGTGGTAGAGAGGCAATAAATCCTGCTTTTATTGCTGAAGAATTCCACTCTCTCCGCAGGCCTGACAGCGCCCCGCGTTCTCCGAGCCTTTTGGACAATTTCGACACCGTGTCCATCTGGTGCTGATTAAGATCCCGACTGGCGAGAGAGAGCGAGGGAAAGAGCGAGAGAGAAAGGGAGGGAGAGAGGTGTGCAGGTCAGGAATGGGGAAAAAAGACAGCAAGGTGAGAGGGAGGAGGAAGAGCAGGGTTAGTGAGGGAAGAAACAAAAGCAGTCACATGCTACCGAGAAAGGTTCCTTATCCTGAGGCTGCTGGGAAATACTCGGTTTCTACCATCCACTCTTAAAAAATGGATGCATTTTGAAGAGTATGAAATATGCAGTTATGAGGGTGAGGATTGGAAGTCCAGATGTGCCGATGGTCCGTAAGAATAGCAGGGCTTAAAACGAGAGTCCAATCAGAGGCCAAAGAAAGGAGAAAACATGTCCACTGTTATGGCCATGCGGCATCATTAGGCCGATGATCCAGCCCCGGCCAAAAGACATTATATGGAGAGAGGAGCCATCTTGTCCTGTGTTTGGGGTTTATTATCCTCTCCGCTGGCACCTGCTCTCACACTGGGCTTTGCCAGCGCTGTCTCGGTACCCCTCCTTCTCTTCTCATCCCTTTCAGCTTCCACCATACCCCCACCAACCAGCCCTTCCATCGCTGATCATTTCTGCAGAGGGGTCAACTAATGGCACAGGTGCTTCATTTGGAAATGCGTTTGAGCTTTGTGATATCATAACGCGAGCATTCCTCATCTGCAGCACCTGGAGGACTCTCGCCATGCAGACCTTTCCCTCTCTGATAACACAGGGAAAATGGCCATACGATCAGAGATTAGACCATGCCTCCCTTAACAAACTGCTTGTGTTCACAGAAAAACAGAGCCTTGGTGGTGAGGCTGTGAGACGGGCTAAGTCTAAAAATCATTTCAAACCTTCAAAGGACTTTTATTTTTATGCAGTTACTAACAGAGGTGTGTAGAGTAGCCTAAACCCCTGTTTTTATACACCTGTTAGTACTAAATACAATACAATAAGTAGAATGCAAAAATAAAGTCTTCAATACATTGGATATATACACTGTAAGCACAAATGTAGACAGTTTGTGAAGCAGTTATTCTGTATTAACTGTTACAATATTATATACATTTAATATAAATTATTATATAAATGAATAGTTACTATGATAAATGTATTTGGGGGTGTTCCACAATTTCTTCCTTTCAGGTTAATGAATCTGGTACAGTTGATAGAGTGATGCCCTGCTTGCAGTTTTAAATAAACAAAGTGAATGACATGAGATTTACATCTGACATCATATTAATTGATGTAAAGCCAGCTGGACGGTGGAGGTTACCCGCATCCTTAGAGGGTTTGTTTGGCTCTGCACTAGAAAAATGGTAGTTCCAATTTACATGATTCAAATGGGACAAATGGTTGCACATAAATAAAATTGTGTTACATCAAGACAGTTCTTGACCAAATATAAAAAACAAAAGCTAAAGATGGGAGTTGGTGTTTGTGTGAAATATTTTATTTGTGTTTAAACACTTTTTCATTACTTTACTTTTATTATTTCTAACCACCAACCTCAAAACATTCATTTTGTGCATTTAACCTCCTCACATTAGGTCTTATTGCATCTTACCCTATTTATCCCTTTACCATTGATGGTGTTATGGGTTGCAGCTTATCAGTGTAGCCTGATAAAATACAGGTAAACAACTGGCTGTGGTTGATCTCTTCACGACTGCATGAAACCGGTGGAATCCCCTGAAATGGGTGATTCTAAGTGTTGACTGTTTTTGTTATTTGGGTAGTCCTGTAATTAGCAGCCATTTATGTCACTGTGTATACCGTGCTCACATCTGTTCATAACAAAGCACATACATTAAAGTAGTTTCAGTGCTGTAGGTCCCTTTAAGGCATTTCTTTTTTTATTTGTGGTACCCGAGTCATTAAAGGCAATCACATATTTACAATGTAATTCTAACTATCTAGTTATCAAATTTATTATTATATTATTATTTCATTATTTTTTTCCTACCAGCTAGCAACCACTTGACCTCAACAAGACCTCACCAACCACCTGCAAAACCACAGCAACCCCTTAGCCAAAAACGTTTCACCCTAATGACCGCATTGCAATATAATAATTTATATATAAACATATATATAAACCAATTCTAGTTTAATTATGTGGACTTAAATAAACTGAGTGATGGGGTTCAGTTGACTTACTGTCAACATACAAAACTGCGGGTGGAACCTCTTAGTTAATGTGGAAGTGAAACATTGACTAAGTTCCTTATAAATATCAGTATTACATAAAAATTATCTTTGATTTTTGTAAATTTATCTGAAACACATCAGCTGCCCTTTACACTGTGTGAGGATTTTAGGATGATTGGAATAGAATAGAATTGCTTAGCTGAGTAAATCTAACTAGCCATATTCAGTAACTGATATGTACCAATATCTAAAATGTAGGGCCAACATTTTAAGCTCTTAAACCCTTGTGTGGACCTTTCAGAGTTTAACAGGTTAAATACATTGTTAAATGTATAGTAGAGCACATCAGCGGACATGTTCATATGTAAAGCCCTCTTTTCCACTGCTTGGATGGACAGTTAATATCTGTGGGTGGAAAGAGAAAGAGAGGGAGAACAAGAGAGGGGGCAGTGAGAGGGCTATAAACACACAAGGAGCTTGAGCAGAATGTGGAGGTGGGCAGGGTGCATGTGTATTTGAGTGATGGTGTAACGGTGTGTGTGTGTGTGTTGGTGCGCCTGACCCCGAGGAGACCCCGTGCCTCATCAGAAGATGAAACTCACCTACTCAGCTCTCTCCTGCCTCATGGTGTGGCTTCCCTGTAAAAGTGGTGTTATTAATAAAAAGCACATGTCCACACAGTCAAGCAGAGTTCTCTCAGGCTCGCTCAGGTATCCTCACTGTGAAATACACAAACACAAATCGTCTCCACACCACGTTTAGAAATGCAGAACACTCTTTTTTTCTTACAAATGTACACCTTCATTATTAAAACCATAATGATGAGACCTTTAAGGCCCTGTTTCAGGTGCTGCATGAAGGTAAACCCTTCTATTAAACACACATTACAGTGCAGAAGTCTCAGACATCTCAGTAAAGCCATTTATCTGATCAATTAAACTTAAAACATTACTGACCTCATGACTACCTACATACTTGCTTTATTTGATATTTTCCTAGTATGTTGAATTCAGACAATAATCTGTAAACAACAGTACATGTCCTTTGACCATAGGTGCCCAAACTTTTGCATATACTGTATGTAATGCATCTATTACTGTGCTTTTATGAAAACAAGAAATTCTCTTTACTGTGTTCAATATGTTTTTTTACAATCTTATATAACGTATATACTTATATATATTAATAATAATAACTGTGTTATACTGTAATTATAGTGTATATAACAACTGTATTTTACAATATTACACTGTACAATGTTTTACTGTATAGTTCAATAGTATACTGTATATTACAATGTTATCCTGTTTATTAATTTATTATGTATATTGCAGTGTTACACTTTAAATGACAATATTATGTATTATGTAATGTATATTGCAATGTTATATTATATATTATATTATACTGTACAATACAATATTGCACTGTATACTACAGTGTTATATTGTATATTATGTTATCCTGTTTATTATAAGATGCTGTATATTACAATGTTATCCTCTTTATTATATAATAATGCATATTGAATGTTATACTGTGTATTATAATGTCATCCTGTTTATTATAATAATATATTGCATATTGTAATGTTATACTGTATATTATACTATACTGTATATTACAATATTACACTGTTTGGTAGTGTTATACTGTATATTTTTTTATCCTGTTTATTATAATAAGATATTGTATATAACAATGCTAAAGTTTTTTTATATTATAATGGTTATTCAATGTTGTATATTGTATGCACATTGAATACTGTATATTATGATATTACAATGCAATCCTGTTTATTATATTATATTGTATATTACAAATCTACACTGTATATTACAATTTATACTGCATATTACAATAGTATACTGCATACTGCAGTATTACACTGTATGTTACTATGTTATTACTATATTACTATGGGTTCTTTAATAAACATTATACTGCTACATGATTATTTATATAACCAGGATGAGGCAGCTCAATGTTTTAATGGTTCTTTTAAATTGCTGTGCCTTTTTTAAAAGAATTTTTTGAAATGGTTGTAAAAAGCACCACAGTGGTTCCACTGTTGTCAATGAGCTAATCGAAGAACCTTTTTAGAACCGCTTGTGGTGTCTTGTGTCAGAGACAACACTACAGTGAATCTGGTCACAATGCTGGACTGGAAATTAGAAGACACCTCCAGTGCCTCCAGCAAAACCACCACTCTCCCTGCCTTGTAACATTCCATCCCTACAGCCTTTAAATAACATCCATTTTTCCTTATTATTTCAGCAGATTGTAATAGAAATTCCTACTTAGTGTACCTTTAAAGGTTAATGCCCCACAGGTAAAATCAATTACCTTTTATCTCCCAAATCTAGAAGTGCATGACATATAAAGTGGAAGGCGCAATAATAATTTTACAAATCATTTCACTGCCTAGAGACCAAATAATGTGCGCGAGCGTTTATTTATTCATTTTTTTCCCTCTTCCTGTGGCCGTACGGGGCTCAGGAGGATGCACATAACTCTGCGGAATAACAATATCATTAAAACGCAGGCTGGAGAGATCCATCATTATTGCCATTAATGTCTGCTAACCTATTCAAATGAGCCTCTCCTTCCTAATGTCCACCCATCTGTGTGGCTTTGTCTTATATTCAAATCACCATAATCAACTTTGCTGTGCGTGCTACATCTGGAAACGATAATTAATGGCATTGTTCAAGATCGAATGTTCTTTGCATGTGTGATAAATGGACGTACAGCTAATTGTATTATTTGAATAAAAAATGAAAGCAGAAACTGATATTATTACAGGAGATGAAAAGGGGGGGAGGGGGGCACACATGCTGTTTCTCACTGGTGCACATTTCCCCTGCTGCTCTGTTTATGGTCACTTTGGGTTTTGGATGGGCCTCTGCCGGGCCATTGTTTGAAATGCATTTGTAAATAAGAGAGAGATATAATGATTTAACACGAAAGGCTAAAAATAGCACATGCAATCAGATCACCCAACTTTCAGGCAAAGGCTTTCAGGCAGGCATCATTATTACTCCGCTCTTAATTGCCTGCCAGTTTAGACATGGACTAGAGTCATATACCATAGTCTGTTAATTGCATTTACATTCAATTTAGCCTGGGGTCTTTTTTTTATCTAGCCCAACAGCCCGCCACAGACTACACTGTAAAACTATTTTAATGCCTACCAGTCATGAGCTGTCGCCAGTTTTGCAGTGGGATGTAACATGTGGGATTATTAATGAATTAGAGCATCTCTGAAACTCAGCTAAGAGGGAATGTATTTAACAAACCAGCAAATCAATGGAAAACATTTAGGCATGCTGTGTTCAGATCAATAAGGTTATATTAAATACATTCTCCTTCAGCCATCCTGTAAAGAAGAATGCAGCAATTGTGCTCCTGAAAGCTCTTGCCACATCAAGAAATGACTCACTTGCATTTGTGTGTGTGTGTGTGTTGGCCTTGTGTCGCCCAGCTTCTGATAGGTGTGTGCTTGTTAGACCATTCTAATATTTGTCTGAAAAATTAGGAATTAGACAAGCAAATAATCGATTAAGCACAGTGAGGCCCTCGAATAACCGAATTACGCTCATAAATGTGTAAATGATCAGTAGCTGGAAGGGTGCTGTGATTCCTCAGCCTGACTGAACTCTCTCGCTCTGGCAGGGGCAGCCCACTGTGATGACACTGATTATGATTTCCAGCCTTTCAGAAACAGAGCCGCCTGCCAGTGCGGCCAAAGCAACCTGCTAACGCCTCTAACTGCCCAGGACAAGAAGCCTGTGGCTGAAAACAAAACCAGGCTCTGGTCAGATCCTGCTCCTTGAAGCTCGGGCAAATTGCTTTAGTTTTATTAAGAGATATATGAGGAAAAACAAGCTGACCGAGATTTCAACGGAGCCTGAAAGATGCTCCTCAAACAGGAGTGAATGTCTCTGAGCTGGGAGCTGAGGGCTGAGGGCACAGCGACCAGACAAGCACAATTTACGAGTCGAGGCAGGGCCTGGCCTATAGCGGCCATGGGGATGTGTGAACGAATTAATTTATTTTGATAATCTTCTCTCTCTCCTCTCTCTCTTTCTCTCTCTCTCTCTCTCCCTTTCTTTTTGGTGCCGTCTTTGTCAAAATGAATGACAACAATTTGGTGGGGGATCCGGGATGTGCAGGCAGCATTGACAGGCGAATTATCAGGGGCCCAGTGCTCCTTATTATCAGCGGAGAAGTCATCAGAGGAACGGGTGTAGGGGCCCTCTCCGCTGTCACTATCTGTCAGTGGGACGAGGTCTGCTGCAAGGGCCAGCTGACAGGTAATTTCAACAATAACAATTACTCCCATTAGTGGTGTCATAAACAATTCACCCAAGGCAGAGCAATAACAAAGCTTTATAATCCAGCTCCATATAAATAAATGCCAGCAGGTAACAAGTAATTTAGCAGAGGAACAAGCCCCGATCTAATGCATGTTTCAGCGTTGCACGCTAAATGAAACAGGGCAGTCAGAGCCACACATGAGATCTGGAAACAGGAACCCAGCCATTAACCAAATAACTCTGCAAACCTCAACAACAAAAAAAAAAAACACACACAGAAAGAGAAAGAGATATGTGGAATAAATGCAATTTTTTTACATTAAAGAAGGAAAAAAGGTGTACTTATACTAATAAGTACTAATACTAATACTAATATTAATAGAAGGATGTAAGGAAGAATGATAGATATATTTCATAATAGGCTAAATAATGTAATACAGTGTTCTGCGTTTAAATGCAAAATATTATAACACAATGAAGGTTTCTAAAATGATGATATATATATATATATATAATTAATATATATATAATTAATAATTAAATTACTATATATATATATATATAGTAATTTAATGGTTGCATACATGTGTTTACAATAGTAAAATATATGCAGTATATTTAGGCTGTAAATTAGACTATATATATATATATATATATATATATATATATATATATATATATATATATATATATATATAAACACACCCTTGACCAGCTTTGCTATACATAAAGGTAACTGAAAACTCAAGACTCAAGATGGAGAATTGAAATACCCTCCAGCTGAGTGTGGCCCTCCTCTCTAAGACAGTGTTAGTTAGTGTGTTTCGTGTTAAAACACTCCTGGTTTAGAAACCTGTAGAAGTGAATGGAGGGCTTTATCACTCTTTAGAAAGACAGGCTGAATGAATAGAGCAACATAAGCTGTTATTTCTAAGCGTGTCGACATCAGCTTGTAAGAATCGCATGAGCGTGTGTAGTGGTACTGAGAGCGCGCGCGCGTGTGTGTGAGTGCGGGAGCGCGCGCGCGTGTGCAGTGTGTTTTACTCGGGCAGGGATACAAACAGTGCGGCGTGCCCTGCAGCACCAGGAGAAAGTGAAAATCCCTAATGAGGAGAAGCGAGCTGCAATTAACACCGCGTCCCACTGCACGCGGTCAGGTGCTGTCACACACACACACACACACACACAGAGGCGGTAGCTGAGAAGGAGCCGCACAGAAAAAGGGAAAGAAAGTGTTGTGCAGCTTCAGTGGAGAAACCAGCCACTACAGACAGAAACACTGCTGTTTAAAACCCGTTTAAAATCCTAATGTTTATTTCTTTATTAGTATTTTCCTTTTTATCTGTTTCCTATATTATCATTTTAAACTGTTCATTGTGAAATTGGCAGGAAGGTAATAATCCTGTCACCAGAAAATCGACATTTAGCGATGCGAGTTTCAACAAACGAATAACAGCATTTCAGCTGAAATGAATCAAAATGAAAGAAACGCTGCTGTTAAACGCGCGCGATTTGAAACGAAATATTAACGATAAAAACAATGTTTAAAAAGTGAGAAAAATAAAAGATACTATTTTCATGACCATGATTTTACGAAACCAAACGTAAATTGTAAATGTAAATCATTTTAAAACACAAAACTAAATTTCTCTGCTGTAAAGGAAAAGATAATACATGTATTCCTCTCTGTTGTTCAGTTAACGAGTTGACTAAACTCGGATCTCTTTAATCAAGCCTCTCTAGTTTCTCTTTAATCAGGTGTGACATAACTGCGTCGCAAATAAACCACCATAATTAACTACAAAATTACAACGACTCGCAGAGAACAGACAGAAATACAAAACACTGGCTTAAATAAATCGGCGTTATTGGATTAGAAAGGCTGCAGTTCACCGCAAAATGATTTAAAAGAGATTTTTCCTTTAGCCTTCTTCACATCCCTGCACCTATACATGATATCAGATAGCTTTTAGAAAATGGCCCAATGTGCGCGCAGATTATTATAAAATACGATTTTGAAAATTACAGGTAGGTTATACTGATAAGAAATAATAGTGCGTGCATTCAAATTAAAATTATATTAAAAGGCTATCTGAATTAGCTTTCTGTCACAGATATAATAAAAATAAAAATAAAGCAAATTCAACCACGTTAATGTGCTTTGATTCTGCGTTATTAATACGCTTTAACTCCCTGGTTAACTAAAACTCCTCTGGCTACAGGAGAACAAAAGCTGGTCAGTGTTTCCTGCGGTAGACTCTCAGAGAGAGGCTGCTTTTGTCAGCCCGCGCGGTGGGCGGGGCCTCTCCGCTCCTCTCTCCGTCGATCACCCGTCAAGCTCCGCCCCCCGCCGCCCGCGTTCCCTTTCTTTGGCTGCGCATCTCATTTGCATACATTAGTGGCGCTCGAGCTCAGCATGGCCTCGGCTAACCATCCCTCAGCAGCCCTACCTGCCGAGGAGGAGAAAAAGAAGACAGGAGGGGAGCAGAGGAGACAAAAACAAAGAGCTCAGCTAAAGCGCCGTGGTGGGAGAGAGCGACAGGAGAGACGGTAGAAAATACGTCTCTGTGGGAAGGCTGTGTGTTCGTGGCTAACGTTAGTAGTTGTTGTTGTTGTGGGGTTTTTTCTCCCTCTCTCTCTTTTAAGCCCTCCCCTAGAACCGGGCGCCATTTTGTTGTTAAGCAGCCTCCTGTCATGATGGATACCTCAGCAGGTCAGGAGTCAGAGTTGAGCTGCAGGTCAGCCTGTAACACAACATGGACGTCCAGCACCAAACTGGATACTTATCTGTCAGTGGGCAGAGCTGGCTAACAGGCAGGCCTGTGGGTTTTTTTTAAACCTCTCCAGGTTAGGTATGTAGCAGTGAAACAGAATAAGGAGGGGGAGATGGCAAAGAGGTGTTAAAAATCTCTACAGCCCTGACCTCCACAGCACCATTACATACACTCTCTTTACTTACACACACACACACACACACACACACACACACACCGTCCTGAACCCACAGCTTCACATCAAACAATAAACAGTCCATTAAATCTCAAGGCAAGGATAAATGCTGATATTGGTTGGAGTGGTGGAATGAGGGGTGGGGGGTGGGTAGTGGGGGTTATTTAAAGCGTGACGACCCCTGGCCAAAACCTGGTTCAGTGGAGAGATGAATAAAAATTTTAATGGCTCATAAAACACAGCGATTCCTCTCAGCACAGTTTTTTCTCCTCTTTTTTTCTCTCCCGACTGCATTATTCCTGGCAGTGGCGGCGACGCCTCTTTTTGTCTGCCGAGTGAAAAGCCGGTCACCGAGGCCTCTGCTGGAACTCCATCAGGACCAGAGAGAGGAGAGAAAGGGGAGAGCCATGAATGCAGCTGCATGATGGGTGAGCAGGGAGAGAGTGAGCCTCACACACACAAACACACACACACACACACACACTGTAAAAAAAAAAAAAAAACTTTTTCACACTCTTAGCCTTTCACATGCAAAGTGCATAGTCACCAGCACAGCATGAATGAACGTGGGGGGGTCCGAAGAGAGAAAGAGGGGAGAAAAAAAAGGTGCAGCATTGTCTCTTGATTAAAAACCCTCTTAGCCATATTCTTGTTTGCTCCACCCCATGACATGCGCCATTTGCTCCAATGAAAATGGCCCTGGTGTTGATTCACTCACCAGTCGAGCTGGCCTCAGGGCTAGATAAATAAACAGGCATCTGTTGTTTTATTTAATGCTCGCTCCATCTCATCCCCTTCTCTCTGCTCTGGTCGGGCTCCACCAGAGGAGTTCCCTCCCTTCAGCAGAAAACATCCAGCGCGCCATCACTCAGAAAGAGAGAGAGGTGTAAGCTGGCATTAAGCTGGATCTCTCCACAGGATTGCTTTGTTCCAGTTTGTGTGTTTTAGGGGATTATTGAGCCACAGGGTCACTGTGAAGCTCACGTCCAAACCCACTGCCGCTGCCTATCGCTGTTTGAGGAGCTTTGGTTAGAGCGCACAATGAGATTATACACTTCTGTTACAAATGATTTGGCTCCTTTTTCGTCGTAATCAATCCACTCTGTTAAATTTGTACTAAATGAAGTCACACAGAGCAGCATAATAGTTCCAGTTAGACAATCCTCTCTGTAAATACTGCCCTCACGTATTTATACACAATATGCAGAATATTGTATACTCGTAAAGTAAATGTGCTGTCACACCACAAACCACGTGTACATTATTAACAGTGGTGGGCAGCAGTTAACCTTTCGGAAGCGTCTGTTCTTTATTAAAGATCTTCTTCATTTTTTCCACATTTTACTCCACTGCTTGCGTCATTACTTATTAAGAGGGAGGAAACCGGTCTATCCAAAGAAATACCTGAACCACTTTTCAACCAAAGTGAACCAATCACAATGTACCTTTCCATAAACCTGTGCATGAATAGTGATTTATCAGTTACAGCTGTGATATTCAGGAGTAACCGAAGTTGTTTCAAGTTGTGGTAAAATATTGAAAAGGTAACTTGATTAATGCCTATTTATTTATTGTCCTATAAATGAACAGGAAAGTTTATTCTGTTTTAACATTATTTTTCATATATGCAGCCACATAGGTCTTCATACATTTTTTTTAAATAATCTAACAGCAACTCTGTTATCTAGAATAACTCAGTTTGGTTACTTTTTACTAGATAATAAAAAGTGCTTAAGTACTTCTTGTAAATGCATACTTCTGTATTTTAACTCAAGCACAATCATACACTTATTTTATACTCTCCTCTGTTCAGAGATGGTTGCTAATTTTGGCCACATTTATTATCCAGCTCAGTGTATGTACAGTTATTGATATATAATAGTTATTATATTTTATGATAATCACATTTAGTTTATACACTTCTGCTTCAAATGTGTTGCTCTTTTTTTGTCATCATAGATTCCCCTAAATCCACTAGATCTATTGAATTTATACTACAATAATATTAATAAGGATCCTGTGCTTCTCTATTTTTCTAAAACAGTTGTACTGGTCGGTGTGGCAGGGTTTGCAGGGTATAAATGCAAGTTGTAACTAGAGAATATATGCTATGTGTGTGTGGAGCCCTGCTCTTGAACCATGGGTGCCGTGCTCAGGTCATGAGACTGTAAATATACAGGCAGAGCCCCGAACCCATAAATCTCTCTGAGCAGAGCCTGCTGTCCTTACACACTGCCATTACAGCACAACACATATACACACACACACACTCTCCCTCTGTCCCGCTCTCAGAAAGATCAGAGCACAATACTATATCTCAGACCGCAGCCCGTGGCCGACGCTTCATTCAAACACTGTTTTACTTGTCCTCTCCTCACATAGAAATCAGTCATGCCTGGAACGACACATGAGACGGTGGACGACGGCCGCTCTTTGCTTTCTGTGGATTTTCAGATAAAACCCGGGTGGATATTGAGTCACTCTCCCTCTTCTTGTGCTGCAGACCAGAGGAGCTAGTGTTCCTCCATTTTTTATTTATTTATTTATTTCTGTGAGGTGTGAAATTTATTGTGCTGCAGATGCAAGTTACATTTTTTCCGTCCGCAATGAATTTTCGAAGTTGCTTCCAGGCAGCCCTTTGTCCTTTTTAACATATTTATCTGTCAAGTAAAAACCCGAACGTCTTCAATTATTCCCTGTGTTTTCTCAAGGGCACATGAGCTAGAATGAATGGATGGAAAAAACGTTTTGTCATAATTAATAATGCGCTCGCCTAGGCTTTGGCAGCCTCCTCGTCTTAGACATGTTTTGACAATTCCAGCCTGATTGCAGGCTCTACTTTGTACCTTTGCCAGAATCTATCATTACAGAAACACAGGTAATTCTCAGAAAAAAAAAACAATTTTATTTCACTAGAAGTCTGTCAGCTTCATTTGTTTATGCTATAATTTGGTAAAACAATGGCTTTTTTCATAGTTCTCAATCCACATATTGGAATAATTGTCATTTTTAATTAGTTTTCTTTCCTGTTCTCTTTTTGACCAATTGTTTGGAACCGTCTTTAAAGTAAATGCCATCTTCTTCTTGCTCAAATTGCTTGCATGCTGTCAAGATGCTCTCTCTTCAGAATACATTGACTCTCTTTTTAACAAATCATCAAAAGTGCAAATGATTTTGAATAAGGAATAGCTGATGGAATCATATCACATATAAATTGTAAATATACATAAATACAAAGCAATGATTTCTATTTACATCTTGTAAAGCTATAACAGTTTTTATAATTTTCTGTTGTTCTTCTGCTGGATTACAGAGTTTAGGTAATTTAATATTGCACATTAAGACTGCACTGGCTATTTATTTTTCATCAAAATATTTAAATTTCACGACTTGGTTTGTGGATCTTTTATCCTGAATGTCAAAACCAGACGCTATTCTCTTCCAACATTGTTTTTTCCCCTCCAAATATAGCATTTCTTTCCACTAGGGGATAAAAAAAGTAAAGGGATGCTATGTCACATCAGTGTGTGTTAGTGTCTCACTGAGTGTTTATGGTGCACGGCTGCTTTATCTCACATTTTCTCCCTGCATGTCCAGGATTCCTCGGGGGCACAAAACACGGCTCTGACATCTCTACAGAGAGCTGCTGCTGTTGGGAATAATTCAGGACCCCTGCTGCCCCCTACAGAATCACAGCCACAAGATCGGCGACTGATAGGGTGCTCATTTACACTATCCTTCTAAATATAAGGCTGTCCATCTCAGGTCTACATATAGACACAAGGCAACATTCTGACGTCCAAAGATAGCACACCAGCAGTAGGAAGGACTGAAAACTGAACTGGATGCACGCTGTATAGCACTGTACAGCACTTCGGTCATTTAGGCAGAGAAAAAAGATCCATAAACACGCATCTCTTTAAAGGCTTGGTTGACTCTAATGGGCTCATTAGAATTCATTGTATGCTCACAATTAGCAAGGTCACCGATCTGTACTGAGTGGAGGGAAGAGGTGGAAAAGGAGAGTGACAGTCGAAAAGTAATTGCTTAGATTGTGCCATGTTTAAGACCTTGAACCTGTACCTTACATTTAAATCAGAGCACCAGCTGAGTGAAGTCTACTGAGGAGAAGAGAAGGCGAGTAACTAAACTAATTTGTGCAATTAGATGCCAAAGTAAATTATCGAACATCCTCAAAGAACCTTTTGTAGTTGGTTCAGATGGATTTGTTTCAGTTTATTAAGTTACCCAGATCATCATGTTTGCCATTTTAGATATAAACATATTTGGGACAGTAAAAATGCTGTCAAATTAAATATGAATGTGTCTGTTTGTTGCATCTAACACATCAACTCAAAAGCTGCCTTTCAGGTTATTGCATTTAACAAATAACACAATTCATTCACTTGCAATTGCATGACACCTTTTTTTAAATGTGTGTCTCAATGAGGTCTTATGTATATGAATATTCATATACGTATATGAATTAAATTCATATAGAATTTCTCTAATCAAAAATTATATCTTTTGTTATGACTTTATTGTGTTTTAATAAGGCTTTTTACTGGTAAATAAACAGACAATAGATGTAAAATGATGCATTATTTAATATGTAACTAGGATATACACAAAAAATGACTATAAAAATATAATTATACTGTAACTAAAACTGACCATATTTAACTCCTTTAAGTAGCACAAAAAAGAGGAACTGGGAGAAAATGGCAAAGCTTTTTGTGCTCCTTAAACCTGTAGCAGAGTTCACAGGATTTACATGTAATTGTAGCTTTAAGTTTCCTTTTTACTTCCAGCAGGGCCTGGTGTCACGTTCGGAGTTCAAGCCTGCTCCTGTCCGGGAGACAGAAGGTATGCACGTCCGGGGCTGCAGCTATTGTCTGCTTAGGGAAATAAAACAGCACAAAGTAGATCCCGTTCCCCCAGCGCACCTCCTCTACTCCTGAACCCAATCACATAAACACTGGAGATCGCTTTCAGTCTCCCCGTGTAGGAGGAATCATGCCACAGAACCGTCTATCCTTAGTGCACTGAATGAAGTTTATATGCATATTAAAGTCACACCACTGGGTCACTATTCATATTTACCACTTGCAGCTCACATTACAGCAGAGCCCTTAAATACACGTTTGCCAAAATATATGTGATCAGTGGGAAACGTCTTATTTGATGCTGTTACATAGGGTACAATAATGGCTTTTTCATAGAACAGAGTGGTTAGTGATTTTGTGAATTGCACCTTTTTTGGTCTTAACCAGACACAACTTCTGATCACATACAGTTGTGAAATGTGACATACTGTTATCTATACAAAAAAGATCAGGAATATTGTGATGTGGTTTGCACATGAATAAAAAGTGATATGTTAACACAATGGCCTAATTTTAGTTCCATTTCAAAATTTCACACTTGACACATTTAAACCAAGCCTGGAATTTGTTGTATAATGCTTCATGTACAGTATGTTGTGTAATTGTTTTTTTTTTTTTTTGCCCATTTTGTAATAGGTTTAGCAAGTTATCCTATCACTCCTATCGCTTTTGGGCGAGCGGGACTTCCCGTCAAATGAATTGTGCTCAGCGCTTTTTTTCTTTCTTTCTTTCTGTGTGACAGAGCCAAGAGGCCATTTCTCAGGGTAAGGCCCAGCGCATGTCGTCTTCTCCAAGAGCCGGAGGAGGAGCTGCTTCCGCAGAGGAAAGAGCCAGCAACGGTTACAGCACACCACAGCCCCACTCCATGACAGCCCATACATCCGCAGCCGACAACACGCACAGCGCACACATGCACGCGCATACATACACTTGCACACTGCTCAGAACACTGCCTTCAGCACCACCAACCACCGGGCCTCACAAAGCCATGATGGATGCTATCAGTGGAGTAAGTCAAGCAAAGATCGATTCATTACGAATAAGCTCTGCATCTGGGCTGCATATCGGATCTTCGACTGACAGAGTTCAGTTTGATTGGCTGATTGGTTGCAGGGGGCATATAATGAAGGGTAATAAAGAGTTTGATTGCGAATGAAGATAGAAATATAATCCTTATGGTGTGTCAACACTGTCTACCAGCTTCTAGTGCGGATGCTGTTAATCACAGGGATTTTTTTTTGTAATTATCACATACTATATTAGCTTTTTTCTTTATTTGCTGTGGGCAATGTATTGCGAACAGCAGAAATCCTAAGCACAGAATTAACATCCTATAAACTTTTCATGAATGCTAAATGAATGAAAATGGGTGGGAACCAGTTAGCATGATAAAATATGCTTGATATGAAATTACTACCCAGATGATACACTGAATATGACCATATTAGCGATTGAATAACTCTTTAAATTAAAGTTTTTAACTGGCAGCTACTGTGAGACTGAAAATTACAATGCACTGCTAACAAGACTCCTAAGCCATCCCTTAAACTGGTTGCATACCTTAATATGAAGAACTAAATAGAACAAAAAAAGAAAGCGAAAGATTAATACAATGATGCAGAGCAAGAACTGTAAAAGACGCACACACACGTGCACACATTCACAAACACACACCCTCATTAGTAGGTGCGGGCCCAGCCTGGGTCGTTTAAGCAGTGGAGTGTAGAGCAGAGTGTAGTGGAGTGGATCGGCACCCGGTGCGCCTTTGCAGCACCACAGATGCACAGCAAAAGCTATTACAAGTGACCTCTGACCCCGCCGCCGCCCTGGGGTGAAATGGCGAGCCTGGTCTCGCTCCCCTCTTTCAGAAAAGAAAGAAAGGGAGGGAGGAAAGGAGTAGAAAGGAGGAGTTAGCTAGTGACCCATCCTTCATACGTGTCCCGAACTCGCAGGCCCTCGTGGCTCCAGGGCTCTCCTGTGGCTATGCAGATGAGAGAGAGGAGACTTTCGGGAAAAAAAAATGAATTTTAATCACTCCGGGAATCTCCAATTACCGAGCTGCTTCCCGCCGCGAATCTGTCTGCTCAGGACTCGTTCCAGAAATGACAGAGGAGCTTCAGTGAAGCATCAGCACCCTTAAACACACACACACACACACACATATAGGCTAGACAGCATTGCTGCAGCCAGAGCTACAGCGGAGGGCTCTTAAACCGCTAAAGGTTGACTCTGCCCCAGTTCTCACCAGGTCAGTGTGTCAGTTTGACACACTGCATAGAGTTCTCATTAATTACGATCAGTCTTGTTTGGAAGGTGAGGGTCACCCTTGGCGGGCAACTAAGCTGCGGTCCATTTGATGGCCAGTGGGACACTCCATGTGCAAGATTTCTCTCCTCCAAGAAGCTTCATTAGAATACAAAGACAAGCTAAGCAGCAATGTGTTTCTCAGTGTAGGGAAAGAAACCTATAGTTCGTAATAAATCACAGACAAATATGAAAAGTAGAATTGTTTAAAGTAGAATTGTTGTTTTACACTTAACCAATGTAAAAAAAAAAGGCACTAATGTTTAATACATCAACAAACAATAGTGTTTTCCATGATTGTGGTTCCAGCATTGTGGTTTGTAATAACTTCATCTCAGTTCATGTGTGGGGTCTTATTTGTATATTGTTGCTGTCCAATTAAAAAATATGTCATAAATGGTGACTTTACGGGAGAAGGCAAAAATGTTCATAACTTGGAATAGAAGGGAAAAAATAAAAATATAAAAGGGAAAAAATGGAGATGCATGTTTTTCATTGGACAGCAGTGGTATATTGTGTATATTGAATATTAACTGCTGCTTCAAATGTTGCTCATCCAATCGGATTTTAACACCAGAACTAGACATATCATGTTATTTACTTTCTAAAGTTTAAAGGTTAAAAGTTCATCACATATTATAAAATGAATAGTTCTGGTATTTAAAGCTACATTTGAAGCAATTATAAAATACTGGAAATGTAATGAATATTGTCAGTTAAAATATAATTAATTGAAATTACATCAGTACTAAATTTAAACACTCACAAAAGGTTAATTAATTTTGTTTAGCATTTTTCTAAAATCTGTTTTCAGCAACAATGTGCTGCAATGTGATTTATGTTCTGCTATTTATCTGTTAAGTAAATACCACTCACTGCTACCAGTCTTTAGCAGTAATGGACAGCGCTGTAGCATGCAAAGCAAGCACACACAAATCTCTCTTCAAGAACCCTCGCTAGCTAAGAAAAGAAAAGAAAAAAGTTAAAAATCCTTTCTTACATGCAGCTTTGATATCGGCATGGCAGACCTGGGCTAATATTCAAATGTAAATATTAAACAAGGCGAAACAGAGCCCTGCGCAAGGGCCTTTTGTTCAGAGGCACTGAGAAAGCAGTCACCCTGAAACAATGAGCGGAATTAGCATGCGGCAGCCCTGGAGCGCAGGGCCGGCTCGCAGTGACGGATGGTCCCCTCCTGCTGCGAGGGTCACCACCGAAGATCCGTCTCAGACCCTGGCAGCATGTCAACCCAACAGAGTTCGTCCCGCCAAGCGTCGGCCCATTCAGCAGGCCCCCGGACATGGGGAGGGCCCATTAGCATGAAAAGAAGCCATCTTGGAGGAGAACGAAGAGAGAGAGGAGGACATGATTAATTTGAGGACTACCTGGCATGTGAGTCTCCAGAGAACTTGATGTGTGGGGACGATGGATAATCACCCAGCAGCCTCTGGGTATGGGTGACCGAGTAGTTCACTGCCCACGCCGTTATCAACCTCTAATCTTACAATCTGAGGCCAGCTAACCACCAAACCTCTGCCCATAGGGATGAGCTCTAGGATATGATATTTTGGAGATGGATGAAATAATGCTAGTAGTTTAAGTCTGTGGAAAGAAGGAGTACATGTAAAAAAAATAAGAGATTTCCTTGGCCAGGTCTGGAATGAGGGAAACCGTTTCCTCCTGGGGAAAAACCTCACTTAGACCTCATTTTGAATTTTACTCAATGTGATCTCTTTCAAAAATAGTAACGATTATACTGTATCATTTTATAATTAAGGGAGTCGTGACTGTGCCATTGCAAACAGTTCTAATTCCAAAAATATCTCAAGGACATATTAGGTAATGCCTTAAGGTTGCCAAAACGTTTTGAGGTGGCCGAGGCAATGAAACACACACATATAGATGCACACACACACATTCACACTCAAACCTCCACCCACCAAGATAACCTGCGTAAACAAAGATGACAAGTTGAGATTAATGAACGTCCTGTGGAGAAACCACAATTTCATTGTCAGTCACCAAGACAGGCGAAACTTAGCAGCATGTTCATAAAGGGTTCCCATGGTTTTAAGTGCTTCTAATTGATTATGACCAGAAAAAATGCTAATAATAATAATTAGCAAAACATCCACAAACGCTGCGTGGCTCAGGAGTGTGTGGTTTGTGGAAATAGTTCTTAATGGTCTCCATATGAAAAGAGTTTTGGGAAAACACTAAACTAATAGGCCGAGGCTGAAGTGTGCACCGTCAGTTAAACAAAAAGCAACAGCGCTGGCTAACACTGAATAATAAAAATGTCTGAGAGAAAATGTGAAATTTGTGCAGCCACTATGAGTGAGTGAGAAACTGCAGCGCTTTAAATGAGCCTGCTACCATGACCTCTCTCCTCTCTCTCTTTTTCACACACACACACACACACAGTTCCAGACCTACACAAACGTCGTGTGAAGAAGGCTTTGCTTTTCTTTTCACATCTCCCACACATCTGTAGAGTCTCATGTTTAGTGGGCCGTGAGTGTGTGTTTGGAGGGCAGAGCGCTGTTAGACACACAAATAACAAACGTGAAATACGACACGGAGGGAAAAAGGTCACCGAAATAGCCTTCATCATATCGATTGTAGTAATCACGCTTTGTTATTGTGGCCGTGAGGGCCGCTCTCGCGCTGAAATTTTGCCCATTGAGCTGTCTTGATGTGCTTAGACAAACACCATACTTACATATATCTCTCAGCCGTTATCAACGTTGCACTGAATTAAGTGCACAAGGGCATGAAAGGTTAGAGCCTTGAACATTTCTGTCGTTTTCTGGCCTGCTCGCCCATCAGAGAGCCAGAGAGCAACATATTTCTCGCCAGCTCTCCAGAGTTTTAATTGAAGTCCAAAGCAAGCTAAGCTGACAGCGCCCTTGCACTCTTGGCTTGGAACGGGAGCCCTTTTGGCACTTGTGGCCCCGGCTGACGTTGGCTCAGTGGGAAAGAATGTCAGAGACACACTGTAAATACACACACACACACACATATGAGAACCAACACACTGCAAGAACCACCCAATGCCTCTCAAGCAGATAACCATTACTCAACACACTTCAGGTGAATTTGAGAAAAATGAAGCTTCCCTTGATGTGGCCACAACCAGATCTGCAGGTTTGAATCTGAGAACGAGTAAAGACATCTTCTAATTCACTGTGCGCAGGAAAGCGTGGGTGAAGAACCAATTACTCATCTTAACTGGTTCATTATAACGTAGCACCTAAACGGCGGCCAGGGTCTTTTTTTTAATGGCACCGGAGAACAACGGCTACAGTGTTTATAGCAGAGCTGCTTTAATAAGCCTGCCATAACTCACTCAGTGGCCTCCTGGCTGTGGAGCCATCGTCGCCTCTTTGAAGTGGAGGTTCAGGATGGAGTAGCACAAATGAGCTGGACGCAGGTAACTCCATCTGCAGATCAGAAGTAAACAGAAGCACTATGAAGACCCTGCCAAGCACCATGCCCTTATTTGGCTATTAGAGGAGAGTGGGCTAATACCAAGCTACTGCATGAAAGAGCTGGCAATGTCAGAGAGGGAAGCGGAGACTGTGAGACTGTCTGAAAGTGTACGAGTGCATCCGACAAGCTGGACAGGCTGGTGTCAGCTCTTACAACCGTGTCCAAAAGTCTGAGTCTTGTGGACACTCCTTCTAGTAAATGCATTCAGCTACTTTAAGTAGCTTGTCTAGTCTCTGTAGAGAAGTACGGCCAATAGAATAGGACTTTCTGGAGCAGATAAACATGAAACTATTGGCATCATGCCTAATACTAGGAGTGGGCTAGAGGAGTTGCAGCATTGAGCTGTGGAGCAGTGGAATTGTGTTTTCTGGAATGATGTAGCTAGGGAGTTGGGCATGAGGTGGGGTGGTTACAATCCTGCATCCTGACCTCATTAATGCATTAATTGCTGAATGCAGTCAAATCCTCACTGCAATGCACCAGGATATAGTAGAAAGGCTTCGGGGAACAGTAGAGGCAGATACTCCAGCAAAAGCATAGTAAACACTATTTTGTGTCCATACAGTATATTTTGTTTCTGTGGTCTGTGATTTACATGTTGTGGTCTGTGAACTGCATGTTGAGAAATACGGTAATTTAAATAATATCAATATAATTCAAATGTCAAATATAATTGATTAAAATTATGATTTTTTGTTCTCTTTGTTCTTTGTCCTCTCTCAGACCTGTATTTAACTATTCTCTTTCTACAATCACTTATTCAATTTATGGTTTAGAAAATGTGCAATGTATATATATATACTGTACTGACAAAAAGTCTGCCAGTGCATCAGTTTGGCAATATTTTGGTTTACAAACAAACATGGAATCAGAGATGTAAACTAGCACTGTCTATGTTGAAGACTATAATATTAGAAGCTCTCCCTGTTGGTTATTATATGATAATTAGATTACCAGCAGGGAACAGCTATAGTGTAAAGCGCTGTAATGCTCACACGCATGAACTGAATTGTGAGAAAGTGAGAATTTAATGCTTATTAAATGAGTTTGTATTGCATAATATTGTTTCATCCTGCAGTTAAGATAAGTGTTTGTCTAAACTGACAGTAATGATCAGGCTCACTGTTGACAGCGTAAACAAAACAGAAAAAAGTGTACACTCAAACCTCTTCATTCAGAACGTAAACAATTGCCAGGCCTCCACCTCACCAGACACCCTCGCTGTGATGCTCTGAAAAGACTGGAATAAGGAGGATTCTACTATTCTGCAGGAACTTGTATAATCAAGGCCAAACAGAGTTCAAGACCTTTCAGTAAACAGACGTGAAGAAGGATTTGATAAAATGTAAAGTTAGAACAATACAAACTGACAGTAAATTGTACTAGCTGTCTGTAAGTGATGAAACAAAAGCAGCTCTTGGTTGCAGACTCACACTGACTCTCTGCTTGTATTGGGTTCATCTATAACACAGTGGATTTCGCTGAAATGAAAGATGATGATCTGTCACCCGAGTGTGACAGAGGCAGAGAGGAGTGTGTTGCATCCAAAGTCTGCAAGAGATTTAAGAGTGGAAAGAAGACAAAGTACAAGTGTAGCTTCAGTGTGCAGCGTGCTTCTCAACTGAGGTTTCAAACAACAGCACACAGAAAGAAAGTGATTGAGTTAGCATGTGATTAGGGGTAGTGTTGGCACCGTGGCACTGACACACTGAGAAATGTGCTACAGGGTGGGCAGGTGAAGACAGCTTTGGCAGGCAAAAGCAATGTCATTGTATGTAGAGTGGCGCCGTCCGTGACAATATTGACGTTTCCGCGCCTCCATCGACCTGCTGTGACACGCCGAGTGGCACAATTACCCATTCATTTATTCCAGCAGCAAGTGCACAAGGAGCATGTTAACATGCACAGCTAAAACACAGATTTAAGGTGTTTGGTGCACTGTCTTTGCCTGATCTGTATTAAGAGCATACTTGCTAATGATTTATGGGTGCACGCTTGTGGGTGCATGTACGTGTGTGAAGAAAAGGGTGCTGGAAGAAGGGTGTGTGCACTTTCTCCTGCTGTGCTGTGAAGCAGGTCGCTAAAAACAGGAAGCTGGTGTGTCCTCACCGCTGACACAACATGTGGCAGGTCTGCGTGCAGTTAACGCGTGCCTGACTCTCTCACCCCCACCAGCCCACACAAACACCTATGCACACACACACACGCGCGCTCTCAAAGTGTGCAGGCCTGCTTTTCACAAACCGTCTCTTAAATTTCTTCTGTCTGACCTCGGGGCTCTTCTGGAGGCTTTACAGTCCTATATCAGCGTTCCTATGATGAAAACCATGTATGCGCACATACACAACCCACCTGGACCCGGGTGCTCCCACTTCAGGTACAAGTCATATGATAAGACTAAAGGAAATAAAAGGCACCTTTAGTACGGCCTTGGGGGTGTGAATAAAATGGACATTAATTAGTGAAGACAGAGCAATTAGGGGATGTGTGGAGATGGAGATGGGCAGTAGACCCCCTGCTGCTGCACCGCAACCCCACCCTGTCAGATCACTGTCAATGAGTCTGATGGATGGCTCTCATTTCCATAATATTGATATTGTGCACACAGACATTAATGAGCGAGATAGCTCAGACAGAGCACACATGAGTACACACAAACTCACAGGTGCACAGGCACACACACAGGCAGTATAAAACATACACATGGAAAATATGTTTATATAACAAATTTCAAATTAAATATGATTATTCAAATGATAAGAAAATACACTAAACAATACAGTAAAAATGATCAAATGCATAAGAATTTAATAATACTAAATATACTACAATTTTATTATTTAAAGTCACAATGTTTCAATTAAACATGGTGAAAAAAAACTTTGATGTTAATATTTATTTGATATAAAATGACTTAAATAATTACTGTTCTTCAAAAATATATATTTTTGTGTATTTGTACAATGACAGATTATTATTATTAATATATAAATGATTCTCCTCACTGTATGAGCAATACACTGTGCCTCCCCACACATTCTAGGAAGGCACTAAAGCACTATTAACCAGGCTAAGCTAAACGCAGAAACTATCATCGAAACAGAGCTGTTTCACGTTCCTCAGAACCAGAATTCGGGGCGAGTTATATCCAACATAAAGCCGCAGTCTATAGTTTCATGATTTCGAATGAGCAGCGGTTAATTGGAGATGAATAAAACATGGTGGCACTATCAGTAGCCGTGTGCCGGGGATCGGGTGGCCGTCAGGGGATCCAGAGACAGAGTGAGTCGCACATCAAGGTTATTCCAAAGAGTTCAGATTACTGCGTACTAGACAGGGATATGACCCACAGGAAGTCAGCAGCCATTAATGAGAAAACGATGGGTTTACACAGAAGAACGCAGTGGTGTACCAAAACAGGAAGCATCCAGCATGACGAGGTAGAATATCCAGTCTGAGCGGGGTGGGCTAGAGTCAAACTGTCCTTATTTAACACAAGGGAGTCACAACGTAGCACATCAAAATCAACGCTCTACAAAGTTGTAAGTTCTTTATACAAACTGCAGTACAACTACTTAGTGTGTCCAACATCTATCAGCACAGGAACTGCAGCTTGTTAGGGGATATTCTTATTTTATTATCACACTTGATCTATTATAATAGACTAAAGGAGTGAGGAACAGGACAGAAGGAAATCAGCTAGGAGCATAAATTAGGTTACATTAGCTCATTATATCATAGGACAAACATCTCCAAAACAGGAGAAAAAAACCTTCCTAGGTTTCAATAGAAGTCAATGTATCAATATGTATAATTATTAAATATGAATAATATTAATATTATGTCATTTTAGAATATTTCTATTGTTCTATTCACCATTAAATGTAATTAAAAAAAATTTAAAAGTGAAAAACTGTAAAAACGTTTTTTTTGACAATATACAAGGTTTTTGAGTGACAGCAATGGTGAATATAGATTTAAAAATATTTAAAGATGTTTCTAAAAGTAAATATTAAATATATGTATATATAACTGCATGCAAAGTTAGAACATGGTTTTCAACATTTTAATCAAAATTAATGTTTATTTGTTTATTAATGTTTATTAATGTTTATTAATTATTGCTGTGCACAATTTTAGAGTTAAAAAAGGACACCATGCAAAAGTTTGAGCACCCCAAAAGATTTGAGCTTGTAGACATTTTAACTGTTAGGAAAAGCCAGGTGATGCAAATTACAAAGCTTTACAAAAACTTTTACTCCCAAAAAATAAGTAATTGTAATGGGCTCCTCTAAGCAGCTACCTAGCCCCCTGAAAATTATATTCATGCATGACCACAAAGCCCGCAAACACTTGTACTGTAGTGTACTGTTTCCTCAGTTCATAATGTAATTAGAAATGGCAGGTGGCGGCCCGGTGGAGAACAAATTGAGATCTAGAGGGCCAGGGAAACTTTCAGAGAGAACTGCTTGTAGGATTACTAGAAAGGCACATCAGAACCTCCGTCTGACTGCAAAAGGCCATCAGGTAGATTTCAGGAAGACTGGGCAAAAGTTG